>NC_092571.1:13697416-14297416 GCF_037975245.1 Apostichopus japonicus
AATATCCGGGAACGAGAAGTCACAGCCTAGCATAGCGTAACATTTCTTTGAATTTACTGTTTGTCCTTCTGTGCAGTAGTAGTAACAGCCGATTACGTTACAAGTATATAATACCAGGAAGATGGCCAGATGAAAGAACTTTGAAACAATGAAACCATCCATCTTTAAATCACTAACGACTTTTCAAGTTGTCCAATGTCGCAGACGTGCGTTTCTAGCTATATTTATTTGAAAACTCATATCAAGTCGACAGTGATCTTTGTTACAATGGGCATGCGTTAATTTGTTTTCAACTGCGCATGACTGGAAAATATATGTCCGACATCACAACATGCATGCACGAGTGTGTTTCGAATCTGAAATATCGCTTTGTTTTTTTTTTAATTTGAGCAGTAATATTAGCTGAGAAGTATGCTAATGATTTTTATATAACATTGTTATTTAATGACATACAAATTTGTTGAAGGGTGAGTGTGTGTGTATGAATCGTTTGCAATCCTTTGTGTTCTCGGTATTAATTTAATGCTTATACGTGGCTTTTGAAACAGTAACAACAATTCAAGTTGTAGTATGTAACGAATGTCATAACTATACTTTCATATTGAGTTAGACTGAGAAAAACAGAGAATGAGAGTGCAACTTGGAGCTTGATCATATTTTCATGGTCGTCGATCTTCTTCTTTATCAAGTTACATTTAGTGTTACTTTATCACAGTTTAAATACAACAGGTTCGTGGACTCATATGATAGGAAGATTAGTAAAACGCTCTTAAAAATGTAAGATCTTTATTAACCTCCCATTGCTTTTTTTGTGGAATCCTTCACCCTTACATATTGAATAATTTATGGTATATAATTAATCGCTAGTTCATTGTGCCGTTATCAGGTAATAAATATTAACTATTCACACCTCGATAACGAGAGTTCAAGCCAGCTTAGAACTAAATTCGTTTTCAAAGAATATTGCAAAACTTTATCAAAGAACTGAACATCAATCTCGATTCCGAATGTCCTCTAACCCATCTAATCCAATTACCACCCCTATATGTATAAGGGTTGTGCGACCCTGAGGAGGTTGATGTCAACTCATATGATCTATCTACATTGATTAGATTACAGTATGTTAGGTCTGTGAACATTAGACTCAATGAATTTGAGTAATGGGATAGAAATACTTATATATTGAATAATTAATGGAATGTAATTAATCGCATTGTTCATTGTGCCGTTATCGGGTAACCTATATTTCAATGCACACCTCGATAACGAGAGTCCAAGCCGACTTACAATTCAATTCGTTTTCAAAGAATTTGGGAAAACTTTGTCAGAGAACTGAACATCAGTCTCCATTTTGATGGTCCTCTAACCCACCTTACCTAATAACCATCCGTATATAATGGTAGTTCTATAATGTGGAAATATATTCAAATTTCACTTCAGAAAACGAAAAGACACATCATGTCATCCTTGTTAACGAATTCTTAAAGTGATTTCTTTTTAAACTCTTTGTTTTTTTGCGAACGTCTAATCACTTGTTTATTTCTGTCCGTTTTTTTTCAATCAAAGTAACTTCTTACATCAATGCATGTAAAGAATTTTAAATTTTACAGTAACGTTTTGCCAGATGTTTCAATGATTTTGGTTACTCTGAACATTTGTCTATAACACTCGACGGCTTTTAGTCATACATAACTGAGTATGAGTAGATAAATGTTAGGTAGAGCTTACCAAATAGACGGTATGTGTGTTGCAATACAGTCGGGACGACAGTCCAGTGGATGTCTGTAGACTTTATGATCCTCAAACTCCCAGAACATTGCAGAGTAAAAAAAGGGAGCTCGATGATCAGCACCATCGGTAGCAAGCTCGGTGAAGTTCAAATCTAATATAAGTACATTTATAAATATAAATGAAAATGAAATATTTGGAAACGATAAGTCACAGCCTACTACCACATAACAGTATGTTGAATTTACTGTATGTCCATCTTGACAGTGATAATCACAATCAATATCTTCGGAAAATGAAAAAGTGATCAGAAAATTGAGAAAACAATGTAAAACAGGTACAAATCCCATATCGATAGATCGCGGTATTGTCACAATTATTCACAGTAAACATGATGAATTTATTGCAACACTTCGCGAGTCTGTCTGTAAAGCGAGGGGCGCTGTTTATCAATCAAAACAAGGAGTCGTTCTAAAGTAACACCCGTGCATGCGCACATGTGGGCGTGTTTCATTTGAATAATGTATGTGCTGATTCAAATTAAAAACGAACGGGATGACAATGGAAGTAATTGTTTTATGGCTACGTGACAATGAAATTCAATTGACCTTGTAGTTTTGAAGGAAGGTATACTCAGCTGTATTGATACCATAACCTTTTAACTGGTTATCGTAATGAATATAAGGCAATGGAAATCGATCAGATGATTTGATTTATACATGCAAGTCAAACATGTATTGAATTCCCTGTGCCTGCTTTAATTTTTTTGTAAGAAATCTAAAGTATGCAATTGATTGTCGAGTCTCGTAAATTTTACATAGAAAATATTTAACTCAACCAGATTCACCACAGAATGAGTTGTTATACCTATTTATGAAAAGCAGTAAACATGTAATACTTCGAAACAAGCCTTTTATATTTCAACATCTTTGAAAACGAACAGATTATTACTCAACATAAGATAATTGTAAGCAGGTTTTCGAAAACAATGTCCTTTTTATTACAATCCTACATAGTAGGCAATTAGTGGGCAACGCTGGTAGTTGTAACCATCTATTGTACTAGTTTAAAGAGAATATTTCATGTGTATTTTCAATATTTTAAATTTTAAAAGATAGTTTAAAATATTATTATCATGTATGTGAGACTAAACATGTCCATTGGTTGCCTAGCTTGTTTTTCACACTTCAATGTTTTGTTCGACGATGTGGAGTGCATCCTGTGCTAGAGAAGTGAGTGGCAGGAAATTACGCCTGCCCTCCCACCTATAAAATGGGGGAAACTTGTTTCTCTTCATCCCCGCCCCACCCACCAAAACACATTTCAAAGAGTTTGATGGCTACTTAATAATAGCCAAACAACCCGGCAAATATGACGTGGTTAAAAAGTGGAGATTTCGTTCATGACTATGATCCATTCCTTATAAATCATGACTATGTTACGTCATTTCAGATGATACAATTAGAAACAGTGAAGCTTCTTTAATATTTTCTTCTACATTTGTGAGAACTGAGTTTCATTTTGATTGGTAGATTTGGCAATCATATAAAATGGTTAATCGAGAGCGTTTGTAATAAATTGGTTAATATGCTATACGGGTTACATGTTCAGATCCTGATTGGATAACTGGGTTGTGTCCTTTGTCTATTTTACATTGATAATCAGTTGCTACGGAGAAGTACTTACAACAGGAAATGCTAAACACACATTCCTTTGCATAATAATTGACTGGACTTACCACACTATTATAAAGGTTTTCGTCAATAATTTCGTCCACATTTTAACAGATAGTGGATGACACTTTACTACAGAACGCCCAAAATGTGCAATCTAACATGTGTAAAGGTGTTACAACATACTTCATTTTATACTGATTACCGCTTGTCTCGTATTCACAGTTCAAACCGATCAAGCCATGTACATACGGTGGATTTCCCCCCAAAAGACGCGAGAGCAACTGTTACAATGTGTATATGGGTGAGAAATTAAATTACCTGTGACCTGTCGTGTCAAGGGCTTGTTCTTTATACGAAGAATGTGCTATAAACTTCAACTACAACAATAATTGTTTAGCAGATAGTATTATCGTAATCATTTCTGACCTTTAAGGTAAAAAATTCCAATTAGGGCCGTTATCAATTTGCTCGATTATTCTCTCTAATGACAAGTGCAAAAGCAACAAAAATCCTAGTGTATATGTAATCAAAGAAGATTTGTCTTCCTCTGTGTGCTTGCGTGAGTGGAGTTTGTAACTTGAAGAGCAGGATTTCTGCAACGGTTGAATCAACTGAGGCTATTTTACATCACGTAAGGCTTACAAAGAGCAGCGTAGAACATTGGTTAACCTGCGAGTAAAGAGGCTTTTTTACAAGTGACGAAAAGTTGCGACTTTCTGGACTTAATTCCTCAAGGTACGGAACATTACGGAAGTTACCACGAATAGATAACGCTTCGGTTCTCAAGTGAAGGACAACTTTTACCCAATGAAAAAATCTACAAGGGCAGATAGACTACTGTAACAACATTATTTTGGTGGTGTAGTGTGTGTGTGAGTTAATATGGAAAATATGTTGCCTTATAGGGGGATCAACAACCGGTGAAATCAAGTGAGCCTAGTTGACTCTTTAATGCGCAGTGTCATCGTTGATGCATTGATCAACTTTATCTCAGTAGGTGTTGGCGGAAACATGAACATTATCCAAATCAAGACGTTACACCATGAGATAGTTGGTTCAGTTGCAGGCGAAAACTAACATGTCTTTTTGTACATCTTATTTGAAAAAGACTACCAATTGGTTGTGAATTATGAGACATCAGATCAAAACAAAGGATTATTTGTGTTAATTTAAGCCAATTTTAATTAAAAACTGAGACTAATCATGCACATTAACATTCAATTTCAAAATGGCGTTGTACCGCCATTTCAAAGTGAACATTATTTCTTTGTGTGAAATCTTACCTTATACTATATAATTTAGTTTAATACAAGAAGCTAAAGTGTTTTCGTAATAGACCGTCTGCTATATTCAGAGTATGTGTGTGTAACTGTTTGTGTTACAGGTAATTATTTATAATTGGCTATTGATTCAAGTTCATCCATACAAAGTTGTACATTTAAAAATGAAATAATATTTTCCTGCATTAGTTTTTCTTGAATCATTCAAGGGGAAAATTTCCCGAATGAAATATCATCATACACCATCTATGGCTATTCACCATGGAATGATCTTGACCACCTGACCAATTTTCAATGATAATTGCTTACTTTGTAGCAGTCTCCTGTGATTGTAAATCAAGCAATAATACAAACAGCACACTTTGTCTCCAATTTTTAATAGGTTTTATCGTGTCACCTGTTTCAAAAAGAATATGGTTCGGTTTACTAACTTGAGGCAAGATTGGCTTGATGATGCAGTAGATGTCGAGGCCTACAGTAATATTAATATCTGTTTTTAATGGTTTGGAACTACTAGATGCACCATGTTGTGACTTTATACAGGCAGGTTGTATGTATTTTATTAAATCTGACCAAAGTTATTCGTATAGAGTTAGTTAACTAATTATGTGAAAGCAAAAAACGCTTTGATTTTTCAAAGGTAATATTTATTACATTATGATTTTTTTTCCTTTTCGAATAAAAAAATATTTATAAAAAGCCATCTTAAAATAGTTTAGTGATGATCTTTATGTGTATTATTCAATACGTTCTGCAGGTTGTCCAAGTTTATTGAATCGTTATGATCGAGGTATATGGAATAAAAATCCGACCATGTTGCTTTCCTAGTGTTATTTTCTACTAATTCAATAACAAAGTGTAATGATCCAAAAACTCAAGTACATGACGTGTTAAACAATGGGGGCGAAAAGCAAACTCCTGCCCCTTCACAATTTAAAGAGGGAAATATATCTCTTCCTCACATGCATCCCCCCTCCCACCCACACCCCGAAACATTATTGCTTCTTTAAACGCCTGCTATGGCAATGGGATCCGATAAAATTCTGTGTATATTTTAAATGGCCTGAAGTCGAGGTTTCCTAAATGAAAAATAATTCATTACGAATCAGTAATGAACTTTTGACGCAATTTAATACATGACTATGACAGGACACCATATGATGACTGCCAAAAAGCATTAAGAGGACGTCAAAGTTTTATCAATAAAATACAATTAATTAACAATTAAACTTGTCTAGTAACCATGCTCATAAGCATTTAGTGTCAGATGGCGTTGTACCACTTAATAACAAGAGGAAGTTATAGAATTTTAACTGCATGTTTCTTTAGGTGATAACAGTAGATAGAGTATGTGTTATTAAATGTTCTTGTTCCTTTCAAGTAGGAGATCGATTGTTATGAGCATATATTACAGAGGACAAATGTCTCAGGTGGAATGTCTTTATCTGTCTCTCTTATATATCTCATCTAGCTATTGGCATTGGAATGACCTTGAACACCTGACCACCTTTCATTGACAGCCATCTGTCGCAATATCCTGTAATTGCAATCAAACAACAATGAAAACCAATACTATAGTTACGGTGGTTCTGATGGAACAGACGAGTTGCAGATTTACTGCACAACAACTGATCACGTTGGGATTCTTCGTCAAAATGCCAATGCATAGAATCGCTTCTCGGCCTTTTGGCTAAGATCATGTGTAGTATCTGTTCCCTTTCGAGGGAGGGGTATGGTGATACACACCCGACGATGATCACACAGTCACAATCTCGATGCAAGGGGACTGGGGTTGAGAGCGGATCAGTCGTTTGGTAGTTTGGTTTTCGTGCCCATGTCCTTTCCTGGGTGACTTTCCTTAAAAAGTATGCATAGAATAGCTTTTCAACATATAATAATTTGTCGAGGTGTGTACAATTCGCCTGTATCGAGAAGAATATGGTTTGGTATCGATCATTGTTCAATTTAACAACTCATTGTAAGATTGCTTGTTGGTGAATGAGATGGCGTAGCCTGCAGTAAAATAACAACCAGTTATAATCAGTTTGTCGGCTTGTCGAGACCTGTTTCCAAGGGCCGTTGATATTCTGGTTTGGGGTAATAAAGGGCCTACGGACGGTCCGACCGTTTTTACTTTTGTAGATGATTCGTGTTCAGTTCGGTGAGTGTGTGCAAAGGGGGGGGGGGGAGGGGATGCAGTTATATATTTGTAGTAATTGCTTGTTGCTGATAGTTTAGTTAAAGTACGGGTAGGGTTTGGTGTTGAACGCATTTAAGCCGTGACGTTTTGAATTCATCTGGGTGGATCACGTAAACAGCACAGTAAAGTTACAACCAATAAAAATCGGTTCCGAACCACTGAGAGTAAATATTACGTAAATACCCCCTATGTGAGAATATCAGCATATAGGCCGGGAAGCTTGGCCTCGTATGAGTTGTAATAATTCTGACCAAAGTCGTTCATGAGGAATACATTTCGATTTTTCTTACGATGTTTCTAAGTTCCTAATATCTGAAAACTATTAGTCTGGTTCCCTTAATTATGTACATAAGATAGTATATTATAGTAGTTATTTTTTTCTGGCGAGGTCATTTTTGCATTCAGAGAATTGTTATTTCTTCTTCATCTTTTTTGGTTCTCATCTACATGTTTCCTTTAAACTTTCTCAGCAGCCCTAGTCACCTCAATCAATTAGCATATTTTTTGATACACCCTGCATAGTTTTATTCATTTCTATTAATCTATATTCATGTTATCTCTCTTGAGTAAGTTTATGTCTTCGTTTTTATTGATTAAGTGATTGAAATAAAATTGAATTAGATTAAAAACTTGAATTATACTGAGTTTTGACGGTCGATACCCCCGTAAACATTAACCGAAACTAGCGACTATCTTATGTTTGTGTAACTTAAGTGATACCGGGTTGGTTATCTGAATTAATCAGGTTGTTATTTCAAGTTACCGTCGATTCGTCTCTTCCACTCCTTGTCTCCTCAGTTCCGACGGTGGCGAGGGGGAAGGTTAACGCTGCATATCCAATGCTCTAATGCCGTAATGGTATTTCCATACTGTGTGTATGGAAATGACTTTCAGCAAACATGGATTACTTTGGTGAACAACCCGCAGAATCAACATGTTTAAGGAAATAATTGCTCTATTTAGGAGACATGTGGGTTGAATTCAGTGTCAGGGGGGTTGCCATTTTGATGAGATAAAGGAGTATAAGAGATGACAGTCATTGCTGTTCATTTTTAGGGGCGAATATTCGCCGTCCAATTGTTTTTACTCTTTTAACCAACTATACTTTTCTATTCATTTTACGCGACTAATAACCTTGGCGGTTGAGGGACTAGTGTATTCAGCCACCGTCCCAGACGGTATGTCTGAGACGCGAAAAACACATTCCATACTTGTCTTACGTTTTCGGGAGATCACCCCAGCACCAAGATGTTACCAGGCGATGGAAGCATTGCCAAAGACCTTTATATTTTATTCTTATAGATTCTTATAAATGAAAAGCATTGCAAGTGCCCTCGATATTTACATTGTAAACTTTTTACAATAAGGTCTATGAAACTGAAATGTCGCCCTCACATTCAAGAGAAAGTTATCTCTTGTTTCTGAATGACAAGTTGTGGTCTTTAAGCTCCTACATGTGAAATGCTGCTTGAATTCTGTTATTAACATAACGTCCTTTGGGCTATTCTTAAAGGTTAATTAAAGATAGTTTTCACGTACCCAAAACAAATACCTAATATTTGTGAACGATAAGTGACACGCATTCCTTACGATTGGCCAATCGCATTATAGTATGTGTATTAAAAGACATTGATTATACACATTGTTGATTTATATTAATATAATGACTTTTTAAGACCTCATAGTTGTTTAAGGGTAGATGTGATTCACACATTCTACGGCATGTTTAGCAGTATCTATTAAATCTAATTTAATAAAAGGATCTATATTATTTCTTGCCTTATCGAGTTATACGACCAAATGTATGTTGTGTGAAACATGGAATGTTAGTCCTCCTATCTTGTCCTACTTTAACCAACCTTCTGTCTTCCAATTCGTCTATTTGATCGTGTTTTACCATTTTTTAAAGAATATTAGCAATGTCTTAACGTCGCTAACTTTTCAACAATATTGATATTTAACAAAAGTCACGTCCTCCAAAATTCCTACTCTTTTACAACAATCTTATTTTCAAAGTTGGTGAGCCAGTTGAGTTGGCCCTCTCATTTATGAAAATGTCACTTTTTCCCCAACATCATCTCTCAGAATAGCTGCTGCCTCACAAAGATGGTTTCATTTCATATGTTCCCGTACACCTCGTAAGCAATATCAAACTGTTAATTGGGGTGAATCCATGTTTTTTTTAAGGAAATGGATTGCGCTTCGGTCGATGCCTCCCATATAGGCGGTGGGTATGTTGGCAGCATCTTTATGGAAAATTGTGCCATCTGAGGAATTTGTATATTAGGTTTAATATTAAGTCTAAGCGCAACTGTGCTACTTTTAAATGTTGCTGTTAGGTTAAAATGAGGGAAGTGGTGAACACCCCCACTCATGAATCAGCTGTTGTGATAACAATATCCACTGAGATTGACATAGAACTTCAACTAGAGCAAGTCTTCTACACTTCTTGACTCATAAGTAAGCTCAACGCTGTCATATCGCCGATCCCGAAGAAAGATGATGAATGCTTCAACGAGAAAAAAGAAAGAAAGAAATAGCACGAATAGTTCGATGAGCAGTAACATAAAATGATTAATGTTCTTCGAGAAGACACACAGTTAGATCGCTTATCTATCAGTACGAAGTGCTTGTTCATCTCACCCGTTACATTTCTTTGAATACAAAATATGTGACGCTGTCTCTGCAGGTCGGTGGGCGTATTTACTTCTTTGGCTCGCTTGACTTGAGCTTCGTTTGTCAGAATGGGATGGTTGGGTATTGCCGTTTGGCCGTGACGTTTTGGATCCCACAGAGCGGGTCACGTTAAAAGCACCAAACTGATATAAGATGAGTTCTACCGATGGTACAGTACTTGGGTCATGCTTTTGAAGGTTCCGGATAGTTGATCCTGTGCCAACCGCATACCGACCATTTGCAAAATACAAAATAAATAGTAGTCCGGGACTAGAAAATTAAGTAGTCCTTTACACAATGCGGTACGTCAATATTGGTGCAACTAATTTATTCACCATTATGAATACAATGCATATGAATTCACAAATACCAAGCAATATATCCAGACAGCTAATGCGGTACATGAATTATGATTTTGAAACACAAACCAAAATGATACATACAAAACCTTTGAAATCATTGACAAATTAAAAACCCAAATAAGTACTGATCATCGTAGAAAGCGCTAAAACATAACATACCGTAGTGAATTTTGCTTGACAGCAATGTAAACCTATACAAAGTCCTCTAACACACGACATCACGTCATCACAAAAACCAGTAGGAAGAGATCCAGAAACTCTGCAATATACCCAGAATCAATAAAATTGAAGGAAAAAAACGAATTTATCAAAATCAGAAAGCACTCAAAAGGATATATACAGAACCGAGTAAAGAAGTAATGCCACATCTGGAATTATAAACAATACCCATTCTGTCGTGCGGAAAGATCATTAATTTAAAAACTCTTCGAACTTAATGGCTAGCCCGACGATACCAAAAACGTCTCTTAAAGCAAAATATGATCAGAAATAGTGATATAAGAAAAACTTTTAACACCAAATGATTGGCTATAGGGTTTCCTACAAATACTTAAAATGATATTTCCAGAACCATGGGAACATTTACAAGCCCTTAACTATGATATATTATATACACTTGTAATTGTCAATGTCAGTATTCTACTATAAGGATGGGTTTTTAAAGGTATATTATATATAAAATGCTATAATTTTCTCTTCTGTTATTATCTTGTAATGTGATAAAGCTTATGATCGTTTATATTCGATTAAATATTTATAACCTCAAGTGGATATTCGTTGTTTCTTATTGAAACATTGTGTAATCTTGTAGAATAAATGAATGGATAGTGACTTCATTTTTTGATTGCAACAGTTTTGGGTAATTAAACTTGTTTTCGCAGTAAAGGTAATAGAGAGATTTATTCTCCTTCCGGGTTTTACTTTCATGATTCAGAGCACACTCATTTGAAATATATTGAAAGTATTTTTTTCTCAAGAATTGAATTGGAAATGGTCACAAGTTAAATTGTGTTTATTACAGGGGTTAATGGATTAATGTTTTATTACAATTGCAATGATTACTCTGTAAAAGAATATAAACATAAACACAATGACAGTTTGCGTATAAATAAAAACTTTGTTTAAATCAGCATATGAACTCTCATAAATAGGTGTTATCGATTAACGAGGATGACACATAATTGCATTAGGTGTCATTAACACTTTCACTTACCCAGGAAATAATATACTATTAACGTTAAAGCAACTTGCTTTTTAACTTGACTTTACCCTCTGTTACTGAATGATCGATAATTGTCTTTGTATTTTTCTCTCATATTCAATGTAATAGTAAAAGCTATCGTGGAGAACATGAGGCTGACGTTCATTAACATGCTTTTACCTGATTTCTTCATCAAACAAATCGAAAGTCCATTAAAAATAACACTATTGCCTGTGAACCTCTGTTACATCACAGAGGTGTCTACAATAGACACATAGTTCAATTAAATCAAAGCCAAATAACAGTAAAAATGATATTCTGAACCTTCATTAACGCCTGTTTCTCACTTTTAGCTAACGCAGCTGTTTGGGCTAACCAACGGTAATAACAAGATCCAAACATACACGTATCATTTGATACCACTTTACTGATTATATAAGTATTAAGTATTATCATATGATTTTAAATCGGTATGTGAACAATATTCAGAGGTTTGATTGACGCCTGTTTCTCACTCTCAGCTTACGCAGCTGTTTTGGATGATCAAAGGTACTACATACACGTATTATTTTACCTTTAGTAATGTTTCATCTGGTATAAAATGCTATAAGGCAAGACACGATTAACTTTATAAAACTTTACAATGTATGTTTTGAAAATCCTATTACCAACGTCCACAAGGTGATAGTCACAGCCAAGCCACTTATCTCATATACTTTGATTCTAGATAGGCGTATTGATGGCAGTTCCATGTGTACTCAATATTATAATATTCACTTAAAATGATTGCTTATTAGTGGACCCCAATAGATCCCGCAACAACATAGGACTCTTTCCATTATAGAACTTTTCCTTAACTTCATAAAATCAACGATATATAAAGATTTCAGTTCAACATATATCCAACTGTTTTTAAGCTGTGCGTTAACGTTCCCGCAGACATATTCTGCAATTGTTATTAGTTAAATGTTTAAGATTGTAAACCCCAAATCCTGCAGATACGAAGGACAAGTCCAAGTTTTATTACTCTGTTTGGTATCACTTACTATTGAATCCATGATTCATCAGTAAATTTTCGGGCAGATACGTCACCGATACGATACAATTCGGTATTGTTCAGCTCTAATCGAAGTACTTAATGATATTTGTATGACATTGAAATCATATGGAAAGAGAAAGTCACATCATCCCATGACAGAAAACAATATTTCATCTCATAGTTGCTTCATCTTGACAAGAAAATCCATTCCGTGCCTTCGTGAAACGTTATCAGGAACATTTCGAAAAATAAACCAGGAAGACGGGAAGACTCCATATTGGATTATTCCAGTTTACAAAAATCTTCAAATGGCTTTATACGTTGTACGTTAACTACCATGCCTTTCATAGCTTAAAGACGTTTCCATCGTACACAAAAGTACAGACAGATATTTCTCCGGTGTGCACACTTCGGTGACATCCACTCAAATCTAAGTACATCTTTATGATATTTATATGAAGAAGAAATATTAGAGAAGGCAATGTCAAATCATAAAACTTCGAATAAGAACAGGTTAACCTGATAGTTGATCAATCTTCACTATAAAACTAACGATAAGATCCCTTTGGAAAATGACGCTAGCAGGAAAAATACGAGGAATAATATAGAAAATGTTAAATCATTACGTTGCAAGATTTCGTCTCAATAAAATTCGACTGTATTTAGGCTGTGCGTTAACGATGTTGCCGCAAGTCTTTGTTTTTTAACAATGGCCCGTTCCGTCAAAAGATTAGTATTGAACAACCTAAATTCGTTTAATTATAATTTACGTACTATAAATATTAATATGGAAAGCAAAACTCATATCCTACAGCCAAAGAAAAAACTGTTGATCTGATAGTTGGTCCTCCTTGACAATAAAAATATAAAAAAATTCAGGGAAATGTCGTTCGTTGTGTTACTGCTAACGACATTTCCCTGAATAAACCAGAAAAATTGACAATTTGTTCATTATAAAAACTTAGTTTAATTAGGATTGAAAACAAATCATGAACTTACGATGGATAATCTCCACGTTAGTGCTTCTTACCAAACAGCACTAGCCAACTAGCCCATTCTTACAAACAAAAATCAAACTCCATGTGAGTATTCTACTTGAAATGCATAACGCTTGAATCTATGATTCACATCCCAAAACAGCTGATTGTACGCAACACTACGGTCAGATTTGTCTCCGGTGTAAGTCATCCCCATGAGTTTCAACACGAAAGGAACATTTCATATACTTTTTAAGAAAAAGTCACCCAGGAAAGAACCTGGGCACGAAAACCAAACTACCAAACGACTGATCCGCTCTCAGCCCCAGTCCCCTTGCATCGGGACTGTGACTGTGTGATCATCGTCAGGTGTGTATCACCATTCCCTAAGGGAACAGATACTACACATGATCTTAGCCAAAAGAACGAACAGATATGAAGCCGCTCTGTGATGTCTCGGTGATATTCAACTCTAATCTAAGTACTATATAATATTTATATATAAAATTAGACCAGGCCACACAATAGAAAGACAGGCGAATAACAATATATTGATTTCATAGTTCATCCATCTTGACAATAAAAATACAATCAATATTCTCGAGAAAAAGTGCATTTTCCTTTTAAAATAGTTTAGAAGGTGTAGGTTTGAAAGAAACAAGAAAACATGATCATATTCACCGTGTGAGTATTCTTCCCCGAGCATATAATCTTTGAATCAAAGATACATCTCCGAGAAAACAGCCGATTGTACGCAACACTACGATCAGATTTGTCTTCGGTGTACGTCATCCTCACGAGTTTCAACACTAATCTAAGTACTATATAATATTTTTATGAAAACGAAACATTTGTAAAGGGGAAGTGATATCTACAGCCAAACAACGTATTATTGATTTTTAGTTGCGTTAATAACAGAGAAATCATTATGTTGACCCGTTTTTTAGTTGCAGGTTTAGGATTAAAAAAAAACAAATCATGGAAGTAAGATAGATAATCTCCGCTTCAAATCGTATCAAACATCATCGCATTGTACTTTTTACGTGACCCGTCCTGTGGGAACCAAAACATCACGGCCAAACGGCACTGAGAATCAAATCGCCTCTCATAAACAGAACTCACAGCCCAAACAAGCCAGAAACAAAAGGCTTACCACCTCCCACCCGAACATTCAAAGTGCTACAAACGGACGACCAGCCCGCAATGAAACAAACTGCCTTTCCCAGCTTACCAGCGCCCGTAGAAGGCAACCCAGATAAACGGCGAAAATCACCTGCAACCTGATTATCTTCCGCATAAGGGTACTTTTTAAGAAAAAGTCGCCCAGGAAAGAAAACCAAACTACCGAACGACTGATCCGCTCTCAACCCCAATCCCCTCGTATCGGGACTGTGACTGTGTGATCATCGTCAGGTGTGCATCACCATTCCCCTCGAAAGGGAACCGAAACCAAACTACACATGATCTTAGCCAAAAGGCCGTATAAGGGTAATACTTTTCAAAATCATTTGGCAGCCAGTGTGAAACTCACAATGTTATAAACTTTATGATAAGTATGAAAGACTGAAAATATATGCCTTCACATGTTCGGAAAGATAATTCGTCAATCATAGCATAATCATGTAAATTATTCTGGATAATGAACGCCAAAGTACATAAAATAGTATTAATCATCTATTCCTGTTAACTAGTGATACATATACACAAGGCATACTTTGAATGAACTTATATGTAGTTACAGTCATAGTTGAACTATTTTTTACTGTAGATGTATAGCGTATAACTTTGCTTACCTGTAGACATATACGATGGCTATCACAGAGACGACGAATATTACGGCAATTACGATCATCACCAACGTCATTATGTTCTTCGTGTCTGCAGAAATGACAGTAAGATGCACAAATATATTAACATCAGCAACCAAACTACGTCAGTCGATTAACTTCACCGCACTTGGGTTCATGTTCTTGTGATTTCAACATGACATACTTTTGTTTATAACATATGTACTAACTTTGTAAAATGTTACACATTTGGAAATTTGGCTTAGAAACAAGATTTTGTCGAATTGATTTTTTTGCACCAATTAAAACTTGCCCAAACGAGGTAGGTTTGCTCACACTGTGGAATGGAGGGTTATGTATTTCGCGCCTGCCCCTCGTCGTATGTAGTAAAGACGAAACGCGAGGAGCAGCCGGCAATGGGATATGCTCTGCTTCCAGTTTCGCAGGGTTCTAGACAGGGTAAAAAGGTGGAGGTCCCGGTGCCCACTGTGTATCCCTTGTTGATACTGACCCCTTAACGAACCCAGCAGATCACCCTACTGTCACTCGCTTCCCGTAACCTCTCCGACAGACGATTCCACCAGTCTGTCGAACAGTGACTCGGTCTCTTTGAAATCGTGTCCTGATTTTATGAGGTCGGGAGCCCTCTCTGAAGAGGTCGACTTCATGTGATTCCGTTGAGGAATTATGTAACAGAACCCGCGTAAAATGGTTGGAGTCCTCTTTATTGTCAAATGTTTTACTTCATTTGGTCTGGTAAAACAGAACTTTTTAAAGGGGTGGTTTTATATCAGACTTTCGTCACTGGGGATTCGGGTGTGGTATATTTGCCCAGCAAACAGCAAACTATCAACTAAGGCAACTGTTCGTAGCAGTAGAAAATGAAGGTTTGCCATATTCGTATTTGTGCAGATTTTTGGGGTGGCTTGCATGTGCGTCGTTGGGCTCCAAATATGTTACGGAACTCGGAACCACAACGTAGTACGCCATCTGATGTTATTGTTAGCATTATTGAAACATTGCGTTACCAATAGCCTTATGTGGATTTGTCTCGGCCTTCTAATATTCAGAAGATCATATTAGAACAAGCTGTTTGACCGAGCTGTCCGCACAGAATCGTCATCCGACCGATGCATGGCGATCTATTTATTCTAGGTTACATAATACAAGGCTTTTTCGGACATTATTACTGGTGACCGATCATGGTCAGTAATGCAGAGTTTGTATTTTAATGGATTGATCAGTTGCTGATAGTTTAGTTACTGTGTGTAGGGTTTGGTGACGTTTTGTATTCCGCTTAGCGCATTACCTAAAAGCATCGGCAAACAACAAATCGATGAAAGCTACAACCGACGATGTCTGGTTAAAGAAAATAGAAGACATAAAAATGATTGCATTTTGAGATAAATGGCAAACCGAGAGTTGAAATGTTAAATAACAAAAGTGAATTCGTGTGTTGTTCTACCTGGAATGTATTGAAAAGAACCCCTTCAAAGAAAAATCTCTGTTTGTCCGATACGAACCCCTTCAAAGAAAAATCTCTGTTTGTCCGATACAATTGTCAATCACTTAATTGATCATAAAAGGAAGATAAAAACATCGTGTTTTTGTTTCGTTGTTTAACATTGTTTGACCTTGTAGTAATAAGAAACAATGAATGAAGTAATTTCCTCCTCGAATCAAACAAACTATTCAACTTGTTTACCTGTATGTAGGTAAAACAATTGAAAGCATAACAAGCTCCAATACGTTGGAATTACATTTTCTCACGAATGGCATTAATAAAGATTCTTTAAGAAAAGTATAGTAGATTATCTTGTGTTTAAATGCTTTTAGAAGTTATGACAAATGAATCCTAATAATACTAATGAATATTAATGTGGTGATTGTATTCATTGATCAATTATCATTTAAACTTACTTTCGTGAACAATTTACTATTTCTTTTAAATAGTACTCGTACTTTTTCAAACAACTTAATTATTGTGTACACCAAATCACTTTTGACTTTCCCTTCGATTGGAAAAGGTAGCTTGTGTGAGCTAGATGAAGGTTTTATTTGATTCTCGTTATAAGTGGAATTAAACTAAATGAGGGTATTTCTGTTTTGAGAACATCAAAATCATGGATCTCTCTTTCTAAATCACGTCCAAATAATATTAAACAAAATTTGACTTGTTAGGATAGATACAAATTAAACCCTGTCTGTTCTTTTTCTGGTGATCCTATGTTAGCTAGATTTAACGAAATATTAGACTAAAACTTTAATGATCTTCCAGGCAAGATTAGAGCGTGTTGCATAGTTACATAATGATAAGGTCACATGAGATGCATTTCTAAAGAAACTGTTAGATGTGCTGCAGTGATAGTGCTTGAGATGACAGTGCCATGGATTCAGTTGTATTTTGGATGATAAACGTCCAACACAAATACTGACATTAAACAAAACATAATATACAGTTTCCTTTAGTCAATAGTTGTGACAAAAGCACCAAACAGTTTAGTTTTTGATGTTTCCATATTATTTGTTATCTATATTTAATTATTTTGGGAGTAGTATATCCCTTTAAAGCTGTGGTGAATCTTACTTGCATCTTCCCTCGTCCATCTCACAACAAACCAATAAGATCATTACGGCTTGCCCCCCCCCCCCTCTCCCTCAAAGGAACTGTTAGGTCAAAACCACGTTTTTCATTTGACGTCATGAGAATTGCTTTCAAGCTTGAAGTATTTTAAAAGTTTGTCAAGTGTATCTTCTATACAGGCTCATATTTTAAATCCAGCTATGAGTCCTGGGATGCCGTCTTTCATTACAATTTTGAGGTACGCAATGACACCATACTGAACAAATTATTCTCCAGATTTTGCAATTTGTAGCATGGGAATACCAACAATTTGCTTAGGTTTTGTTCCCCTAAAATTCACAGTATTTAATAGCAACACGTTGTACGTGTTTCTGTACGTTTAGGTTGAACGATTGCAAATAATATGTACAACAAAGTAAGGTTGCATCTTGAATGAGTTTCAAAAATTTGGTGACTCAGGAACAGGACCTCTCCATCTCCCACTATACCTAAGGTCAGAGAAACTGGAGTGATAAAAACACGCGTACAAATATTCATTTCAGCTTAATACTTTAATATGTTTCATAAACTCTGTTGTTTGTATTGTTTTCTCTAGTATTTGAAAAGTGGGTTAAGAAACTGTCTGCCAGCAGTGTTCTTACAAGCTTCATAATATACAAATATCATAGAGTAATGACTAACCTTGATCGGTTTTAGAGATGTTAAACTCACATCTTTGTGAATACTGTGATGTAGCAAGGGACTCCGACGGTTCCTGGGTAGCGATGCATCCAATGGTTGAGTTCTGATCACAAGAAGTAACGTACACTGAAAGCTCTTTAGTTCCGTTATTATCTGTGTAATGTTTCTGATAATCACAGCCATCGGGTTTGATTACTTCCAGATTTATCGGTGGATACCCGTCTGTTATTGAACAAGATAGGACGACGTGGTATGATGCAGACGGAGATGAGGACGGGCCTTCACAAACAAGAGGTGAAGGAGGCTGGTAGACTGTAAAGAATTTATATATGTAATGAGTGTAAAGAGTATACGGGAGTTATCATCAGTCAGTGGTAGACGATAAAGTACAAAAATCGTCTCGTTGAAGGTTGAAGATGGAGTAAGTGAAATCAGCCTTTGTAACTCAAGGAAAGTAGCACGAGTAATCCTCATTAACTTAAGTAAATGTTTATTGACAGCGAACCTTTATTATACAAGAAATGAAAAATTTCCGAAAAATTGCCGATAATGTGGGGCTAGAAATGAAATTTAGCAATATTACGTTAAATCATAATATTTAAGTGGTGCACTCGTATCATAAAATACAAGGACTTAATGTAAAGAATGTAAAGAAAACTGGCGACGCTCTCACATGCAATATGATACTTAACATGACTCCGTGAGCATTCTACCATAATCAGCTATGAATAATTCACGAATGCTTCCACAATGTGACGTTACATTGTAGACATACACCTACGCCTCGTCATATGCATAACTAAGTTAAATATATTGCATCTAAAGCATTAAGCAAAAGTATTAATAGAATACTCACGGAGTAACCCTTTCGAACCACTAATAATATACTATAATAGAATATCCTGTTTACAGATAAAATCAATTATATTATATTTATCGAATTTTTGAGATGCCACAAAAACGAGATTAGAACACACAGAAGCTATCCTTAATAATTTTGCACAGACTGAGAGAGTAATACTGTATTTAATGTATTAATAATCTTGTTACGAGTTCACTGTTGATGCATATACAGTTAGCAAACGTATCTGATACTTGAATTAGTGGGGGATAAAAACATTGAAATACGAAAATGTTGTAAGGCAAGACAAGATTGACCTTAGAATACGTTACTATGTACAAACTCATAGTTACATCCGAACTACTTTTACTTGTTTGTAGGCATGTTCATTGATGGCTATCGCCTTCGGTAAAAGTATATTAAAAAATTGTGGTTTGATCAAGGCGGTTCATCATTACTTTATATGATATAGTACTCGTGTTTTCCAAGTGTTATTCCAAGAAGGTGGTACAATTGACATATTGTGACCTGTCTTATTTTATTAGATCAAAGAGCCGGTGTCATCGGGCCGTGATTATCAGACTGATATATAATATTCATATATTTGATATGAGACGGAATTGATCTTCAGCGTGATAAAAAATGGCAAATCAGACCATGTTGTGTACTGCCTGGACTGCTTTCTTATAAGTTGTTGTATTTTTTCGTTTAATGTGATAGCGTCTGTCAAGACGATAAGGTTGTGTGCCGTAAATTTAAAACTACCTGCCGACGGAGAAATTATTCAAAATAAGATACTGTGAAATTATCAATATCCCACAAAATGTATGTTGAAGTGATGGGTGATAAATATATTTGAATTCGTTCCACATATAATCCACACATATTTCATATCTTTGTTTTTCTCCATAATTTAAGAAAGAACTGGAAATATCAATGAAAATTTGGTATAATAAAACGTAACTCACAAAGTATGTGTTTTGCCACTAAAATCATGAGACGAGATATGAAAATGGTAAGACACCGGTGCCCTAGAACGCTGGAAACAGATATCATATAACGGTATGGCTTACCTGCATATGTCTTAGGAACTTCCCAAGCACAACTATCAGAGAAACCTGTGATGGACATGAAGCCCAAGTGTCCCTGGGTAGCAACACAGCCCACTGTTGAATTACCACTACACGAGGTAATGATAATAATTACTACATTAACGTTACCTTCACGTGAATAATGTTTCTTAAAACTACAGTCTTTTGGTTCCATAACGTGCAAGTCTACGACAGGATATGCGTCTGGAATGGAACATGTCAGTTCAAAGTTAAAGTCATTATTCTGAAGTAAAGTAAGATTTTTCCTTTCACAGAGGAGAGGTGCATTAGGAAGATAAATGGTGAACAGACGGTAAGTGTGCAGAACGAGAAGTCTGTCATAATAATCATAGAATAGTGACACATGGTAGGTTCCAGCATCTTCTGGTTGGAGGTTTAGGATTGAAAAATTTAAGTCATGAAAGTACGATGGATAATCTCCGTGTGAGTATTCTACCTGAAATAAATAACGATTGACTGTGTGATTATAATCCGACCAGAAGAGCTCAGTGTAGGCAAAAGTACGGGTAGATGTTTCTCCGGTGTGGGCCATCTCAGTGAAGTTAAACTCTAATCGAATATATATATTGAATTCATATTTATACGAAAAGGAAATATCTCGAAAGGCAAAGTCACATCCTACTACCGAATAGCAGTCTGTCGATCTGATAGCTGGTCCATCTTGACAATAAAAATCACAATCGGTGCACTTGGAAAATGACATTAACAGGAATACAACAAAGAAGAAAACAGAAAAATTTAAAATCTCCATTATTAAAGACTTATTATCTTTACAACGTTTACGCTGTACGTTATAACTACCGTTGATTAGCTCTGCAGTGTAGTCTCCTTTCGATAGAAACCAATAGTAGACAGTAGGTATTCTAGAAGCGATTAAGGTTCGTACGCATGCTCGGAAGCGTTCACAACATGTAATCTCACTATAGCCACGCGTCTAAGATCGCTCATACTAAAAAGTGAAATAAAATAGTTTTAACAGTCTTTTGCAATGAATTTATTTTCAACGTATTCGACTGAGGCTCTTTCGTTAACATGGACGGACGGACGGACGGACGGACGGACGGACGGACGGACGGACGGACGGACGGACGGACGGACGGACGGACGGACGGACGGACGGACGGACGGACGGACGGACGGACGGACGGACGGACGGACGGACGGACGGACGGACGGACGGACGGACGGACGGACGGACGGACGGACGGACGGACGGACGGACGGACGGACGGACGGACGGACGGACAGATACACCGCTTATATACCGATCTGTGATTTTTTTTTTGTCTAAATCCAAATCTTGACTTTCTTGTAACAGACTGTTGAGGAAGGCATTATTTTCGCTAGTTCAATATTTCTCCATACTCTATACACCGCTCAGAACAGTTACATGTTTGCCCTCTTCTGCGCTTCCTCCCTGACGTCACGAAAACTATTACGTAATAGTACTTGTTTCCAATTTCTACCCTTTTGGAGAAGGAAAATGGACGAGGAGTCAACTCTAGATTTCCATTGACCTTTAAGTAGCTCCTGTAGGCCTACATGTGACTTGGAAAAAAATAAAAACAAGACATATTAGACAGGAAAAGAAAACGATGATTCGATACTGAGTTACTGCCCTCATTTTATATTAATACTTGCTAAAGTTTCAATTTTTTATAGGCTCTTAGGTCAATGCCTATGTGAATCCTGCAATGGCGTCGTCATCCTTGGTTGTAACTAACATAATATGTTATAGCATATGATGTTCTAATGTAGCTTATATCCGTCACACTGCGTGCGGTTTTCCGTTCCTTAAAATTACATATGAAGACTATGAATCAACACAGCAAGGCTTCACTGTATTACTGTACTAAGTACTCGTGTGTTTGTACGGTAATGTTTGTACGGTTATGGTCAGGAAAAAGAAGTCCCTTGACCACACCCACCAGCCCACTGACTTCGGAGCAACGCGTGCAAGGAATTAAAATTGTGTACTTTAACGATAACAGGGAACTAGCTGTTAGAGAAGTACATTGCTTGTTTTGGTGCGATTTGTTATTTGGAAATTGTTCTAAGTCTGAAACATTTTCTAAGTGGGTGGGATATTTTTATATGTTAGGCGATGTCTTTAAGAATAGACTGTTTTTCCTTTCAAAGCATTTGCGTACACTGTTAATAAAGTAAATGACAAAAGACTCACCAGGATTACTTTTAGAGATGTTAAATTCACATCTGTCCAAATACTGCGGTGTGAAAAGGGACGCCATCGTTTCCTGTGTAGCGATGCATCCAACAGTTGAGTTCTTATCACAAGACGTAACGTAAATAGAAAGCTCTTGAATACCGTTATCATCCGTGTAATGTTTCTGAAAATCACAGCCGTCGGACTCAATCATTTCCAGATTTATCGGTGGAAACCCGTTTGTTATTACACAAGATATAGTTACGTGGTAAGAGCCAGATGGGGACGAGGAGGGGCCTTGACAAACAAGAGGTGTAGGAGGCTGGTAGACTGTAAAGAGATGATAGGTGTGATGAGAGTAAAGATACGGGGAGTAAGAATCAGTCAATGACAGATGATAAGTACCAGCATCCTGTCGTTGAAGGTTTAAGATGGAGAAAGAAAAATCAACCTTAGTAATCCGAGGCGAATAGTTGTACAGATCTTCCTCGATATATTCTACTTTTACTTGAAATAAATATCGATTGACTGTCTGATTCTGTCTTATTTGTAAACCGTTGAAGGAGTGAGTTCCTTTAGAGGGAACGTCTCCGTTAGTACGTGCGGTAAAGTTCATCGCTACTCGTAAACCATATATGTATACATCTATTTCATGTATAGATAATGTAATATGATTTTTATTAACAGCAATATCCGGAAACGAGAAGTCACAGCCTAGCATAGCATAGCATTCCTTTGAATTTACTGTTTGTCGTTCTGTGCAGTGATAGTTACAGCCGATTACGTTACAAGTATATAATACCAAGAAGATGGCAAGATGAAAGAACTTTGAAACAATGAAACCATCCATGTTTAAATAATTAACACCTTTTTAAGTTGTCCAACGTCGCAGACGTGCGTTTGTGCCTACATTTATTTTGAAAACTCTTATGAGAGATAGAAAGTGATCTTTGTTACAATGCGCATGCGTTAATTTGCTTTGAACTGTGCATGACTGGAAAATATATTTCCGACATGACAACTTGCATGCACGAGAGGTTTCGAATTTTGAACGTCGTTATGTTTTGTTTTTATTTGAGCAGTTACATAGGCTAAGAAGTAGGCTAATGATTTCATATAACAATGTTATTTAATGACAAACAATTTTTTTTAAGGGTGTGTTTGTGTATGAACCGTTTGTTGTCCTTTGTGTTCTCGCTATTTATTTAATGCTTATACGTGGCTTTTGGAACAGTATCCTCCAGTAACATCAAATCAAGTTTTAGTATGTAAAGAATGTCATAACTTTACTTTCATACTGAGTAAGACCGAGAAAACAGAATGAAAATTCAACGTGGAGCTTGAAATGAAGCACTGACAGAGCATAAGCATATATACATTATATTCATCATTTTAATGTGATACATTCATCAAAAACGTATTAACTTTACCTTAAAGTGATGACGCTCTCACGTGAAACATTGAATAGCATTCTACCTTAATTTGCCCTGGTGACCTGACGAATGCATTCAAAATGTGATGCAACAGTGTATTAACAAAAAATCCGGATTTACTATTCTTTTTTTTTTGCTTTATATTTCACATCCATGTGAATTAATATCTTCGTGGTTCTCGATCATCCGCATCGAATTACTTTCAGTGTTACTTTATCACAGTTTAAATACAACATGCTCGTGGACTCATATGGCAGGAAGATTAGTAAAACGCACTTACAAATGGTGAGACCTTTATTTACCTTCCATTGCTTTTTTGGTAGAATCTTCCACCCTTTTTATATTGAATAATTTATGGAATATAATTAATCGCATTGTTCATTGTGCCGTTATCGGGTAACCTATATTAACTATGCACACCTCGATAACGAGAGTCCAAGCCGACTTAGAACTCAATTCGTTTTCAAAGAATATGGCAAAACTTTGTCATAGAACTGAACATCAGTCTCCATTTCGATGGTACCCTAACCCACCTTACCTAATAACCATCAGTTTATAATGGCAGTTCTATAATGTGGAAATATATTCAAATTCACTTCAGAAAACGAAAAGACACATGATGTCATCCTTGTTAACGAATAGTAAAAGTTATTTCTTATTAAGCTTTTTTTTTAATTTCACGAACAGCTAATCACTTGGATATTTCTGTTCGTTTTTATTTCAATCAAAGTTACTTCTTAACTCAATGCATGTAAAGAATTTTAACATTTACAGTAATGCTTTGCCAGATGTTTCAACGATGTTGGTTACTCTGAACATGTGTCTCTAACACTCGACGGCTTTTAGTCATATATAGCTGGGTATGAGTAGATACATGTTAGGTAGAGCTTACCAAATAGATGGTATGTGTGTTGCAATACAGTCAGGCCGACAGTCCAGTCGCTGTTTGTAGACTTTATGTCAACTTGATAAGTTCCAGCATCGTCTAGTTGGATAGTTAGGATTAAGAAATTAAAGTTAAAAAAGAAATCCTCATGGTCAAAATATACTTGGAATAGATAACGCTCATAAGTATGATCCTCATATCCCCAGAACATTCCAGAGTAAAGGAAGGGAGCTCGAGGAACAGTATCATCGGTAGCCAGCTCGGTAAAGTTCAAATCTAATTTAAGTAGCCTATATCTATATATAGATGAAAATGAAATATTTCGAAACGATAAATCACAGCCTACAACCACAAAACAGTCTGTTGAATTTACTCTAGGGCCATCTTAACAGTGATAATCACAATCAATATCTTCGGGAAATGAAAAAATGATCAGAAAATTGAGAAAACAATGTATAACAGGTACAAATCCCATATCGATAGATCGCGGTATTGTCACAATTATTCACAGTAAATATGATGCATTTATTGCAACATTTCGCGCATCTGTCTGTACAGCGAGGAGCGCTGTTTATCAATCAAAACAAGGAGTCGTTATTAAGAAACACCCGTGCATGCGCACATGTGTGTGTTTTCATTTGAATAATATATGTGCTGATTCAAAATGAAAATGAAAATGACTAGGCTGGCAATGAATTTTTTTATGGCTACGTGACAATAAAAAATAATTTTAACTTGAAGTTTCGAGAGAAGGAAGCCTGCTGATGTCTGTAGTGTTTTCATAACCTTTTAACTTGTAATCTTAATGGATGTAAAGCAGTTGAAATCGCTCGGATGATATTATTTTATACATGCACGTCAAATAGTTTTAAATTCCCTGTGTCTGCATTTTCTGTAAGAAATTATAATGCGTTAAACTTTTAAAGTATGCAATTGATTGTCGATGCTCGTGAATTTTACATAGTTACTATCTAACTTAACCAGATTCACCACTCAATGAGATGCTATACGTATCTACAAAAGACAGAAAACATCTTTGAGCCTAAAATGAGGAATCCTTTGAAGCAAGTTTATAAATTTTAACAACTTTATATCGTAACAATTATTACTCAATATAAGATAATTGTAAGTTATTAAGGTGAGACATCCCTCATAGACTTTAGCAAACAATTTCATTTATTACAGTCGTACATAGTAGGCAATTAGTAGGCATAATATTTTATTTATGTTTTCACAGCCCCTGCTACCCGTCCCGCCAACCTAGATCACTTTTTAATAAATTTGATGACTATTTTATAATAATAGCCGAAACAACCCTATGAATATCACGTGGTTTGAAGTGGAGATTTCGTTTATGTCAATAATACATTATTAATCAATTACTACTTTGTTACGTAATTTCAGATATTAACAATTTAAAACAGTGAGCTTCTATTATATTATTTCTTGATTTGTTTTAAATGCGTTTATTTTAAAATCATATCAAACGATTCATCCAGAGTGTTATTATCAATTGGCTAATATTCTATAAGGATTACATGTTCAGTTCCTTTGACTTAGTCAATTACCTTTCTTCATTCAGGTAACAGGGGACCTGTGCAAGACTCATTGTATACAATGTCCCTGCAGATTCTCAAAACGTTATCATGTAACACTGGTAAAGATGGGTACCAAATTATCAGTTAAAACTGATGTGTTATAATGTAGGACCAGTTGCTACTGAGGACACATGATCCTATGCATATGTGGATTGACTGGACTGACCACTCAGGTTTCGCCAATTATTTCGTCCATATCAACTTGTTTTACTGTGTTATAACACACTTCAGTTTATACTGACGGCTGTCTCTTATTCAGAGTACAAACTGATCAAGCCATGTATATTGGGTGGATTTTCCGACGCGTATTTGGTCCGCCTTAACGCTCCGAGAGCAACTTTTTAAAGTGCACAAGATTCTGTATATGGGTGTAACATAACATTACATGACTGTGCTACTGTCGTGTTATGGGTCTTGGTCTTGATACGAAGAGTGTAAAATATAACTACAATTAATGACAGACTTTAATGTTATCAGATAGTGTGAATTACTTTACGTAATCATTTCTGACCTAAAAAGGTAACAAATTTAACTTAGGGTCGCTATCAATTCGCTCGATTACTCTCTCTGTCTGTCTCTCTCTCTCTTATGACAAGTGCCAAAAGCAACAGCAATCCTTGTACATATGGTTCTAACCAAGATTTGTATTTTTCTTTATGCACGTGGATGTAGCTTGCGACTTAAAGAGCATGATTGGTGCCACGACTGACTCAACTGAGGCTAATTTACACCACGTTAGAATTTCAAAGAGTAGCGTAGAATATTTGTTAACCCGTAAGTAAAGAGGCTTGTCTACAAATGACGAAAAGTTGCGGCTTTTGGGGTAAATGCCTTCACGAAGAGCTTACGCTTCAGCTCTAAAATGAAGGACTGCGTATTTTTTACGTGACCCGCCCTGCGTGATCCAAAACGTCACGGCCAAACGGCACTACTCAACCATCCCTTTCTGACAAACAAAACTCAGGTCAGGCGAGCCAAAGAAGTCAAAACGCCCACCGACCTGCAGAGGCATACCCCCAACTACCCACTCAAACATTAAAAAAAAAAAAAGGACGTTGCTTTATATGGGTGGTAAATTATTCATATATAGCAGTATCATTCTACCAAATCGTCTGACTGTTGCCATGGTCAGTCGAGGGCGCTGTAACAAATCTCTGTTGAAGTTAAACACCTTCCCACTCTCGGACTGTATTGACATGGTGTATGCTATCGATCGTTGATGATCCAACAAACAAGGTGCGGATGTCCCTAGCCTCTATGGGCTTATGAGTGGGGTGTTGCGCTACTAGCTTCGTTTGGTTCGTCTTCATCCCGTTGCACGGCCATCCTTCTGGCACCTTCTTCTGGCACCTTCAGACGGGTTGTGCCGCTAGGGTGGAGACGGACCATGACGTCCGATTGGTTTGCATTCTCTTCAAGTATCCACATGGTAATATCTGCCTTTGTAACATGTATACTCCCTATCGGTCTTCTGCTAGACGAGATATTTATCAACACACTGCCTTCCTTTGTTCCTGGTAGTGCACTCGGGGCTTCTGTGTCTGCTGGTCCTGATACTGGGATTGCAAAACTCGACAGATTCCCCTCGGCAAAACTTTTAGCCGATGTTTGGAGGCATATGAGCGCCCGGAATACATTCCACGAAGTCATCATTGCATAACGTTATTACTCGTAGTATTCAACATATTAGATTTATGAGTAATATATTTTGGTTATTTATATTGTTGACTCATAGCACTTTTTGGTCTCTTTTATCCAGGATTGTGTCGCATGTATTTTATTCATTCTGACTAAAGTCATTCGTATAGAGTTAATTAACGTATTATGTGAAAGCAAAAGATAACATTTATTACATTATGATTTTTCTCTCTTTGAATAAAAAATAATAATAATAAAAAGCCATCTTGAAATAGTTTAGTGATTATATTTGAGGTGTATTATCCAATACGTTCTGCAGGTTGTCCAAGTTTATTGAATCTATATGATCGAGGTATATGGAACAAAAATTTGACCATGTTGGTTGCCTAGTGCAATTTTCTATTAATTCAATAACAAAGTGGAATGATCCAACAACTCCGTGAAGTACATGCCGTGCTAAACAATGGGGGCAAGAAACATACTCATGCCCCTTCACAATCTCTCCCTCCCATGCACACACCCCCTCTCCAACATATTTGCCACTTTAAACGCCTGTTATGGCAATATGATCCGAAACAATTCTTTATATATATTAAATGGCCTGAAGTCAAGGTTTTCTAAATGACTAATAGTTCATTACGAATCAGTAATGACTTTAATACATGGCTGTGACAGGACACAATGTGATGACTGCCAAAACGCATCAAGAGAACGTCAAAGTGTACACTGTAGTCCCATTAAAATGCAATAGCTGTAATTTATTCTTTGTAATTTATTTCTTCTTAATAAGAAACAACTCCGTGCCGTTGTCAAAGTATGATATGTCAGATCGAACGTTTATTTATGCTAATCAATAAAATACAATTAATTAAAAATTAAACTAGTCTAGTAACCATGCTCATAAGCAATACGTTTCAGATGACGCTGTACCACTATATAACAGAGGAAGTTATAAAATTCTAACCGCATAATTTTAAGGTGATAAGAGTAGATAGCGTACGTGTTATTAAATTTTCTTGTTCCCTTCAAGTAGGAGATCGCATGTGTCACACCTATTTCATAAATAAGTGTGTGTTTGTTCTTGTAGCAGTACATATTCTTATTCGGCTATTGATTCTATTTCTGTGACTAAAAGAGTTCTACATTTCAAATTAAATAATCTATTGTTATGATATCACATATTACAGAGGACACATTACTCGGGTGGAATGTCTTTATCTATCTCTCTTATATATCTCATCCAGCTATGTCATTGGAATGACCTTGAACACCTGACCACCTTTTATCTGTCACAATATCCTGTAATTGCAAATCAAACAATAATACAAACCAAGGGCGTAGGAACCGGGGGGCTGGGGGCGCCATCACCCCCCCAGTGAAAAATATGGCGGGCGGAAGTATCATTCCGCCCCCCGCTTCGCAAGTCAGAAAACCCCTTTTTTCATTTCCAAATGAGAAAAAAATCTCATTTGGAGCACCAAATTGCATCTAAGGCAAGGTGAAAATGCAAAATTATTTACAAAGTGGAGTGGGTGTTGAAGTATGCTATATAGCACCAAATTGCATCTGAGGCCACCTGGAAATGCAAAAAAATTCCCCCTCCCCTTAAACCCCCCCCCCAGGCCGGCCATCAGTCTTCAGCCCCCCACTCAAGAGTCCCTTCCTACGCCACTGATACAAACCAAAAACAAAGTAACGGTGGTCCTAAAGGAACACACGAGTTGCAGACTAACTGTGTTAGTATAACCCGACAACCAGTGAAAATTACAATATTTGTCGTGTTGTCCAATTACGTGCAGCACAACAACTGATCACTGGTATTCTTCGTCAAATGCCAATGCATATAATAGCTTGTCAACTAAGCAAACATATACACATTTGTCGAGGTGTGAACAATTCCCTTTTGCCTTCAGAAACAACATTATATCTTTGATCGTGTCGTTATTTCATCGTATCGAGAAGAATATGGTTGGGTCTCGATGATTGGTCAATTTAAAAACTCATTGTAAGGTTATAGTCGGTTTGTCGGCTTGTCGAGACCTGTTTCCTCAGTTGGTTTTCTGGTGTGGGGGAATAAATTAAGGGCCCACGGACGGGCCGACCGTTTTTACTTTTGTAGATGCTTCGTGGTCAGTTCGGTGTGTGGGGGTGGAGGTGTGTTTTAATTGTTTGTTGCTGATAGTTTAGTTGAAGTGCGGGTAGGGTTTGGTGTTGAAAGCATTTTAGGCCGGATGTTCTGGATTCCGCTTGGCGGATCACGTTAACAGCACAGTAAAGTTACCAACAACTATCGGTTCCAAACCACTGGGTGTACCATATTACGTAAATACCTTACCGTAAATATAAATGAGACTATCAGCATATAGGGCGGGAGCTCGGCCTCGCATGCATTGTAATAAAATTTCAAAGTCGTTCATGAAGAATGAATTTGGGATATTGATGATTGAGCATTGTTTCTAAGTTCCTTAGATCTGAAAACTATTAGAGTGGTCCCCTTAATTACGTACATAATATAGTTTTCTATAACCTTTTCTTGTTCTGTTCCTCGTGTATATTTTCTGGCTCACTATAGCCTGTTTTGCATGGCTGTAGATGATAGGTACGGTGGACGGGGCTAGGTCATTTTTGCATTCAAAGAATTGTTATTTCTTCTTCCTCTTTTTGTCAGTTATCTTTATTGATTCTTTTCTCTTATATGCTCTTTCTGGACTACTATACTCTATATGTTTCCTTAAAGCTTTCTCAGCAGCCCTAGTCACCTCAATCAATTAGCATATTGTTTGATCTACCCTGTACAATTTTATTCATTTGCATATATCTATATTAATACTGTCTCTCTTGAGTAAGATTATGTCTTCGTCTTTATTGATTAAGTGATTGAAATAAACTTGAATTAGATTAAAAACTTGAATTGTACTGAGTTTTAACGGTCAATACCGCAGTACAAATTGACCAAAACTTTTGTTTGTGTAACTTAAGTGATACGTTGGTTATCTGAATTAATCAGGTTGTTATTTCAAGTTACCGTCGATTCGTCTCTTCCACCCCTTTCTACTCGAGGGGGAAGGTTAACGCTGCATATCCAATGCTCTAATGCCGTAATGGTATTTCCATACTGTGTGTATGGAAATGACTTTCAGCAAACATGGATTACTTTGGTGAACAACCCGCAGAATCAACATGTTTAAGGAAATAATTGCTCTATTTAGGAGACACATGGGTTGGATTCAGTATCGAGGGGCTGCCATTTTGATGAGATAAAGGAGTATAAGAGATGACAGTCATTGCGGTTCATTTTTAGGGGCGAATATTCGCCGTCCAATTGTTTTTACTCTTTTAACCAACTATACTTTTCTATTCATTTTACGCAACTAAGAACCTTGGCGGTTGAGGGACTAGTGTATTCAGCCACCGTCCCAGACGGTATGTCTGAGGCGTGAAAAATACATTCCATACTTGTCTTACGTTTTCGGGAGAATATCCCAGCACCAAGATGTTACCAGGCGATGGAAGCATTGCCAAAGACCTTTATATTTTATTCTTATAGATTCTTATAAATGAAAAGCATTGCAAGTGCCCTCGATATTTACATTGTAAACTTTTTACAATAAGGTCTATGAAACTAAAATGTCGCCCTCACATTCAAGCGAAAGTTATCTCTTGTTTCTTGAATGACAAGTTGTGGTCTTTAAGCTCCTACGTGTAAAATGCTTCTTGTATTTTGTCATTAACATAACGTCCTTTGGGCTATTCTTAAAGGTTAATCAAAGATAGTTTTCACGTACCCAAAACAAAAACTAATATTTGTGAACGATAAGTGACATGCATTCCTTACGATTGGCCAATCTTATTATAATATGTGTATTAAAAGACTTTGATTATACACGTTGTTGATTTCTATTATTATTTTCATATGTCTTTTTAATACCTCACAGTTGTTTATGAGTAGATGAAATTAACAAATTCGACGGCATGTTTCACAGTATCTATTAAATCTCTTTTAATAAAAGGATCTATATTATTTCTTGATTCATCGAGTTATACGACTTACTGTTTGTTGTGTGAAACATGGAATGTTTAGTCCCTCCAATATTTCCTACTTAAACCACGTTTCTTTCTTCCATTTCGTTAATTTGATAGTTTTTTACCAGCTTAAAAGAATATTAATAATGTCTTAAAGTCGCTAACTTTTAAACAATATTGTTATTTTACAACTGTCACGTCTTCCAAAATTCCTGCTCTTTTACAACGTTCTTATTTTCAAAGTTGGTCAGCCAGTTGAATTGGCCCTCTCATGTATTATAATATCACTTTCTACCCCAACATCATCTCTCAAGAATAGCTGCTGCCACACAAAGATGGTTTTATTTCATATGTTCCTGTGTGCCTCGTAAGCGATATCAAAATATAAATTGGGGCGAATCCGTAGTTTTTTTTAAGGAAATGGATGAGTTCTTCGGTCGATGAAGCTGCCTCCCGTGTAGGAGGGAAGATTTGTTGGGAGCATCCTTATGTAAAATGGTGCAATCTGATGCATTTGTAAACTATAAATTAGGTTTATTATTAAGTCTAAGCGCAACAGTACTAATAACTACTTTTAAATTGTGATGTTAGGTTGAAATGAAGGAAGTAATGTACACCTCCACTCGTAAAATCAGCTGCTGTGATAACAATATACATATGCGATCGATATAGAACTTAATATAGAGCAGTCGTCCACAGTTCTTGACTCGTAAGTAAGCTCACCGATGTCATATCGCCGATCCCGAAGAAAGATGATGAATGCTGCAACGAGGAAAATGAAAGAAAGAAATATCATTAATAGTTCGATAAGCAGTAACATGATTAAAGTTCTTCAAGATGAAACACAATTAGATCGCTTATCTATCAATACGAAGTACTTATTCATCTCACCCGTTACATTTAATTGAATGCAAAATATGTGTCGCTGTAACGCCAACATGAATACATTTAAAGCTTGTTCATTACGCATTGCTCATTGTGTGTGAGATGCCCTCGCTCTCTACTCTAAATGAATGATATTTATTTCAATGATTAGATTATATATAATTACCTGTATTGCTCTAATATGGTGTAAATTTGTGAGACAAAACACAGTTAGTAGAAACCTTGGTCAACCATTTCAAGTGAATTAGATGTATTTATTTCCAATTCTCTCAATCCGCTGAATTTATAAGCGTCATTAGGCTTTGAAAATAGACGAACCACAAATCACAGAGACTTTTGTGTAATTTTAATAGAGACATAGCAAATATATAAAGACCAGAAAAGTAAGATAAAGATGTAGGCAGACCGTTTAGTGTGTGTTAACGTGGGGATGTATGTCGTCGTGACTGTGCGTGTCATGTAAAAAGAAGAACATATTATTCATATTAGAAACTGTTTCTCTTCTTCTCATTACACATGTGTTGGTTGACTGTTGGCTACCTAGATGTGCACCCTCATATAGTATTACAGTCATTATATTTATAACTCTCTTCTACTCTAGTTCAATAGACGAAATAAAGTGCGTAGAATTGTGAAGACACGGTCGTACTTTTTCTTTTCGCAATAACTTCACCACAATTGCTGTGTATTTCAATGAATGAAATCATCAGTAACAAAAACAATCAGGATACTTAATATCTGTGCTTTAATCTGTCACGGTTTTGTAGTCTGACTTTTTCCTGAATATCCTCTCACTGAATTTTGAAGTTTATCTCATCTGCCAACCACCGTAAGTTAGCTCTCTTCAAAACTAGATTCGTAATACCGTAGCTATTCCAGGTGAAACTAGGCGTTTTGGGTAGCAAAGAGTAAACTGCTTTACGGTGGATACCAACTTTTTCGGAATGTTCCAAAATAAGTGCTATAACGGAGGATATCAGATGAGCGTTACGGCGAGTGACCTGTACACCTTACCAATGAGAATATTTTCTTTATTATAAATTCAATAAAATGAGGTGTTGAAGGGACTGCAAAGTGCTCGTTGGATAAGAATCTAGAGGCAAGGGTACGGTTGATACGGAGAGTACCAACTTGGAACCTCAGTTAGTACCATATCAGCGGCAAACTAATATACGATGAGTTCTGCTAATGATAATTGGGTCATGTTTTTGAAAGTTCCGGATAGTTGATGCTGCTTTCTACAGCATATCTGTTAATAATGTGCCAATCGCATACTGATCTTCTGCAAAAGACAAAATAAATATTAGCCCGTGACTGGAAAATTAATTAGACCTTTACACAATGCGGTACATCAATATTGGTGCAACTAATTTGCATATAAATTGACAAATACCAAGCAATTTATCCAGACTGCTAATGCGCTACATGAATTAGAATTTTGAAACACAATTTAAAACAGAATTTTAAAAGCAATGCGATAAAATCAAAACCCAAATAACTAATGATGATCGCAAAAAGCGCTAAAACATAATATAGTGAGTTTTACTTGCAAACAATGTAAACCTATACAAAGTCCTCAAAAACACGACATCACATATTCCCAAACACCAATAGGAAGAGACCCATAACCTCTTAAACACCTTCAATATATCTAGAATCAATGAAAAACTTGGGATTTTGTGAAAATCAGAAAGCACTCAAAATGATATGTACAGAACCGAGGAATGTAGGAACCCAAAAAAGTAATGGCACATCTGGAATCGTAAAGAATACTCATTCTGTGCGACGGAATAATTAATAATTTGAAATCTCTTTGAACTTAATGGCTAGCCAGACGATACCAAGAAAAGTCTCTTAAAGCAAAATATGATCATAAATGATCATTTAAGAAAAACATTGCACACCAAACGATTGTCTATAGAGCCTTGCACTAATACTATAAATGATATTTCCAGAACCACAGAGACGTTTACAAACCCTTAACTATACTGTACATAACGTCGGAAAATACTTGTAATTGTCAAATGTCAGTATTCTACCATAAGGATCGGTGTGTAAAGGTATATTATATAATAAATGCTATCATTTAGTCTTCTCTGATTATCTTGTCATATGATACACTTAATTTTGAAATGGTGGTTGCCATTCATTTTCATTTAATAAAAAATCAGCATAGTTATAGTTTTGTCTTTTATATTCGATTCAATGATTAAAAAGTCAGGTAAATATTCATTGTTTCGTTTTCGAATATTGTTTGATCTTGTATAGAATAAATGAAGAAAGTGATTTCATTTCTTGATCCAAACAGTTTTGGGTAACTTGTTTACGTATAGGAAAGGTAATATAGACACCTATTCTGCATCCTGGATTAACTGTCATAATTCAGAGCATACTAATTTTAAATATATGGAAAGTATTTTTTCTCATGAATGGCATTGGAAATATTCACAATTTAAGTTGTGTTTATTACATTATTTACACGTTGTCTCTTTTAATTAGTGTCACCGTTTAGGTTCAATAAGAAGGTTGTTGTACATAATATATTCAATGATCGTTTATGTATCAAACGTAGTTTTAGGTCTTGGTTGATTATAACCAACTTTAGCAAGGAATCGAAAGTCTTGTTTTATATAAAATAAATCGAAATATCATTATATCATAAATAGGAAAAAATTCTTTCAAATTTATGTAAAAGCTTACAAATCTGGATATCGTTTATATCATTCACAATTTTAAAGCATAAATATATTTCAAAGAAGCATCATTGGATACTCACTTGACCACTGCACTATGGTGCTTAATATTTTATTTCCTTGTTTTATTATAATAGTATTGAAATTGATAATTCCATAAAGTAGAATTAACAAACTTCTGAGAGGGATTATTTTTTTTTTACAATTGCAATATTATAAGTTTGTAAAAGAATAGAAATATTCACACAGTTCATGACAGTTGCGTATAAATAAAACTTTGTTTAAATCAGCATACGAACTCTCATGAATAGGTGTTATCGATTAACGAAGATGACATATAATCACATTGTGTCATTAATACTTTCACTTACCCAGGAAATAATATACTAAAAACTGTAAAACAGTGTAATTCGACTTTCCCCTCCGTTAATGAATGATCGATATTGTTTCGTTTTTTCTCTCTCTAATATTCAAGGTAATAGTAAAAGATTGCGTGGAGTACTTGACGCTGACGTTCATTTACATACTTTCACCTGATTTCTTCATCAAGCAAATCGAAAGTCCATTAAACATGACACTATTTCTTGTGAACCTCTGTTACATCAGAGATGTGTCTACAATACACTAATAGTTCAATTAAATCAATAAAACAATATTCTGAACCTTCATTAACGCCTGTTTCTCACTTTCAGCTAACACAGCTGTTTGGGCTAACCACAGGTAATAACAAGATTCAAACATACACGTATTATTTGATACCACTTTACAGATTTTAAATCAGTATGTGAACAATATTCGGTTTGATTGACGCCTGTTTCTGAGCTTACGCAGCAGTTTGGGCTGATCAAAGGCACTACATACCTGTGGCGTAGCTAGGGGGGTCAAGGGGGGCGCTGAAATGGGAGAATGAGAGTAAAAAACAAGCACTTTTTAGAACAACATGACGAAATTGATGTTTGTCGTCAGGCATGAATTTTTACAGTTTTAAAATCTGAACTGAATGTACATGTTTTTATTAGCAAATTTAATAAAATTAGATAACAAAAAAGGCAATTTACTCTCCAGATGAATCACCCCCAACCCGTCAGTTAACAGATTTTGTGACATTACCGCACTCTTGACAAGCTCTGTACCACCCGACCAAATAAAGGAAAACATCCAGTCGCACCAGAACGCGACGCGTTATTGGGTACACCGCGTCCGGGTACCAAAAGATAGGCGAAACAAAACATCAAAATAAGATAATCCTCCGAGAGGGCGCTGACGCAGGTCAGACTCGAAACCACACACGTGACCACATCTGCATATTGAAGGTATTCACTTTGGCCCTACGTGTCACAACGAATGGACAAATTCTCAAGTCCCTTTCTAAAAGCCTACAATGAGACTCCCTAAACAAAACATAATGGAGACAGAGGACACCCCTGGCGCATCCCTCTCTCTACGATATAAACTTCAGAACCGTATTAATCAAATGGAAAAACAAATACAATGGATATTGTCCGTCTGTGTACTCATCTTGGAATAAATGCTGCTAATATGAACCTTTCAAAGAATAAAACAGAACTTTCTGCACAGTCAGACTGTTGCATTCCAGTTGTAAGTTAAGTATTCAAAACAACATCCGTAGACGGACGATGGATAATATAACTTCACAAAAAAGGTGCCGTTTGGTCCTGAAATAAGTAAAATTAAAGTGTGACCAATTTCAGTATATACATTAATTTTGAATGAATATTTGCCAATCTTGAAAATGAAAAGGTAATGTCTGGACAGGGAAAGTTACAATCTACATAAACAAACTTTTGATCTGACAATGCAGATAGCATTTCAGGAAAGCAAAATTGAACCACTTCAAAACTTTCGACTTTAAATTAAAATTATAATTTTACTTATCCGACCTAATCAACCATATTGTTAATACAATGAAATAATTAATGGCATTGAAAAAGTTAATTGAATTAAACAAACATTTGCTTTAATCTCAAATATATATGTTTTCGCCTTTTATTTATGGTTTCGAAAATAGTAATATACCAAATAAATCTTTATTTGTTAAAAATGTGATGTAATAACAGTCACCGTTGTTCGTTTTGTGAAGTAGTTCATTACATATCAAGAGAAGTTATATTTACCAAAAATAATCAAATTAGGAATTGAATGAAGTATGCATTCATATATTTCGTGCATGGAAAGTACAATACTTTCTTCCTACGCACAATGGTTTAAGTTTTCAAAAGCATTTGACAGACAATGCGAAACTCGCAATGATATAAACTTACTAATGTTTTTGTTACTCCTTTCGTAACTGCCGAGCTGTCTGGAATGTGTTGAAAAGAATCCATACAAAGAAATATCTCTGTTCATCTGAGATAGTCGCCAACCACTTAACTTATTAAAAAGAGAATACTAATATAACAATGTGCTTGGTTTCTTTCTTGTACATTGTTTGAAATTGAAGGATTTAAAAACAAACAATGAATGAAATGATTTAATCCACGAATCAAAGCAACTTTTCAACTCGTTAGCCTGTATGAAGGATATACAAAAGAGAAATTACACTTTTAGGTTTTACTTTCACAATTGAAAGCATGGTAACTTTCAAAAAGTAGCAATTACAGTTTCTCTCAAATGACATCAATAAGCATTCTCAATAATAACTTTCTATAGTTTATATTAACTTTATTAACTTTGTATTAAATTGTGTAGATGCTTTTCAAATGCCATTACAAATGAAATCGTTACACAACAATTTGACGCTCTCTTTGTATTCTGTTTGACCTTATAGCGTTCAGGGTTAAAGGGTTAAGAATCTAAATGCGATGATTGTATACATTGATCGTTATAGCAGTAAACTTATATTCGTGACACAAAGTACCAGTTAAAAGAAGAAAACGACTAATGATCTTTTCTTTCACACACAACAACATGCCTTACCTAAATATGGTGAAACTTGTCCATCATAGGTATGAAAAAATCCCTTTGTTTCTGTGGAAACTTTGAATTTTTTTAATTGTGCCAGCAATTATTTTGGACAAAATAAATTATGGCAACTTAAGAGAAAAAAAAATATATACATTAAGACAGGAACTATAGTGCCATACATCTACCATATACTTGTTAATATTACACTCACGAATGTTAGGGCAATAAATATGCGAACACTGAACTAGAAACTTTCATTAAGAATGTTGATTTCTTGTTTTCTTTAGTATTCCAAAAGAGGTACTATAATTTAACAACGAAATGAAACGATTTTATTTGTGTTCAACATTCTGCGAATACCCGGATTTTCCTTAAATAACTGTTACCATGATCACAAACAGCAGTTAGCTCTTTATTGAAATGTATCCATAACAATAACTGTTTTAAAGCGTCACATTTGTTTCTCCATCTTCCACATAAGTTCTGCTGCCCCCTCCTCTCACGTTGACAGCAGAAAGTGGTGTCCCAGCTAATCATTCCCTGTGTATTATTTGTAGACAGTAGAGATAGAGCAGGTGTAGGTATGGCTTCAATTATAGACAATTTGCCGAAAATGTAACTGTCTTCCAAAGTTTGAAGATTTTTTTTTACATTATGTGCAACATTGAACGACCTTTAACTTCAGTCTCAATTAATGTTATGAAAGGAAGACAAACATCGATTCTTTAGAGTAACCACTGTTTTGTAATGTTTCCTATTTTGTCTTCATTTTGGCTGATAACCCTGATTGGTTGAGGGTCCTTTAAAAGGTTTAGAATGTTCAAAAAAATGTTCCTACATTACTGAAAGCCTTTATCTTTTGTTAAACATATAATCAGTTTACAGGTGTACTCACTGTCTAAGGGTGTTGTAGAGGGCATACAGAAAAGTATAATTTACAATAATCCATTCTTAATTAAGTAAAACCGCATTTAGCATCAGTGTTTATACACATAAATAATACCAATAGCATTTTACACTAATTAAGGGTACAAAATATTTTTTTCTGCCTAACTTCCATATCAGAACAAATTTTGTAGTAACTGGCATACTTTCATGTAATGAAACTCCCACGGTAAATACGTCATATTTAAGACAGCAGCGGCTGAAAAGGAAACTACACACAGTTATTAACAACTTCTCAAAAAATGATTGAAAGGTCCATATTGATATTTGTTTTGGAAAATGTTTATTTTGTAGTTTGGGATTGCAGCTCTTTTTTGATACACATAATTTGGACACCTATCCGATTCTGGTGTAACAATTTGCAGGCGCACTCGAGGGGCTATGTGGTTTATGCATTCATGGAGGCATTTAGAAACGGATACAATTATTTGGTCTGAAATACACCAGGAGCAATACAAACAGATATTAGAAAACTGAGAGAAAGGTTTTTTTCAGAGTATGTTCATACGAGATCAAAAGTATGTCACATGCCCACACACGTTGTCATTGGAAACTGCTATAACTCGATAATATAAAACCGTTCTTCCTGATAAATACTCTCTCAGCTGTCTACAAAATTCAGTTTCATAAGCTGCCACATATCAATCAGAAAATGTTTTGTTTGCATTGTTTCTTGAAAATGTGTTCGCTCTAGTTAAAATAAAGTTTAGTAAAACTTTGATATCGCCCTCACTTTTACAGGGAAGTTTATCTCTTGTTTGAAAATGAAAACTTTGGTATTTAGACCCCTGAAATGCTACTTTATACTTTTTAGCCAATTTTAATTGAAACACTTTATGTTATTTCAGAGGTAAAGAAAGATAGTCGTCATACACAATATGATCAAAAGGTAACGCCCTCTGTCTGTCATTGGCTAATCTTATTATGATATGTCTGATTTAAGACATTGTATAAACACGTAGGTTATACACACGTAGTTCCCATCCTTACGTGAACAGGTGTTTTTCAAGGACTCTCAGTTTAGGGATAAAAAATGTAGTGAACAAATTCTACTGCATGTTTCACAATATATACTAAATGTCTTTTTATAAGGGATTTTTTTTTATTTCTCTCCTGAATATTCTTTATACTAGTTGATCATCGGGTTATACGGACAGTTACTGTATGCTGTGTGGTTGATGGAAGTTTAATCCCTCACTACTTATCCTTTTGTGGTTTTTGAATGTTTTAGTGGGTGGGTGGTGGTTTTTCTTTGCATGTCGATGGGCGTATTTTCCTTTTTTTTGGCTCGCTTGACTTGAGTTTCGTTTGTTGTAATGGGATGGTTCGGTAGTGCCGTTTGGCCGGGACGTTTTTGTATTGTTTTGTGGCGGGTCACGTAAAAAGCACTTATCCTTTAACGCTACCCAGGCATCTATCTTCCATTTCGTATTGTTTTTTCCAGTTCTCATCATTCAAGAATATTTGTAATATCTTAAAGTTCCTATGTTTTAAACAACATTATTATTTAACATGGGTCACGTCTTCCAGAGTTCCTACTCTCTTTGAACATTCAAAGTTGTGTGCTAGTTGATCAGCCTTCTCATTTCTTATAATATCACTTTCTCCCCAACATATGTTTTCAAGAAAAGCTGCTGCCTCACAGGGATGGTTTCTCATTTGATATGTTCCGTGTGCCTCGGAAGCGATATTAAACGTTCAATTGGGGCGAATCCATATTTTTTCGAAGGAAAGGGATGGGCCCTTGGTTGTTGAAGCTGCCTCCCATGTAGGCAGGTGGTGTAGACCTCCACCCAAAATCAGCTGCTGTGATAACAATATTTATCTGGATCGACATCGAATTTAAACTTGAGCAAGTCTTCTACAGTTCTTGAATCGTAAGTAAGCTCACCGATGTCATATCGCCAGTCCCGATGAAAGACGATGAATGCTCTAACGAGGGAAAAAAGAAAAGAAATATCATTAATAGTTCGATAAGCAGTAACATGATGAATCTTCTTCGAGATGAAACACAATTAGATCGTTGTATGTATCAGTACGAAGTGCTTGTTCATCTCACCTGTTAAGTTTCCTTGAATACAAAATTAATAATTGTATCAGTGACGCAGTAACGATACACACAACATGTGTAGAGAAAAAAAGGCCTGCTCGTTAAGCATTTATTGAACATGCTTTGATCTCACATGTTCATGAAGTATTTGCATGTGAGTTGCCCTCGTTTTCTACTTGAATAAATTTTTAAGATTATATTATATATCATTTAGTATGTTGTTTTAATATGGAGTAAATATGTGAGACAAAGGACAAGTACTATAACCTTAGCCAACCATGTGAATTATAGATGTATTCATTTCCAATGAATAACGTGTATTTCTCTCAATCCGCTGAATGTAAGCGTCATTAGGCTAGAAAACTACTAACCGATCGCAGGTATGAAAGAAGCGTGCCATTATATTGGGCATTGCAGTTATAATTTTCCTGCAGAAATTCTGTGTGATAAAAGTTGTGATTATTTTTAACAGAGCCATTGAAAAGATTAAAAGATGAGTAAGATAAAGATGACTAGGACGTAACTGAGAATCACGTTTTAAGCATACCAGTGTTGACGTAGACAGGGGTGGCGTTTGGGCCGGAGGGGTTGGCAAAGAAGTTTTTTAAGAAACACTCCAACTTGAACTTATGGCATTTCTGGTAAAAAGTTATGCAAAATGATGTCAGATTTCCTTTCCGCGGTAGCTTCACCAAAATTGTCGTGTATTTCAGATCAATGAAGTCATAAGTGACAAAACAAAAGTAGGCTGACTTATTTCGAGCACCATAAGTTTACTTTATTTAACTCCGTATCAATTCCAGGAAAAAACGAGGCGTTTGATTAAGCGAAAAGTGCAGTGATACGGTGGTTACCAACTTTTTCGAGCATCTTAGATGTTCCATATAAGTGCTTTAATGTGGATATCAGATGAGACTTGTTAAGTGTAAGTGAAGGTACCATAGAAGTGTTACGAGGGTAGTTCATGAGGAGCCCGAGAAGTGCCCTAAGAGATAGGAAACCTACAGGCAAGGGTACTGGTGATACGGAGAGTAACAAGTTGGAACCTCAATAAGTACCGGGTGAGCGCCATTTCGGATAGAACTCGGATCATCTTTTGGAATGTTCCAGGTAGGTGATCCTGTTTTCTACAGCATCTCTGTGAATAACGTGTCAGCCGGACATCTGCAAAAGAAAATAGTCTGTGACTGGAAAACTTAATTAGACCTTTAAACAATGCGGTACATCAAGAGTCGTGCAATAATGGTGTTAAGATGAAGTATTCAAATTAGTTAACTAATTTAAACACCATTATGATACAATGCATCTAGATTGACAAATGCCAATCAATATATCTAGACCGCCAATAAGCTACATTAATTATAACTTTTGAAACACAAATACCAAATGATACATCTAGAACCGTTGAAAGCAATGTGACGAGACAAACCAAAATAACTAATGATGATTAACCTATGCTAAAAAACAATATAGTTAATCTTACTTAAGAAAAATTTAACATATACGATGTACCTCTATAACACGGCATCACAGTATCCCCAACACTAATGGGAATTGATCCATAACTTCTTAAACACCTACGCTATATCTAGAATCAATGAAAAAATGAAAACCTAATATTACAATAAGAAAACACTCAAAGGGATATGTACAGAACCGAGGAAAGAAGTAATAGCACATTTGGAATCCTAAAGAATAGGCATAGTAAAATCTATCCTACGGGAAAGACCATGCTGTGAAATCTCTTTCAACTTATTGGCTAGTCTGACGATCACAAATGCTGAATGATTATATCAAAAGTATTCTAAAACACCAAACGATTATCTATAGAGCCTACTCAAATGCGGTACCGGGACTTAAAATGATATCTCCATAACCATGGAAACATTTACAACCCCTTAACTATTATATAGGAAAATACAGCTACAATAAACAAAAAACTTGTAATCGTCAAGTGTAAGTGTTCTACCATTTGGATCTGTTTTTAAAGGTATATTTATATTAAATGTTATCTTTACCTTATCATGTGAAATGCTTAATTTCGAAGTGTTGGTTTCCATTAATTATTATTAAACAGTTGAATAATTTCGTTCAGCAGAGTTGCATTTTTCTATCATTTACATTCGATTAAATGAATATAACTTCAGGTGACTATTGGTTTTTACTTTGTTTCTTGTAATTAATGTGACCTTATAGATTTTTCCAGAATATAATCGATTATCGTTATGTAACAAACGTAGTTTAAGGACTTGGTTTATTAAAGACTTAATAAAGAAAGAAATTCAAGAATGGATGGACGATAAACTATTCGTTTTCATTCAAATACCGCGTAGGACAAATTTCTTTTCATTTCTGTCAAAGATTACAAAACTAAAAATCGTTTTCATCATTCTCAATTATTAAGCATACTTCAAGGCCTATATGAAAGTATAATTATTGAGTTAAAGTGTTTTGTCTACAATATGTATGACTATCTGAACCGTTCGCCTGGTGTATAATTTATACATGCATGGTCTTCACTTGACCTTCTGTAGTATGGTGCTTAATATTCATTTCCTTGTTTCTTGTGACAGCATAGCAATTGACATTTCAATAAGGTATTATTATGAAACTTCTCCGAAAGATTAAGCGTTGTTTCACAATTGCAATATAACAATTATTACTTTGTAAAAGAATAGAAATAGCCACACAATGCCATTTGCGTAAGAATAGAAACATTGTTCAAATCAGCATTATGAAATCTCATGAATAGGTGTTTCGATAAACGAAGATGACACAGAATGACTTTATACTTTCACTTACCCAGGTAACAATAGACTATTGACACAATAGATTTTACTTTCCCCTCTGTAAATAAATGATCGACATTGTCTTTTTTCTCTCTATCCCTCATCTTCAAGTTAATAGTACACTCATATGTCAATGACTGGGTGGAGTACATGATACTGACGTTCGTTAACATGTTTATACTTAGTCTAAAGTGCTTCTTCTCTTCACGCAGATTAAAGTCCTATTAAAATGATATCAGATAGAAGCCTTCAATACACCCAAGATTCAATCAAAATCAGTATGTGAACAATATTCAGAGGCTTTATTAACGCATATTTCTCACTGATCAAAGATACTAACAAAATTCAAACATACACGTATCATTTCATACTGGTTCACTGTCTATACGTAAATTCTACCTTTGGTCAATGTTTCATCTGATATAACAGTCTACGGGAACCTTAAATATGTAATGCTATAAGGCAAGACACGATTAACTTTATACCACTTTACAATGAATATGTTGGACATCCTATTGCCAACGTTCATAAGGTTATAGTCACTTCCAAGCCCCTTATTTGATATACTTCGAGAGAGGCGTAGTGATAACTGACGTAATATGTACTCAATATTATGAAGCCATCAAAGCTGTTTATTATTTAATTTATATGATTGTATACTCGTGGACCCCAATACTTCCGGCAACAATAAAGAAGATGTGCACTGTAGTGTTTTAAGAGAATTGCCACTTAATTCAGTTCAACATATATTCAACTGTTTTAAAGCGATTCTTTAACTTTCCGCACACATATTCTGCAATGTCACTTTCCAGTTAAACGTTTATGATTGATAAACCCAAATTCTAGTTGAACAAAGGACAATTTCCGTTTTATTACTCTGCTTTGGTGTCAAAGTAAATTATCCCACAACCCACATCCCAAATATCCCACAACCGAAAACAATAAACAATCTTTTCATCTGACAGTCGGTTCATCTTGAGAAACAAATCCATTCAGTGCTATCGGGAAAAGACATTATCAGGAACATTTCGACAAATGAACCGGGAAGAATGGAAGGCTCCATATTGAGTTATGCCAGTTTACAAAGATCTCAAACTGCTATTAGTCCATCGGGGCAGGCTCGATATCGTTCCCTGTCGTTGCACATATTTAGTACCAAGGTTTGATCACATATTATGGTGTGTTTTCATATCCTTATTACAATTCTAGATGTTGGATGGTCCGGGAAGTGTTATTTTAAGAGTAAACAGCAGTTTAATACGGACTCATTTAGTCCGCTTTGCGTTGTTAGGACTTCTCCGAACGCAGCGATTTTTCAGTCAAGGGCCAATCAAAATCCTCATTGTATGGCATGTAATTTGTCAGCTGATACAGAAACTGCTCGGCTCGACGTGGTGTATATGCACAGACTGTGTGTATGTAACGTTTGAACGTGTTTACAATTCGTCTGCATAACGCACTGCATAACAAGAGAACGATGGGTTTAAAGTCTAACGAAATTTACAGCCAACAGTTGGCAAACCGACGTCAAATGTGCCGAGATATGAAGCAGTATTGAGAGTGGCAAATTTTCAGGCAAATTTTCATGTCTAGAATGTGCTTCCATGATTCAATAAACGAACGATGAAGGTAATTCTAGGCCTGTTACTAATCCTCATGTTAGAGCATTACTGTGACAAGAAAGTATACATAACTTCCACAAGTGATACGAACGCCAACTATGAAAATTTAGGACAAGGCTCTTCAATATTATACTACTGCTAGGGATTTACGTAGCATCTATGAAGGATAGATCGACAGCTACTATAAACTGGTATCTGTTATTTTATGTTACCATTTATTTCACGTTTTATTTGTCATGAAACAAATAAATGAAATCAACACCAGTGTAGGTTCGATAGGCAGACTAACGTTAGGCCTATCAATATTCTATGTCGGCCTAGGCCTAGCCCCTAGCCTTGGATTAATTTGTCAAAACAGGGCCTTACTAAGCCCAGAGCATGTCTCTATGGCTGCTGGTAGTACTGGCACACACACAAACAAACAAATGTAGCCTGTAATGAAGCTTATATACAGGCCACTAAATATATAGGCCTAGGCAATGCTATAGTATTGCCTAGTCTCAGATCCCTTCTTGTATTTTGTACACCTAACAAAGCGAGTTGCCATATGCCATATGACATATTGTTCAGTTCTCGTGGAGTGCGGACGTGTTTTCGGCTGCTCTCCACCTTTCGTTGACCACACCTTTATTGTGTTTTTACGTTGGCCCTTCATTAGTTTACAGTTTGTTTTAGTGTAGTTTGTGTGTTTTTGGTTTGTTTCGTTTTGGTTTGTGTATAGGTGCGTGGCTTTGCCACACCACACCCCTAGCTGTCATGGCGGCTCGCCGTGACAGCAAAATCGTATTGTTGAGTTTTTCGGGGGAGGCTAAGGTCGTCCCCGTACAAGTTTTTTCAGTTTTGCGTTCTGTTGGTTTAAAGGTCCCTGGAGAGGTTGACGCTCTTCAGCGTAAACCTCTCCGGGGTATGAATTGTTTTGATGTACGGTTTACCTCGGAGGCTGCCCGCGTCCGAGGCGTCCATGTGTTGGAGGGAGTTGAGGGACTGAAGGTCACACCGTATGACAGTTCGGTGTGGGTGACAGTCCTCCATCTCCCTCTGAACAGGTTGTTGTGTGGACACTGGGGCGTTTTGAGAAAGTGACCGGCTACGAGGAGCCGGAATTCCTTGAATGTAAAGGTGTCAAGACCGGGACTAGACGAGTTAGAATCGAACTCAAGTCCGATATCCCCTCTACCTTGTGGGCTAATGGGCACAGGGCCCACATTGCATACCCGGGCCAGCCTCGCACTTGTTGGAGGTGTGGGCTGGAAGGGCATGAGCCCAGGTTGTGCCCGAACAAGCGGTGTAGCCGCTGTTTACAGGTTGGGCATACCCTGGCCGAGTGTAAAGGGGATATCGTTTGCAACTCGTGTGGGAAAACGGGCCATCTCGCCCGTTTATGCCCAGACCGCTCATACGCCGCGAGAGTGGCTACGGGCGTGGTTGAAGCGGTCCCTGTCCCTGCCTCTGACACCGTACCACATGATGCTCCTGTTATCGCCCCAGTGTCCGACACTAGGCCCCGATGGAGGCTTTGTTCCCCCTTTCGTGTCCGACCTCTCCCCTGATCGAACTTGCCGAGACTGCCAGCCTGCCCACTGAGGCAGAGCAGGACAAAACGGCGGAGATGGTACTAGCGGAGTGGCACGCGGCGCAGGATGCCGCTTGTACTGGTTCACCGGTAGCTACGCCCGCTATCGGTGATACTAGTCGGGGCCCGAGTCAACCGGCCCAAGAGACATTAAGTGGCCCAGATTCTGACTCGCCAATGGAGGACTGCACTACAGCCTTAGTAGTTGTGGCTAAGGAGTCCTCCGATTGGTTTGATGAGACAAAACAGGCCACTGATCTCATTGACTCGAGTGGCCCTTCCACCCTACCCGCAGCCGCTTCCGCTATACCGGCCACGATGGTCGCTATTGGACCTCCTGTTCCTGACAGGGAGGTCCACTCGATCAATGTTGACGAGGAGTTAAGAACTCTGCTCCCTCGTAAGAAAAGGGGGAATACTGTTAGGGGCTTGAACAGACCCGTATTGGGAAAATTTCGCAGGTAATGCGCAAGCCTGTCGTCTGCTATCGGGACGGCGTACCCCGGATAAATTTTGGAGTTAGTTAGTTCTTATGTGTGGAGTGGAGGGTTTGTGTGGTCCTTACATAATATGGGTTGGGGGTTTTCTGTTTGTGGTTTGGTGTTGGCTTTTAGGGGCTGGTTTGTGGAGCTTTTTCTGTTTTGGTTCTGTTAACCTTTGGGTCCGTGTCCTTTTCACGTCACGTTAAACGCTATATTTTATACATTTGTGGGTTAGTGAGAGATTTCTGTTTGTGAGTTTTCAGTTGGGTTTTTGGTGGTTGTTAAACAGACTGGGATTGTTTTTGGTTTTGTTGACCTTTGGTCCGTGTCCGTTTCTTTGCACGTAAAAAGCACACCGAGTTGCCATATGTAAGTTTCCAGCTATTGAGCATCAGCATGACACTCCATTTAGTAGCACCTATAGTCTTATTACAGCTCTTTCAAAACTTGGTACAAAATATTTTATATCAAAGCATCTTGCTTGGTTTATTTTACTTTGATGCATGTATGGTAAGGCCTTCTTTTATTATGGGAAATCCTCTCCAGTAGGGTTGCATGTGTTCTCAAACCTTTGTTGTGTGTGGGTTTGTAACTATGCCCTACCAAGCTCATGGCTCCAGACTTACACTGAAATAAATGGAATATCAGATGGCTTATTAGTCAGTTGAGTTCCAGTGTAGACAATTAATGTGAACGACAGTGTGATCGACAGACAATTCAAAATACTGTATCAACCAAACAAATTTGTTTTTTATTTGTTGCAGATGAAAGTACAGGCCCATCGGCGCCAAAGACAAGGATATTTGCGGTGCTTCCTCTACAGAGATTTCTCTGGCACAATCAGGACTCAAGTTTTCGAAAAGAAGAAGATCTGTTAGCAGGCAGACAGAGCAGCTGTCTCAGTGTCTGACACGAGATGCTGAAAAATGGCTCAAAGAAGCTTCTGAACAGAGATGTGCTTTTTACGTGATCCGCCATGGATACCAAACGTCACGGCCAAACGGCACTACCGAACCATCCCATTCTGAAAAACGAAACTCAGGTCAAGCGAGCCAAAAAAACAAGATACGCCCGCCGACCTGCAGCGACAAAAAATGCCCAACACCCCCCCCCCCCCCCCGCGCAGGAACATTCAAAAAACTAGAAAAGGACGACCCGCACGCAGCGAAACGAAAAGCTCCTCCCCAGCACACCAGCGTCCAAAAAAGGCAGCCCCAGATAAACGGCGAAAATCGCCTTCAACTTGAAGGCGAATGTCAGACTTCACCGCCTCCAGGACTGCCTGCCAACTGGCAACCGTCCCCCTAAAATCCACATCACATCTATTCCGCCAAACATGTTTTTTCACAATAGAGCAAACAAAAATAATGCGATGCAATAAAGCAATCGAACAAACTGGGGGGTCTACCCCATATAATATAAAGCCCTGTCCTACCGACCATGAACGGTCTCCCGTTACACGGTCGGTCCAGGTCTGGAACCACTCCCATAAGTTTAAAACAAAGCAACAATGCCAAAAAGCATGAGCGGTACTCTCTAAGCTGTCACAGCCGGTCCTGTCACCCAATCGCCAATGATACCTTTTAAGGTTCGTCACCAAGGCACCGTGTGCAATTCTCCACGCAAGATCACGGAGCCTGCCACCATTCAGCCTTGAATGCACCGAACGCCATACTTCGGCAGAATGACGTCCCTGGACAAAATTGCATTCAAGGCCCTATCCCGCAACGAACTGTGAACGAGGGCCGGCTGTGACAGGTCAACAGGGGGCAACTCAATCAGAGCGGAGCAAATGACACGCACCACCCTGTTTGGAGTACTACTATGCGGTTCTCTGTTGCTAAACAGCGCCGGGACCCATCGACGCAGGTGCAAACCGCCCCAAAAACGTACAAAGTATGAACAAGGCAACCCTGGGTCAGTCACCGCTACAAACAGTTGTTTAAATAACAAAGAGGTTAATTTACTTCTCAGATGAACCACCACTAGTCCCCCCTTCTCCAGTTTTTGGTACAATACCGCCCTCTTAACAAACTCTGTACCACCCGACCAAATGAATGAAAATATCGCTCTCTCCAACCGCACCAGGACGCGACGCGGAATTGGGTACACCGCGCCCGGGTACCACAAGATGGGCGAAACAAAACGATTAATAACGGTGACTTTCCCCAAGATCGAAAGCCAGCGGGTGCCAAAAGTTTCGAGCCTGCTCTCAAATACCACAGCCCTCTCGTTCCAGGTGACATCACAAGGTGCATCGTAGCCGAACCATATAACATTAATTTTGATATTCTGATCCGACCACGCCGCACCGAATGGTAAATCTCTGTATCTCCAGCTACCAAGACGAAGGCCCTTTGTCTTTCCCGGATTCAACTTCGCCCCGGTAGCTCTCTCAAAGATAGATAAATCCTGCGAGAGGGCACGAAAGGAGCCCAGACTCGAAACAACACACGTGACGTCATCTGCATATTGAATGCATTTCACTTTGGCACCCCCTGGCACAACGAATGGGGCAAGTCTGGAGTCCCTTTCCAAAAGACGAGAGAGCGACTCGCTAAACAAAACATAAAGTAATGGAGACAGAGGGCACCCTTGGCGCACCCCCCTCTCTACGTCAAAAACCTCTGAACAAAACCCATTTACGATTACAGAACTGACACTTTCCTGATACAAAACAGAAATCCATTTACGAAAATTTGGATGCATCTTAAACGTCTCCAAAACCTTCATTAAAAAACCGCGATCCACCATGTCAAAGGCCTTCTGCTGGTCAAGAGACACCAATACACATGGCAGATCACGCTCAATAACAAAGTCGGTTAAGCCGCGCATCAACCACAAGTTCTGCTGGATGCAATGACCCTTCACTACACAAGTCTGGAGATCACCCACAAGATGCGGTATAGCCAGTGCAAGGCGGTTGCACAAAGCCTTAGCCAGCAACTTGTAGTCCACATTTAACAAGGTGATCGGACGCTTGTTATGAGGATTCAAGGGGTCCCCAGATTTGGGCAGCAAAGTAATCATGCCCAGACGTTGACTTTGGTTTAACAATCCGTTTTGGAAGGCGTCTTCGAAGACGGCTCTGATGTCGGGTCCTATTATTGCCCAGAAGGCCCGGTAGAACTCCCTCGGAAGCCCGTCCGAACCCGGGGACTTGCCATTCTTCATCTTCGAAAGCGCCTTCCAAAGCTCAACAGTGGTTATTCCGCCCCCAAAATATCATTGACATCGTGGGGAACGGTCTTTAACATTCCCCTCAACAAATCGGCCTGTGCCGACAAGTCGACATTGCCACGCGTAAACAAACTCGAATAATACTCTTTATATACGCGGACAATGCCGTGAGGGTCACTAACCACGGTCCCATCAGTAGCGCGCACAGATGGGACGCGTCGGTCACCCGCCGATGAGCTTACGGACTGATAAAACCTCAGTGATGGGCGCTCCTCTGCTTCCATCGCTTCGACACGGGCCCTGACGCGGGCACCGTGGTACTTTCCATCTAGATATGTCTGCAAAGCGATGACAGCCGAAGGGTCGCCAAACTTCACCTCCGCGCACAGCTTCGAGAATTTTTGTCTTCGACGCCGTGCGCGGGTCACGCAATACTGAATTGCGTAGCGTTTGATGCGCAACTTGACATCATCCCACCACTGGGATGCAGAGGCAAAGGCCGGCTTCAATGTTTGCCATCCTTTGTACCTGGTCTCGAAACCTTGGCGGAACTCTGCCTCGCCAAGAATCCGACAGTTAAGCTTCCATAGGCCCCGCCCGATCGGGAAAATGGAAGGCAAAACAAAACGTGCTACTACAGTGTCATGGTCAGAGAGCGGACAGCTGAGCGTCTCGCAACCCGAAAATTTAAAACTCACGGGCGCATACACCCGATCTATCCTGGAGGCATCTTCTCCGTTAGGCCTCACCCACGTATACCCCGTACTACACGGGTGCAAAAAGGTGTGCCGAAGTAAATCTGTCCAGCTCTGTGATTCCAGCGTCAGGACTAGCAGACAAAGAAGTTCCGAATCTGTCAAGACCCGAGTTTGGGACACAGTTAAAGTCTCTGACCATGACACACGGCGCACTACCAGGAACAAAGGAAGGCAGCGTGTTAAAAAAAATCTCGTCTAGCAGAAGGCCAATTGGGAGCATACACATTGCAAATGGAGATGTTACCCTGTGGATACTTGAATAGAATGCAAACCAATCGGCCCTCGTGATCCGTCTCCACCCTAGTGGCACAACCCGCCTGACGAGCTGACAGAAGGATGACAGTGCCACAGGATGAAGACGAACCAAACGAAGCATGCAGCTCACCACCCCACTCATAAGCCCATAGAGGGACATCTTCTTCCAAAATATGTGTTTCTTGCAGGCAAACGCAGTTTAACTCCATTGATTTACAATACTGGAAAATGCGACTGCGCTTGCGATGATCCCTCATGCCATTCACGTTCAAAGTGGCAAGTGAAAGTGTATCGGCCATGAGAGGGCAATGGGGCAAAACTACGAAGACGACGATTTCGTAAGCTTCAAGCGCGCCCTAGACGACATATCGTCGTCCGAGTCGTCACTTGAAGCCAACCTTTTAAGAGAGGGTTCCCCCATATCGTCGTACCAGCTCGTCCCAGTGGCACGTTTCGGCTCGCTCATCATCGCGGTATCGCCAGTTCCGGAGGCTTTGTCTGACGGAAACACGGTGGTCATCGATTCTCCGGAGGCTCTGTCTGACAGCGACTCCGGTGAATCGGTGATCAGCGTGTTTCCGTCAGACAAAGCCTCCGGAACTGGCGATACCGGCGGCGGACTGGGGACGGAACTGGACGAGTTGATGGGGGAAGCTGGTGGAGACTTTCTCGGTGCGGGCACGGGGTTGGGGTCTGCAACGACGGGGGAGGGTGAACCAGTTGCAGGGGAGGGTAAAATCCCACCAGATTCCCCCTCCTCTCGTGAAGCAGTAGGTGCGTCGGAACTCGACTTACTCCCACTCTTAGTCCTAGAGACATAAGAGGAGGTACAAGCTCGAAAGACATGTCCCTCCTTCCCACAGAGTGAGCACACAACCTCGTTTGGGCAAGCGGTGCTATCGTGCCCAAGACGAAGGCAGCGCCCACATTTCTTGTTTGGGCAGTCCTTGGCTTCGTGCCCGATCTCCCCACACCTGAAGAAGGTACGGGGCTGACCGGGATACCGCACGTGGGCTTTATGCCCTGCTATAAACAGGAAGGAGGGAATGTCCTGTTTCAGGTCGATCCGAACCTGTCGGTGCCCGTTCAACACCCCAGGGGCCTGTGCATAGGAGCACATTTTGACAGCCCCAAACCGACCCAAAACCGTTACGACAAGTTCCTGCCGCACCTCTAGTCCTACGTGGATGATAGTTACCCATACGGATCGCTCGTATGGAGTAACTCTCATCCCCTCGACGTTACTCAGCAACGTGACACCCTTCTGACGGGCCACGTCACTGGTAAAACGTAAATCGTACGTATTACGACCCTGGAGAGCTTGTAAAGCATCAACCTCTCCAGGCACAACAACACCCTTGCTCTTCAAAATACTGAAAACTTGCACCGGTGGAACCGCTTGTTCACCGGTGAAGGACAACTTAACAATCCGAGAATCACGAAAGGATTGTTTGTGTAACCAAAGCCTAACCTGGTCAATGTTTTGTTGTTTATGTTGATCATTTCCTTTCATTTTCCCATTTTGTTTTATTCATTTGATCTTTTCCGTTCTTTTTCTTATTTTGATTTATTCATTTGACAATGAATAACTTACTTTGGTAGATTGAGGAGTTCCCTAAAGTTTCACATTTTTGCTACTACTACAGGGCAACAGTTTGTGGTCAGGTGGCCCTGTGTGACCTTTGTCAATTTGGAACATAGTAATTGTTTTGTGTGGCCCTTGTTTTCTAGGAATATATGTACTGGCTCCAAGCCTCTATCACTTTTGAGAACTGTGGGAGAAATAGACAATTTAATATCTATTTTGTTTTGGTAGGAATATTCTTGGTGATGGATGTGTATCTACAAACTTATTTAAGGACACTGATGAGAACCATTTATAAGTTTAGATTTGGGTTAAGTAATGTGCCTGGTAATTATTTAGTAAATTAATTGACAGCTGATAGGTCAATGGGCCCAGATACCAGGGAGTGAAGAGCAAGCTGGTCTAGAGCCGCCCAGAGAGCAAACCTACCCCAGAGACGTCCCCCAACAGAGTGAACCTGCCCCTGATCGAAGTAACCCAAGGAAGTAATTATATTTTGCAACTTTTTATTTGGCTGACCCGCGCTGTGATTGTGTTCTAATTTAGGACTTTTAGGCATTTTATTTTCCAATTTTGGATTTCTTGTGAGACGTAACAGCTCTGATATGATCTGTCAGCTACCCATTTATATCATTTAAATTTTTCTTTTAAGTTTAAGTGACCCCATTGTTTTTAATACAAGATTCATGTGCATAGTTAAACCTACTATTTTTCCTTATGTTTATTTTTGTGTGAGCGTTACGCCTTTTCAAGTTGTCCCAACGATCTCAGGGTCATCCGGTCCTATTCTCATGGGAAGGTGCTACTTGTAATTTTCCCAAACCTGAAACATATATTTTTGCCTGGTCACTGCGTTTTTGACCAGCTACATTTGCGTTAAAGGTGAGTCTCGAGGCAGACTTCAGGAGACGGACAGTGTTTAAAAATGCATTTGTTCAAACTATGTTTAACCAGGGAGTTCTCCCTGGTTTAAGACAACATGAATTTGTTGTTTTCGAAAAATAACACTGCTTTAAGAATCCGACAACTCCTAAAGTATTCTTCGAACATTCCTCTTTTACTTCAGCCAACACATCCTGGTTCTTAATACTGTGTTTAATTATTTTATCATCTTGCTGTGACAAGGAACTGCACTGTTTAATTATCGTACAGTACAACGTATAAGAATGACGTTATTTGATTATTGTTTACTCTTTACATAACACCTCTCTTAGCACCCAACAACTTAAAATTTTCTTCAGACGTTCCTATATAGCTTTCAAAAACATTATTTGGTCCTAAGTACTGTTAGTGCAAGAACATTAAAATTATGTTATCATCTTGCTGTGACAAGAAACTGCTCTATTTTCATTATCTTACAACGTATAAGAGTGACGTCATATGTATATTGTTTACTCGTAAAATAACACCCCTCCTAGCACCCAACAACTCTTTAAATATCATTTTGATATCGCTCCATTACTTTCAACCAACACGTCCTGTTTCTAAATAAGTGCAAGAACATTTAAACTGTCGTTTCCATGTTGCTGTTACAAGGAACTCCTGAGTTTTAATTGTCGTCCAACCTATAACAGGGACGTCATATGTTTATTGTTTACACGTAAAGTGTTACCTCTTTTAGCATCCAACAACTCCTAAGATAATCTCAGGACGTCCCTGTAAAACTGTCAACAAAAACATCTAGGTTATAAGAAGTGCAAGACCATTTAAATGCCATTTTCATGTTGCTGTGACAAGGAACTGTTGTAATTATCGTACACTGTACAAGAGTGACGTCATTTGTTTGTTGTTTACTCGAAAAATAACACCTCTCCAAACATCCAACATCGCGAAAAATGTTCCCAGGACATCCCTCTACAACTTCCAACCAACAAACCTTGGCACTAAATATGTGCAACGATACTCGTTTTTAAGCACTTTTTGAAGCCTGCCCTGATGGACTATGACATCATATGTTTATTGTTTACTCGAAAAGTATGACATCTTTTAGCATCCAACAACTCTTCCAAGTATTCTAAGGACATCACATCATCCAACCAACAAACCTTGGTTCTAAATAGGTTTAGTAACATTTAAAAACTATTATTATGTTGCTGTGAATAGTCGTTGCTGATTTTTAATTTAGCCCACACTTCATAGTGAGGTCATTTGTTGTTTACCCGCAAGATGACATCTCTCCAAGCATCCAACAACTCCTAAGATAATCTCAGGACATCCCTCTATACCTGTCAATAAGTACAAATGCATTTAAATGCCGTTTTCGTGTTGCTGTGACAAGGAACTGCTTTGTCGAAATATCACAGAAGGCAAGAAGAAATATCACAGAAGGCAATGTCAAATCATAAAACTTTGAATATGAACAGGTTGACCTGATAGTTGATAATCTTCACTATAAAAATATCAATCAGTTCCCTTTGGGAAACAGCAGTAACATTGCGAAGAATAATATGAAAATGAAAAATTACTACATTGCAAGATTTCGTCTCCATAAATATTCGACTGTCTTAAAACTGTGCGTTAACGATGTTGCCGCAAATCTGTATTTTACAATGGCCCGTCCTGTTAAAAAGATTAGGATTCAACTACTCGATTAATTATAATCTAAGTACTGTATAATATACATTTGGAAAGAAAAGCTCATCTCCTACAACCAAAGAACAAACTGTTGATCTGATAGTTGGTCCTCCTTGAAAATACAAATATAAACATTTATCTGGGAAATGTCGTTAGCAGGATCAAAACAAAAACTAAACCAGAAAAATGGAGAATCTGTTCATTATGAAATCTTAGTTTAATAAGGATTGAAAAAAATCATGAACTTACGATGGATAATCTCCATGTGATTATTCTACTTGGAATGTATAACGCTTGAATCTATGATACATACGCAATGATTGTACGCAATGTTACTGCCAGATTTGTCTCCGCTGTGAGTCATCACCAAGAGTTTGAACACTTAACGAAGTACTATATAATACTTTTATGAAAAGGAAATACTTGTAAAGGCATTCTATAATACACAGCTACACAATCAGCATGCGGAAAGTTTCGCTAGCAGGAGCATTACGAAGAGGCGGACAGGAAAGGTAAACCATCCATATTGATAGATTTCAGTTCGATGAATCAACAAATGTGTTCATGTTGTGCGTTAGTAACAGAGAATGAATTATTTTGTCTCATTTTCCACATGACTAGGCTTGAACCAAATGAACGTTTGACTGATATTCTCCGTGTGAATATGTACTTGGAATAAAGAACGATTGAAATTATTATCCACATAGAAAGGAACATTTCATTTGTACACAAAAGTACGGACAGATATGTAGCCGCTCTGTGATATCTCGGTGATGTTCAACTATAATCTAAGTACTATATATTATTTATGGCAAATCTACATAAAGGCAAGTTCTAGTTCCATCTATCTTCGACTCCTTTATAAGATTTGGGATAATGGCCACCTACAAATTATTGTTGCAGTGCTGCGTTCCTGTTTAAGGTTTTGGATTGAAAAAAAAAACAATATCATGACATTACAGTTGGTAATGTCCTTGTGAGTATATACTTGAACAAAATAAAGATTTTATCCAGTATCCATATAGAAAAGTGTAACCCATTGTATATGTATGTAAGGACATATCCATGTTTCCAGTTCAATTCTTGTCTGACTTTTGTGAAGAAGAAACATCAGAGAAGCATAGTAATTTCCTACAATGTACCTTTTTGGCTCGCTTGACCTGAGTTTCGTTTGTAAGAATGGGATGGTTTGGTAGTGCCGTTTGGCCGTGACGTTTTGTTTCCCGTATGACGGGTCACGTAAAAAGCATTTCATACAATCAAATAAGAACAGGTTGATCTGAAAGCTGGTAAATCTTGCTGATAAAAATATAAGTCAGGAAAACCAGGAACATGACGGAGAATGAAACAGAAAAAAAAGATAATAAGTCCCTACATTTGCAAGAAATTACTTCGGAACATGTTAGTTCGCATTTAAGATGCGAGTTACAGCCGTTCCTGCAGACGACTTACTTTGCAATGTCGCGTTCCAGTGTAAAGGTTATGAATGATAATACCAAATACAATGAATAATCTCCTTTCGTGTCTCCGATTGTACGCAACACTTCGGTCAGATTTGTATCCGGAATTAGTCATTCCCATGAGTTTCAAATCTAATTCATTGCAAGTACAATAAAATATATTTATGAAAAGGAAATGTTTGAAAGGGTGGAGTGACATCTACAACCAATCAACATATTGTTGATATTAAGTAAAGCCATTGACAACAAGTCAAATCAATTTGAGGAAAAAGTCTCTAGCATGGAAGTATGGTATATAATCTCCCCTCCAAATCGCATAAAGCATCGTCGTATTATAGGATTGCAAATATTCGATTGATAATATCAGTGTAAGTATCTACTTGAATCTATGATCCATAACGGAAAGAGCATCCTATTGTAGACAGAAGGCGGACAGATATGTTCTGGTCTGGGATATATCGGTGGAGTTAACTCTATAATATTTATACGAAAATGAAATATATAGAAAGACCAAGCTACGCAACAGAAAGACAATCGAATAGCAATATCATGATCCGACAGTTGTTCAAACTTGACAATAGAAAATTACAATCATTATTCTTGGAAATTAACGCATTGCACGACAATTTCGAGGAATAAAAAAGAACAATTTTGGGATTAAAAAAAACGAAAATTTATGGAAGGATGGATAATCTAATGAAGTCCCCCCCCCCCATCTCCCACCACTCCTCCAAATTGAGTAACGGTTTGCCTAAGAACAAGAAAAATTACGACAATGTACCCACTATAATTGGATACAAACGTAACACATTTTGGGTGAAGTAGTTTCCCAACTTTTAGACCAGGTCAACATTTTTTTTATTTTAAATTGAAATTAAATTTTACCAATCCTACTATATTGTTAAAAGATGTTAACATTTGATGTCATCGTTGAGTTATTTATGTGTTAATTATATTCAATCCAAACAGCTGCTTTAAGCACATATATTTATTTTATCGCATTTTATTTATAAGATATTTATAAGATATTATATTAAAAAGATAGTAATACTATATTTAATAGAATGTAATTAAATAGTTGATGGCCTATCAACCGAAAGGTTAAATTTAGCGAAACTGTCAAATTAGGAATTGGAAGAAGTATATTTTTATATATTTCGTTCATGGAAAAGTACGATGTTTAAGTTTTCAAACACATTTGGTTCCAGTGAGAAACTTTGTCTTTACATTTCATATTTATTCTAGATAATCAACGCCAAAATACATAAAATAGCAATATATCATTTTATTCCTATTTTAGAGTTCAAAACGATACGTAGACACAAGGCCTACTATGAATGATATTGTGTGTAGTTTCATTCATAGTTAAACTATATATCTGTCGATCTATAACGTATTACTTTGCTTACCTGTAGAAATATAGGATGATTATCACAGACAGGACGAGTACTACAGCAATTACGATCATCACCATGACGTTCATTATGTTGTTCGTGTCTGTAGAGATGATATTAAGATATGCAAATATGTTAATATCAGCAACCATATTGCGTAAGTGGATTAAATTCACTGCAAATTCACTTAGACATGAAAAAATTGTTTCATAAATAATATTTATTTGTGAAGTATATTTACTAACTTAATAAAATGTGATACATTAGATTGCTTAGCTTAGCTCTTAATGCAGTCTCAATTCAAGGTTTCGTCAAACTGATTTTTATCATATATCATTTTGCAGTTACTAGATATGTATCATCCAGTTTACTTAAATTTTCTGTGAACTCCGCTAACATATTTACATGGAAAAAGGCTCACATGACGATATTGATTATAATAGGGGTATGCTTCTTAGAAATTGTACATCTTCAGACAAAAATGCTCCATTTTCCGACCCCTGGCTCATTCGTCATGGACGCCGAAAACGTAATATAAACCATTGAATAATCAATTGATAAATTGTTACTCTCATAATCCGTTGAAATAAAACTCCACACGTTTTCTAAAGAAACTTTACTTTACTCCCTCACACAGTCACAAGTATTAAATGGTGAACCTCACACTACATCACATCAGATGTTACCCTGTGGTACACATCGCCCCCTCCCCCCTCACCCACCAAATAGAAAAGCCGCCCCCTGGCCAGGGGCGTCAATCCGATTTGAAACGTGGGGGGGACGGAATCGATTCGAGTATTCCGGTCGTAAGTACTATCTAAGTGGAGCGCCACCATCGGTTGGCGCGCAGCGTACAAGAAAATTTTTCTTCTGGCAGACCCCTCAGATTGCAGGAAACGGCACTTCCCGTGCATTATGGCAGAAAGCAACACCCCTAAAATTGATAAAAATTTTCGGCAATTTTTTATTTTGGGAAATATTCTCGAAGGATGTGATCGCCATTTATTCCTAAGTTTACGAATTCCTGGTCTCCCAGAAGCACCCAACATTTAAGATATCGAAACATTTTCGTGTTGACTGATCCATGATCACCGCCCATCAAGGGCAGCGGAAGCACTTTTAATCGGGGGGGGGGGGCACCGACATCAAAGGGCACTTTGCAGCAATTCGATTGGACTGATGCAGCCTTATATTTAGTACCCTTTACAACTCTTATTGTATTATCTTATTTGTGTACTCACATCACTCCATCAACGCCCCCCCCCCCCTCTCAAGGAAAATATGCATACTAGCACTGCAATCTCCAATGTGCAAATTGGGAAACAAGGAACAAGTTTTCTTTTGAGACAAAATGAGGCGAAATCATGCTAATTGCTAATGTAGGAATCTTCCGAATTGGAGTTTATTTCTTGTTATATCTTAACAAATTTGTTTCATTCGAAATAGCTTTGAGTTTGACCCACAGAAATTCACTAAGAGTCAGAGACGTAGCCAGGAGTTGCAAAGTTGTATGCACGACTATCTGAGCGGAGCGCCACCATCGGTTGGCGCAGAGCGTAGTAGAAAATTTTTGGTTTTACAAACCCCTCAGATGGCCGGAAAAAGGCCCTTCCCGAGTGTTCATTCTGGTTCCCTGGCCTCTTGCTAACTTGAGACACCTCAATTTTTATGTAGAAAATGGGCACATTTTTAATCTGGGGAAAAATGGGGGCACGTGCCCCCTGTGCCCCCCGGTTCCGCCGCCCTTGCCGCCCATGCCCGTGAGAAGTGGTGACTGGGTGAAGAAAGAGCCATGCCGTTTGAAAACATGGGCAGAACAAGTGAAAGTAGCGAAACCTAAGGTAAAACGCGCGATAACGAAGTGATTATTTTCCAGGTTAATTGAGACTGTATCAAACGCGAGCTTAGGACAAACATATTCAAAGGTAATGGCATTACTAATCCCGATATGTCGTCTTTGAGGTGTGTGGAAAATCTGCAACGACCATCAAAGAGCAATTGAATATTTAGTCTACTTTTCGATTTCAAAAACACTTTTTTTTTAATTATGACAAAATTTTATGACACCTTTGATTTTTTTTTTTTGGGGGGGGCTGTGCCCCCGGCCCCAATGGGCACGACGCCACTGACCACAGGGCCTCAGATATAGGCCCATTGCAGGGGTGGGCAACCTTTTGAATGAATGGGCCAGATTTTAGGAGTGAAAGATTGACAGGGCCGCACCTAACCAACGGCCTGCTGCTGATTACAAACCTTTGATTCCGAGGACGTTCAAGCAATAGGTGTGTGTACTTAATCTGTATCCACAAAACCATAATGTCAATACAGTCCTGTTGATAATTAATGGTGATAATAGACCAACCTGACAGCATCATAAGTGCAGATAAATTCTAAGCAGCTAGCTCGTTTTTGGTGATGATGCAAAATAGATTGATTTTTTTCTTTTTCTTGAGACATCTCACGGGCAGCAAAAAAATCACTGGCGGGCCGCATGTGGCCCACAGATTGGCACCCCTGGTCTATAGGAACGATGTCCCAAAATTTCCCTGGACATATAGGTGAAGGAAGCTATCCGCCGCGACTATGAGTTTCTCGACTTTCTGTCCTGGGGGAGTCATACCACAAAATGGTGCATTTCCTCATACGCCATTATTAATAATTTAAATAACTAACTAATAAGGCACAGCCCATATCCGAGTTCGTATAGCGAGCTTAGCGCAAATTTTGCGCCAGCATGTTAACCAGGTTGCTAGGTCTACGAGAATACATTTACATGAAATTTGAAAACAAGGATAGCAAGACATACAACTTTTATTATGTTTTCAGGACCTCACACATGCGCATGTATCGTCAGACTTAGAATAGGTCCCATGTGAGTGGTGGCTAAAGTGATGAAGGCATGAAAATAAATCAGTGGTTGTTCGTTGGAGTCCTCAAGCAAGTTACCTCGGTTGCTAGGTGGATTTGCATCTGGTTATCGGGTGAATTCTGGTCGGAGCGTACTATGTAACCACCATGTACCCAGGGACGTAGCTAAGGCCTGATGATTGGGGGGGGGGGGGTGTAGTGGCTGAAAATCGGTTTTGAAGCCAGAAAATTCCAACTGCTGCTTTGTACCCCCCACCCTCCCGCTACTCGTCAACGATACGGTCAGTGTCAGTCAGAAAACCCAATCTTTCGCGACTGCACTTCTGTTACGAACTTGTTGCGATACATTGGTACCCACTGGCACTCATTTCAAAAACTTATTAGCCCCCCCCACCCCAACCAAAAATTTTTGTGAAATTCGGGCAATATGCTGATAGCTTTTTTGATAATTTGCAATGTGTTTTTCAGTGGTTATACTGATATTATTATTACCCAACAATTATCACCAATACGGAAGGGTAATACTACGGAAAATGATTGTATGCTATTTGCATGCGATGTAAAAACCGATACATGCCTGTAGGGTATGCACATGATCATGCGTGAAAAATTTTGGTTATATTTTTCGGGCAAGTCGTTACAACCCCCCCCCCCCCCCCACAAAACGAATTGGGCTCCTACGCCTATGACGGTAGTTCTATTAAGCATTTTTTTGTAGTATTCAAAATCATAAGAAGTTTTGTACGGTGGAGTATAAGAATCGCGAGAAACAATTTCCCAAAGTGGCAAGGAAAACGTGGTATAAAAAACAGGTTAAAGGTCAATTTTGACCGAAATTTAAAAAAAAAAATTACATGAAAAGGCCTAGATAAACTAGAGTGCGACTGTCGGAAATTCCGACTGTCGCACTCCAATTTTCCAACTAGCGTCAGTTTTACCATGGCTTGGGGGTGAGACACACCCACACCCCCTCTAACGACGTCCCTGCGCGGTGAATATGGAACACGATCACATGGTTCAGCCTCTGTTGAGTCATGGTGCTCCGTAGCCTTGTCTTCAAACGCCTCAAAGCACTAAAAGATCTCTCGGCTTCCGTCGAACTAGCGGAGGAGACGAGGAGCAACCGCAAGAGAGCTTCGACTTCACCAAACATAGCCCGTACCACTGGATTCATCAACTTGAATATTTGTCTATACCCTTCAACTGACGACGAATGGAAATGGCCTCGAAATAAAGGCAGACTAAGCTTAAGATTGTTGGAATGCTCAGGGTACCAACTCACGAGATCTGGGTGGAATTCTCCATTCAGCAACATTGAGTGATATTCGAGGATATGAATCCTAAGTGTAAGCCGTAACCAAATAGAGCCACGACACTACTTTTTTTTCCAAATGTGTGGGGGGGGACATTTGATATTGTTTCCCCCATCCATCGAAATGTGGGGGGGGGGGGACGTGTCCCCCCGTCCCCCCCCCCCCCCTGGATTGACGCCCATGCCCCTGGCTCATTCATTATGGACGCCGACAACGTAACATGAACCATTGAATAATGAAATGATGAACTGTTAATCTCATAATCCGTTGAAATAAAACTCCACACGTTTCTAAAAAAACTTTACTTCACTCCCACACCCACACCCAGTCAAAAATATTAAATGGTAAGCCTCACACCACCTCACATCAGATGTTACCCTGTGATACCCATCGCCCCCCCCTCCTCCGCCCCCACCCACAAAATGGAAACGTCGCATTTGATATTCCGTTTGCCCTTAGGTACGTCGTTCAATGTGTGATCTATCGACTCTCTCCAGCAACTCTTGTAAACTAGAAAGCATTATTCCGCGAAAAATTACTTTTTTTTTATGATTATGCTGATTAGACCAGAGTGGGACTGGTCATGAGGCAGATGACTTCACCAATAAAAATGGGCGATTGACAGTGCTATTTGCCCAAGCAAGGTAGTTTGCTTGCTGTGTGGAAAGGAGGGTCATGTTTTTTTCGAGCCTGCCCCTTGTCATATAAAGCATGGCGAAAGCGCGAGGTGCAGCAGGCAACGGGACCTGTTCTGCTTCAATTTACAAAGGTGGGGGACCAGGTGACCCCTGCGTGTTTGGTGCCGGTGCCGGTGGGTCCCATGCTGTTACTCGCCCTTCCACAGCCCTTGTGGAAATTCCTGTTGTCACTTACCCCTTCCCAAAAATTGCGGATCCCCATATGGAATGGATTGGTTTGATGAGGTCGGGAGGCTAGCCTGAAGGTCGGCATGAAATAAGGAAACGAACCCACGTGAAACGATTGGAGTCATCGTCATAGTCAAATGTTAAATGTTTCAATATTGTAAGTGTATTGATGTCGACTACGTTTGCCTTCAGTAAATTCGCATAACTGAAGAGAATGCCGATTATGTACCTACAGTTGGGGTGGTGGCCTTCATGCTTCCTTTGGTACGGTATCATTCTGTGGTGCGGTCGTCCTAATTTCTCCACGTCTGAGTGGCCGTGCAATCAGGATTAAGACCGATCACGAAGGTCGCTTGGTATCCGTACTGTTAAAATACCCACAGGGAAACATTACCTTATGTACCGTTTACCCGCCTTATCAATCTTCTTAAGGGGAAGACTTTGTGAGCCTCTGCCATCCATTTACCTAGCAGTGCACATTGTGCCGTGGCTTAATTACTCGCAATTTTAAAGTTTGCTTACCTTTCATTGTCAGTTGGATAGTTTCATATCGTATCGTCGTTTGGTAGGTGTTTTGAGGTGTCTTAACCTTAGAGGTCATAAATTATCTTGGATAAGACTAAATGGGTCTGATGCTTACAGGGGTTTCTAATTGCGATATTATAAGTTGCCCGTATTCCGATAATGATGCTGTGGTAGCTAAGTTTATTCCCTGTGGGAAGGGGATTTTGAAAAGTTAATTGTCATATCTTAGGGGAAAGACAGTTTCTCCATGGATTATAATACAGGTACATTGAAGTACCTTGAAGCAGAAGTACCTTATAATAGTACCTTATAATACAGAAGTACCTTATAATACAGGTACATTGAAGTACCTTGAAGCAGACCTTCATGTCTTTAGCAGGCTGGTGGGAGGATGTTAAGTTTCGCATCATTCGATATGTTGTAGAGTACTGTGTAGCCAAAGCTCGTCGTCGAAGAGAAGATCTTTGAAACCTCTGCGCAAGTGTCAAAACTTGGGGTTCCCTCCACTGATGACGCTATATAAACGAAATACATTAATGCTAAAAGCCATGGAGCTCACATGAAAATGCGTGGAAGCGGAGGATCAACTATCATTTAGCTTTTACCGAACAGCCTTTTGGCTAAGATCATGTGTAGTATATGTGCTTTTTACGTGACCCGTCATACGGGATACAAAACGTCACGGCCAAACGGCACTACCAAACCATCCCATTCCTACAAACGAACCTCAGGTCAAGCGAGCCAAAAAAAGTACATACGCTCACCGACCTGCAGAGACAAAACGCCCAACCCCCCACTGAAATATTAAAAAAAACTACAAAAGGACGACCAGCACGCAGCAAAACAAAACACCCTTCCCCAGCACACCACCGTCCAAAACAGGGCAGCCCTAGATAAACGGCGAAAATCGCCTTCAACCTGAAGGCGAATGTCAGACTTCACCGCCTCCAGGACTGCCTGCCAACTGGCAAATTTCCCCCTAAAAACAACATCACATCTATTCCTCCAAATAAGTGTAGTATATGTTCCCTTTCGAGGGGAATGATGATGCCCACCCGACGACGATCACATTGTCTCGATGCAAGGAGACTGGGGTTGAGAGCGGAGTAGTCGTTCGTTAGTTTGTTTTTCGTGCCCAGGTTCTTTCCCGGGCGACTTTGTCTTAAAAATTATCTATTGACAAACGTGTTCCGCTGTCGGTAATACAAATAGGAATACCTTTTGTGATCCGGTAAGCATTATCTCCGTATACAGAGATTTTTTAAAATAACCTCTTTTCACGAGATAATGTCAATGGTCAATTGGGTGCTAACTTTACTACAGCCGAACTTGAATTGCGTTGTCAAAAATGAAGAATGGCAAACCTCCCGGATTGGATGGGCAACCTGGAGAATTTTACAGAACGTTTTGGTCGATCATCGGATCGAACATTTAGACCGTCTTTGCCAGCGCCTTCGAAATCCGAGTTCTCGAGTACTTCAGCCTCTGCTGGTCGGAGGGCGTACTTACTTTTTTAGGGGGGGGGGGGCTCGCTTGACTTGAGGTTTCTTTTTCTGGTTGGGCTGGTTTGGTAGTGCCGTTTGGCGTGTCGTTTATATTCCCGCAGGGCGGGTCACGTAAAAAGTACTCGAGTTCTTACTCCAAATCATCGTACTTGGATTTCTATTTTATACACCACAAGTTTAAGTTCTAATATTATCAAGCGAGCCAAAAAGTCAAAAACAACATTAAAAAACCCACAAAAGGACGACCAGCACACAGCGAAACTGTTAGATGTGCTGCAATGATAGTGCTTAAGATGACAGTGCCATGGATTTGGTTTCAAGCTTTTTGGAATATAAACATCCTACACAAATACTGACATTAAAAAAAATGTTTTAATATACAGCTCACTTTAAGTCAATATTTGTGACAGAAGCACCAAATTTAGCCAATATTAAGATAAAACGTTACATATCTTCGATCCATTGGCACAAATACACAGCCAATAATGGACAGCGAAAGTTTACTTTATGATGTTTTTATATTATTTCTTTACCTATATTTTAATTATTTTGGGAGTAGTAGATCCCTTTAAAGCTGTGGTGAATCTAATTCGCGTGGAACCATCTGTTAGGTTACCACGTTTTACATTTATGTATTTTAAAAGGTTATCAAGAGTATCTTCTATATAGGCTCTTATTTTACTTCCAGCTGTGAATTCCGGGATGCCTTCTTTCATTACAATGTTAGCGTACGCAATGACATCATACTGACAAATAATGCCCTAGATCATTCAAGTACAAATATGAGTAGCGACTTACCTTGATCGGTTCTAGAGATGCTAAATTCACACCTGTCATCGTACTGTGATATAGTTTGGGACTCCAACGATTCCTGAGTAGCGATGCATCCAATCGTTGAGTTCTGATCACAAGAAGTAATGTAGACTGAAAGCTCTTTAGTTCCGTTATTATCTGTGTAATATTTCTGATAATCACAGCCCTCGGGTTTGATTACTTCCAGATTTATCGGTGATTACCCGTCTGTTATTGAACAAGATAGGACGACGTGGTATGATGCAGATGGAGATGAGGAGGGGCCTTCACAAATAAGAGGTGTAGGAGGCTGCTAGACTGTAAAGAATTGATATATGTTCATGTAATCAGTGTGAAGAGTATACGGGATTTATCATCAGTCAATGATAGACGATAAAGTACAAACCTCGTCTCGTTGAAGGTTGAAGATGAAGTAAGTGCAATCAGCATTTGTAACTCAAGGAAAGTACCACGAGTCATCTTCCTAAATATATATTCAACATTAACTTGAGTAAATATTTATTGACGTAGCAGCGAACATTTCCTTCTTTACTTTTATATAGTAAAATACACGGACTTATTGTAAAGAATGAAAGAAAACTGCCGACGCTCTAACATGCAATATGAGACTTAAAATGACTCAGTGAGCATTCCTGAATCAGCTACGAATAATTGACGAATGCTTCCACATTGTGACGTTACATTGTAGACATGCACATACACCTCGTCAAATGCATGACTAAGTTTAATACACTTTCATCTTAAACATTAAGCAAAAAGTATCCGGAAAAACCCTTCGAATCACTCCTATACACTCTATATAGAATTCCTGTTTACATATGAAATCAATATAATATTTATCGACTTTTTGAGATGCCACACAACGAGATTGGAAACACAGATGCTATATTTATTAATTTTGCACAGACTGAGAGCGTATTACTGTACTTAAATAATTATCTTGTTAGGATTTCACTGTTTATTCGAATACCGGATCTGATAATTGATTCAGTGTGGGATAAAAACATTGAAATACGACGTTGTTGTAAGGCATGACAAGATTGGTGTTAGAATACATTACAATGTACAGACTGATAGTTACATCAAACCTCCTTGCTGTACTTGTATTGTAGACATGTTCATTGATGGCTATTACCATCGGTAAAAGTACATTCAAAATTGTAATTTGATCAAGGCGGTTCATCATTCATTTATATGATAAAGTTCTCCAGGACCAGCGCGCCACTTTAAAGTAGATCTGCTATGTAGGACTTTGTCTTGTCAACAATTAACCAAGTTAATTCAGTTTTAAACTAGAAACACTAGTAACCCTACAAAAAATGCATGAAAGTGTCACTCCAAGAAGGTGATACAATTATCATATGTCACTAGTGTTACTAGTGTTATATTATTATATTAGATCAAAGAGCGGATGTCATCGGGCCGTGATTATAATCGCGATGAGACTGTAATATTTTATATATATATATATATATATATATATAGTGTGTATATATATATATATATGTGTGTGTATATATATATATATATATATATATATATATATATATATATATATATATATATGTGTGTGTGTGTATATATACATATATATATGTATGGCACAGTATGGCAAATTAGACCATACTGTGAACTTTATGGACTGCTTTTCTGCAAGTTACGTTTTTTCTTCGTTAAAAGTGATAGCGTCTGTCAAGACTTTAAAACTTACCAGCCCTACCGATGGAGAAATTATTCAATACATCATATTAAAATTATCACTTTTCCACGAAATATAACTGATGAGTAGCAAATGTATTTATTTTTTTATTTTCTTAATGATAAATAAATATCGTCTCACAAAGGAGATCGGCAGAGTACTAAGCGTTTTATGACTGCTAACTGTATTCTTTTGGTCCGTTCGGTTACAACATTTTACTGGGCTAATATTTCCCATTTCATCCCCAGCCCACTCCTCCCTGTTCATATAAAGCATGTTTATGTCACTAAAACCGTGAACGAGATATAAATGAAGGAAAACACCGTTGACCTAGAAAAGCTGGAAGTTGATATCAAATAATACAGTGTCCTACCTGGATATGTCTTAGGAACTTCCCAAGAACAGCTATCAGAGAAACCTGTGATGGACATGAAGTCTAAGTTTCCCTGGGTGGCAAAACAGCCGACTGTTGAATTACCACTACACGAGGTAATATAAATCTTTAACACATTATCTTTACCTTCACGGGAATAATGCTTCTTAAAACTACAGTTATTTGGTTCAATAAAGTGCAAGTCTACAACTGGATATGCGTCTGGAATGGAACATGCCAGTTCAAATTTAAAGTCATTATTTGGATGTAAAGTAAGATTTTTCCTTTCACAGAGGAGGGATAAAGGAGGATGATAAATGGTGAACAGACGGTAAGTATGTCGAACGAGAAGTACGTTATAGATATCATCGAACAATGACACATGATAGGTTCCAGCATCTTCTGGTTGGAGGTTTAGGATTGAAAAACCAAAATCATAAAAGTACGATGGATAATCTCGGTGTGAGTATTCTACTTGAAATAAATAACGATTGACTGTATGATTATCATCCGACCAGAACAGCCCAGTGTGAGCAAAGGTACGGGTAGATGTATCTCCGGTGTGGGCCATCTCAGTGAAGTTCAACTCTACTCGAAGTACATATATATATTTATCATATTTATATGAATAGGAAATATCTGGAAAGGCAAAGTCACATCCTACAACCGAATAGCAGTCTGTCGATTTCCTAGCTGGTCCATCTTGACAATTAAAATCACAATCGGTACACTCGGAAAATGACGTTAACAGGAATACAACAAAGAAGAAAACAGAATTATGTAAAATCTCCATCATTAAAGACTTCTTATCTTTACAACGTTTACGCTGTACGTTATAACTACCTTTGATTAGCTCTGCAGTTTCCTTTCGATAGAAACCAATAGTAGACAGTAGATATTCTAGAAGAGATTAAGGTTCGTGCGCATGCTCGGAAGCGCTCAAAACATGTAATATCACTATAGCCACGCGTCTAAGATCGCCGATACTAAAAAGTGAAATAAATATCTTTAAAAGTCTTTTTCAATGAATTTATTTTGCAACGTATTCGACTGAGGCTCTTTCGTTAACCTGAAGGTTGCATGATGTGAAGTGGTTGGTAGTTGTAGTTACTATGAAAGATTGAAACAAGGATGGCATCTTACTTACAAATATTTGACACAATTTCTTGAACATCCGGGTTCTTTTCATACATGACAGCAGTTATTTCCATGATAATTGACTTTTACACTGACGTGTAATTGTACAATCATTACGATATTATCAATTTCCATCAGCTCAAGAAACACTTCTATAAAAATGATGGTGTTTTACTCTGTTAAAGTTTGTAATGTCTACTACAAATGGCGAGAATATGAGTTAGGGGTGGGTGATACGATGCAAGAACAGAACGGTGAGCATAGTTAGCAGTAAAAGCACGTGTTTGGGAATAGGAGCGAACAATGTAATTCAACTAATCTTAATTGTTTTTTCAAAGCATTGTTAGTTTCCATCAACTCGATTACCCGTTTCTCACAGTCTTGTGATAGACTGTTAACACATATATTGGGGTCTTTGGAATTATGCTCGAGATTGCTCGTCTATATACATCGGCGAAACGGGGTGTATTATTGGAACGAGAATAAAAGAACATATACGTATGACTAAACAGACCATATACACTCATTTACAAACTCACAATATAAATCCGAAATCTGGAGAAAACATCAATTTGGCAAATCCTACATCGCAACTAATCCAATACCAGTAAAAGAAAAATAATCGAAGCCCTTACCATTAAAGCCAGTAATAACTTATTGAATGGCTCTGCTGGACGTCAATTGGATATTTAAGCTTTTCGTCTCTTACCGGTCCGTCTGTACGCTCCGAATACAGTTTGTTCGCTGGTGCGTTTCAGCTCAGGGGAATTGGTTGTACAGTTTTTACTAATATACACGGAGTCGGTAGTTTGCATATAATTCCTTGCTATTATGTTATATATATATATGTTATATATATTATGTTATATATATATATATATATATATATATAACATAATATGTTATAGCATATTATGTTCTAATGTAGCTTATATCCGTCACACTGCGTGCGGTTTTCCGTTCCTTAAAATTACATGTGAAGACTATGAATCAACACAGCAAGGCTTCACTTTATTGCTGTACTAAAGTACTCGTGTGTTTGTACGTTAATGGAGCTTAAGGTCAGGAAAAAGAAGTCCCTTGACCACACCGACCAGCCCACTGACTTCGGAGCAACGCGTGCAAGGAAACACTTTGAAAAGCTAAAAGTCATATTGGGTTAACATTGTGTACTTTAACATTAACAGGGAACTAGCAGTTAGAAAGGTACATTGCTTGTGTCGGTGCGATTTAGTATTTGGAAATTGTTCTTAGTCTGAAAATTTTTCTAAGGGGTTGGGGTATATTTATGTTAGGCGATGACTTTAAGAATGGTGAATAGACAATTTTCTCTTTCAAGCATTTGTGTACACGATTAATAAAATAAATGACAAAAGACTCACCTGAATTACTTTTAGAGATGTTAAAATCACATCTGTCCGAATACTGCGGTGTAGAAAGGAACGCCAGCGTTTCCTGGGTAGCGATGCATCCAACAGCTGAGTTCTGATCACAAGACGTAACGTAAATAGAAAGCTCTTGAATACCGTTATCATCCGTGTAATGTTTCTGAAAATCACAGCCGTCGGGCTCAATCATTTCCAGATTTATCGGTGGAAACCCGTTTGTTATTGAACACGATATAGTTACGTGGTAGGAGCCAGATGGGGACGAGGAGGGGCCTTGACAAACAAGAGGTGTAGGAGGCTGGTAGACTGTAAAGAGATTATAGGTGTGATGAGAGTAAAGTGTATACGGAGATTTATCATCAGTCAATGACAGATGATAAGTACCAGCATCCTGTCGTTGAAGGTTCAAGATAGAGAAAGAGAAATCAACCTTAGTTATGTTACGGAAGTAGTGGGATAGATCTTCCTCGATATATTCTACCTTTACTTGAAATGAATATCGATTGACTGTCTGATTCTGTCTGATTTGTATACCGTTGTAGGAGTAAGTTCCTGTAGAGGGAACTTCTCCATTAGTACGTCCGGTGAAGTTCATCGCTACTCGTAAACCATATATATGTTCATTTATAGATAATCTAATATAATCTTTATTAACAGCATTATCCGGGAACGAGAAGTCACAGCCTAGCATAGCATAGCATTCCTTTGAATTTACTGCTTGTCCTTCTGTGCAGTGATAATTACAACCGATTACGTTACAAGTATATAATACCAAGAAGATGGCAAGATGAAAGAACTTTGAAACAATGAAACCATCCATGTTTAAATAATTAACGACTTTTAAAGTTGTCCAACGTCGCAGACGTGCATTTGTGCGCACATTTATTTCGAAAACTCTTATGAGAGATAGAAAGTGATCTTTGTTACAATGCGCATGCGTCAATTTGCTTTCAACTGTGCACGACTGGAAAATATATTTCCGACATGACAACATGCATCCACCAGTGTGCTTCGAATTTTAAACATCGCTTTGCTTTTTCTTAACTTGAGCAGTTATATTAGCTAAGAAGTAGGCTAATGGTTTTTATATAACATTGTTATTAAATGACAAACAAATTTGTTGAAGGCTGAGTGTGAGTGTATGAATCGTTTGCTGTCCTTTTGTGTTAAGTTAGATATTAATTTAATGCTTATACGTGGCTTTTGAAACAGTACCCTCCAGTAACATCAAATCAAGTTTAGTATGTAACGAATGCCATTAATATACTTTCATACTGAGTTAAACCGAGAATGCAACGTGGAGCTTGAAATGAAGCACTGACAGAGCATAAGCATATAGACATTATCTTTATCATTTTAAAGTGATACATTCATCAAAAATGGAATGACTGTACCTGAATGTGATGCTCTCACGTGAAACGTTGAACAAAACTGAAATCGTGAGCAGCATTATACTTTAATCTGCTCTGGTGACCTGACATGTGAGTTCCAAATGCGATGCAACAGTGTAGATAACGACACATCATCAATTCGATGGCTAAAATTACATTTTACATATGAGGTATTAACAAAAAATCCAGATTTACTATTCTGTTTTTCTTTTTTTGGCTTTATATTTCACATCCAGGAGAATTAATATATTCATGGTACTCGATCATTTGCATCGAATTACTTTTAGTGTTACTTTATCACAGTTCAAATACAACAGGCTCGTGGACTCATATGACAGGAAGATTAGTAAAACGCACTTACAAATGGTGGGACGTTTATTTACCTTCCATTGTTTTCATGGTAGAATCCTTTACCCTTACATATAGAATAATTTATGGAATATAATTAATCACATTGTTCATTGTGCCGTTATCGGGTAACTTATATGTACTATGCACACCTCGATAACGAGAGCCCAAGCCGGCTTAGAACTCAATTTGTTTTCAAAGAATATGGCAAACTTTGTCAAAGAACTGAACATCAGTCTCCATTTCGAATGTCCTCTTACCCATGCACCTTAACTAATAACCATCAGTATATAATGGTAGTTCTATAATGTGGAAATATATTCAAATTCACTACAGAAAACGAAAAGCAAATCATGTCATCCTTGTTAACGAATAAATAAGGTTTTTTTTATTAAACTTTTTATTATTTCGCGAACAGCTAATCACTTGGATATTTCAGTCCGTTTTGTTTCAATCAGAGTAACTTCTTACATCAATGCATGTAAAGAATTTTAAAATTTACAGTAACGTTTTGCCAGATGTTTCAATGGTTTTGGTTACTCCGAACATATGTCTCTAACACTCAACGGCGTTTAGTCATACATAAATGGTAAATTAATCGTTTTGTTTCGCCCATCTTGTGGTACCCTGGCGCGGGGTATCCAATTCCGCGTCGCGTCCTGGTGCGGTTGGAGAGAGCGATATTTTCATTTATTTGGTCGGGTGGTACAGAGCTTGTCAAAAGGGCGGTAATGTACCAAAAACTGGAGAAGGGTGGGTTAGAGGTGGTTCATCTGGGAAGTAAATTGACCTTTTTGTTATTTAAGCAGTTGTTTGTAGCGGTAACTGACCCAGGGTTGCCTTGTTCATATTTTGTACGTTTTTGGGGCGGTTTGCACCTGCGTCGATGGGTCCCGGCGCTGTTTAGCAACAGAGAACCGCATAGTAGTACTCCAAACAGGGTGGTGCGTGTCATCTGCTCCGCTCTGATTGAGTTGCCCCCTGTTGACCTGTCACAGCCGGCCCTCGTTCACAGTTCGTTGCGGAATAAGGCCTTGAATGCAACTTTTGTCCAGGGACGTCATTCTGCCGAAGTATGGCGTTCGGTGCATTCAAGGCTGAATGGTTGCAGGTTCCGTGATCTCGCATGGAGAGTTGCACACGGTGCCTTGGTGACCAACCTAAAAAGATATCATTGGCGATTGGGTGATGGACTGTGCCCTAGGACCGGCTGTGACAGCTTAGAGAGTACTGCTCATGTTTTTTTGGCATTGTTGCTTTGTAGTAAACTTATGGGAGTGGTTCCAGACCTGGACCGACCGTGTTACGGGAGACCGTTCATGGTCGGTTGGGCAGGGCTTTGTTTTATATGGGGTAGACCCTCCAGTTTGTTCGGTTGCTGTGTTGCACCGCATAATTTTTGTTTGCTCTATTGTAAAAAAAACATGTTTGGCGGAATAGATGTAATTTGGTTTTTAGGCGGAAATTTGCCAGTTGGCAGGCAGTCCTGGAGGCGGTGAAGTGTGACATTCGCCTTCAAATTGAAGGCGATTTTCGCCGTTTATCTGAGGCTGCCTTTTTTGGACGCTGGTGTGCTGGGGAGGGGTTTTTCGTTTCGCTGCGTGCGGGTCGTCCTTTTGTAGGTTTTTGAATGTTTGAGTGGGGGGTTGGGCGTTTTGTCTCTGCAGGTCGGCGGGCGTATGTTTTTTTGGCTCGCTAGACCTAAGTTTCGTTTGTCAGAATGGGATGGTTCGGTAGTACCGTTTGGCCGTGACGTCTTGTATCCCGCATGGCGGGTGACGTAAAAAGCACAAAAATAGGTATGAGTAGATAAATGTTAGACAGAGCTTACCAAATAGACGGTATGTGTGTTGCAATACAGTCGGGCCGGCAGTCCAGTCCCTGTTTGTAGACTTTATGTCAACTTGATAAGTTCCAGCATCGTCTAGTTGGATATTTAGGATTGAGAAATTAAAGTTACAAATGCAATCCCGATAGTCACAATAAAGGTATTCACATTGAAAAAGATAACGATCATAAGTATGATCCTCATAATCCCAGAACATTCCAGAGTAAAGAAAGGGAGCTCGAGGAACAGCATCATCGGTAGCTAGCTCGGTGAAGTTCAAATCTAATCTAAGTATATATATATATGAAAATGAAATATTTGGAAACGTTAAGTCACAGCCTACAACCACATAACAGTCTGTTGAATTTACTGTAGGGCCATCTTGACAGTGATAATCACAATCAATATCTTCGGAAAATGAATAATTGATCAGAAAAATGAAGAAACAATGTAAAACAGGTACAAATCCCATATCGATAGATCGCGGTATTCTGACAATTATTCACAGTAAATATGTTGAATTTATTGCAACACTTCGTGCATCTGTCTGTAAAGCTGGGAGCGCTGTTTATGAATCAAAACAAGGAGTTGTTCCTAAGAAAAACCCGTGCATGCGCACTTGTTTGTGTTTCATTTGAATAATATATGTGAAAATGACCAGGCTGACAATGATTTTTTTCTTTATGGCTACGTGACAATAAAAAATCATTTAACTTGTAGTTTCGAGAGAAGGAGGTCTGCTGATGTCTGTAGTGTTTTCATAACCTTTTAACTTGTAATCTTAATGGATTCAAAGCAGTTGAAATCGCTCGGATGATTTTATTTTATACATGAAAGTCAAACTGAGGTTTTAAATTCCCTGTGTCTGCATTTTCTGTAAGAAATTATAATGCGTTAAGCTTTTAACGTATGCAATTGATTGTCGATGCTCGTGTTTTTTACATAGTTACTATCTAACTTAACCAGATTCACTACTGAATGAGTTGTTATACGTATCTATTAAAGACAGAAAACGTATCTTTAAGGCTAAAATGAGGAATCCTTTGAAGCAATTTTTTTATATTTCAACAACTTTATATCGTAACGATTATTACTCAACATAAGATAATTGTAAGTAATGAAGGTGAGACACCTAATAGACTTTAGCAAACAATGTCCTTTTATTACAGTGACTCGTATATAGTAGGCAACGCAGGTTATTGTAGCCATCCATTGTAATATTTTAAAGAGAATATTTCATATGTTTTTATTTTGGTTACCAATGTTTCCAAGATGGTTTAATAATATTATCATGTATGTGAGACTTAAAACCGACTATTTGGTTGCCTAGCTTTTCTTCTACAATTCAATGCTCCGGCCGAATGATCCAACAACGATATGGATTGCATCCCGCGCTAGAGAAGTGAAGTGCGTGACGCTACTGCGGCCCCGTCCGGGGCGAATTATTTTTTCCAAAACAGGTTTGCAATAACGGAGTTTTCAGCCAATCAGATTGCTCGTTACGTCAGCATCAATAATGACCATCGCTCGGAGGTTCGAAGACATACACTGAGTTACACACTGACACGGGTTCGTGTTTACGTCATCCAAGATTCGTCAGCCGTTCTATTGAAATCGGAAATCGTTTCGTGGAATGGGTAGGCCTACACCAAAATCAACTTCACGACGCGAGTACAGTCTTGAATGAATATACGCAAAACAGTATAGTGTACAGTATGATATATTTCCGTCACTGCACTGTGTACACAGTTATAATATATATAGGCCTACAGCGCATGTGTGATGCACCCTGTACGAAACTTTCACTGTGCGATGTTATCGATTAATGCCTTGACAGAAATCTTCGATCAAAGTAGATCATACAATGTGCTTTTTACGTGCAAAGAAACGGACACGGACCAAAGGTCAACAAACCAAAAACAATCCCAGTCTGTTTAACAACCACCAAAACGACCGTAACGACCACACAACCCCCCCCCCCCACGCCTAACAACTAACTCACTCCAAAATTCATCCGGGGTACGCCGTCCCGATAGTAGACGACAGGCTTGCGCATTACCTGCGAAGTTTTCCCAATACGGGTCTCTTCAGGCCCCTAGCAGTGTTCCCCCTTTTCCTTCGAGCGAGCAGAGTTCTTAGCTCCCCGTCAACCTTGATCGAGTGGACCTCCCTGTCAGGAACAGGAGGTCCACTAGCGACCATCGTGTCCGGTATAGCGGAAACGACTGCTGGCAGGGTGGAAGGGCCACTCGAGTCAATGAGATCAGTGGCCTGTTTCGTCTCATCAAACCAATCGGAGGACTCCTTAGCCACAACTACTAAGGCTGTAGTGCAGTCCTCCATTGGCGAGTCAGAATCTGGGCCACTTAATGTCTCTTGGGCCAGTTGACTCGGGGCTCGACTAATATCACCGATGGTGGGCGTAGCTACCGGTGAACCAGTACAAACGGCATCCTGCTCCGCATGCCACTCCGCTAGTACCATCTCCGCCGTTTTGTCCAGCTCCGCCTCAGTGGGCAGGCTGGCAGTCTCGGCAGACGAGGTGGGACACGAAAGGGGGAACAAATCCCCCACCGGGGCGCTAGTGTCGGACACTGGGGCGATCAACGGAGCATCAGGTGAAACGGTGTCAGAGGCCGGAACGGGGACCGCTTCAGCCACGCCCGTAGCCACTCTCGCGGCGTATGAGCGGTCTGGGCATAAACGGGCGAGATGGCCCGTTTTCCCACACGAGTTACACACGATATCCCTTTCCAGTCGGCCAGGGTATGCCCAACCTGTAAACAGCGGCGACACCGCTTGTTCGGGCACAACCTGGCCTCATGCCCTTCCAGACCCACACCTCCAACAAGTGCGAGGCTGGCCCGAGTATGCATTAGCCCACAAGGTAGAGGGGATATCGGACTTCAGTTCGATTCTAACTCCTCTAGTCCCGGTCTTGACACCCTTACATTCAAGGAATTCCGACTCCTCGTAGCCGGTCACTTTCCCAAAACGCCCCAGTGTCCGCAGAACAACCTGTTCAGACATGTCCAGAGGGAACTGGAGGACTGTCACCCACACCGAACTGTCATACGGTGTGACCTTCAGTCCCTCAACTCCCTCCAACACATGGACATCTCGGACGCGGGCAGCCTCCGAGGTGAACCGAACATCAAAAACATTCATACCCCGGAGAGGTTTACGCTGAAGCGCGTCAAAACTGAAAAAGAAACTTGTCCGGGGACGACCTTAGCCTCCCCCGAAAAACTCAACAGTACGATTTAACTGTCACGGCGAGCCGCCATGACAGCTAGGGGTGTGGCAAGCCACGCACCTACGAAAAAATCACGAAACAAAGCCAAAACTACACTAAACAAACTACAAACTATTGAAAGGCCAACGTAAAAAAACACAAAGTGTGTGGTCAACGAAAAGTGGAGAGCAGCCGAAAACACGTCCGCACTCCACGAAAACCAACTACCAATCAAAGTAGATCATACAATACTAGTGTGCTCAATATGTCTAAACCAATTCCAAACACATCTACATATATTTACGAAAAGCTGCTGGTAATTTTGAACGGGTATCATCTTCGTTGCAACGAAAGGTTTCTATTGTTATGACGTAACTTTTCGGACCAATCCTGAGCGACTATTTACACACAATTGCAAACCTGTTTGGGAAAAAAATTCGCGTCCGGGGCGAGGGGTTGTCTCGCCCAGTCCCTGCCTCACGTCCCGCCAACCCAGAACACTTTTCAACTATTTAATAATAATAGCCGCAACAACCCTTTGAATATCACTTGGTTTGAAGTGGAAAATTTTGTTCATGACAATAGTCCATTAATAATCAATCACGACACGTCATTTCAGATGTTACAATTTAAAACAGTAAGCTTCTATATTATTTCTTGATTTGTGTTAAGGGCGTTTTAATTTGAAATCATATAAAACGATTAATCCAGAGTGTTAGTATCAATTGGTTAATATTCTATAACGATTACATGTTCAGGTCCTTTGACTTATTCAATTACCTTTCTTCATTAAAGTGTGTGACAGGGGACCTGTGCATGACTCATTGTATACAATGTCCCTGCCGCTTATCATGGCTATATCATGTAACACTGGTAAAGGTGGGTACCCAATAATATGTGTTATAATTTCTGCACATGTTGCATATGTTACATTCATGACCAGTTGCTACTGAGAAGGACTTACATACAGAAAATACTAAACAAACAATCCTATGCATATATGTATTGACTGGACTAACCACTCAGGTTTCGCCAATTATTTCGTCCATATCAACGTGTGTTACGGTGTTATAACACACTTCAGTTATACTGACGGCTGTCTCTTATTCAGAGTACAAACTAATCAAGCCATGTATATTGGGTGGATTTGCCCAAACCGACGCGTATTTTGTCCGCCTTAACGCTCCGAGAGCAACTGTTTCAATTGCACAGGTTTCGGTATATGGTTGTGACATAAAATTACATGACTGTGCTACTGTCGTGTTAGGGGTGTTGGTCTTGTTACGAATAATGGAAAATATAACTACAATTAATGACATACTTTATTGTTATCAGATAGTGACAATCACTTTACGTAATCACATCTGACCTTTAAGGTAACATATTCAACTCAGGGTCGCTATCAATTCGCTCAATTACTCTCTTTTTTTTCTAATGACAAGTGCCAAAAGCAACAACAAACCTTGTACATATGTTACTAAATAAGATTTGTATTTTTCTTTATGCTCATGTGTGTAGCTTGCAACTTAAGGAGCATGATTGGTGCCACGACTGACTCAACTGAGGCTAATTTACACCACGTTACAATTTCAAAGAGAAGCGTAGACTATGTATTAACCTGCGAATAAAGAGGCTTGTCTACAAATGACAAAGTTGCGGCTTTCTTGGCTAAATTACTTCACGAATAGCTACGTTTTTAAGCTCTCAAATGAAGGACTGCTTTTTTTTACGTGACCCGCCCTGCGTGATCCAAAGCGTTACGGCCAAACGGCACTGCTCAACCATCCCATTCTGTCAAACAAAACTCAAAAGTCAAGCGAGCCAAAAAAGTAAATACACCCACCGACCGAGGCAAACCCCCAACCACCCACTCAAACATTCAAAAAACCACTAAGGACGTTGCTTCATATGGGTGTAATTCAATTTTTCATAAAAAGCAGTATCATTCTACCAAATCGTCTGACTGTTGGTCAGTCGAGGGCGCTGTAACAAATCTCTGTTGAAATTAAACACCTTTCCACTCTCGGCCTGTATTGGCATGGTGTACGCTATCGATCGTTGAGGATCCAATATTAAATAAGGCGCGGATGTCCCTAGCCTCTATGGGCTTATGAGTGGGGTGTTGGGGTACAAGCTTCGTTTGGTTCGTCTTCATCCTCTGGCACGGTCATCCTTCTGGCACCTTCTTCTGGCACCTTCAGGCGGGTTGTGCCACTAGGGTGGAGTCCGATTGGTTTGCATTATTTTCAAGTATACACAGGGTAATATCTGCCTTTGTAATATGTAAACTCTCAATCGGTCTTCTGCTAGACGAGATGTTTATCGACACACTGCCTTCATTTGTGTCATGGTCGGAGACTTTCAAACTGTGTCCTAGACTCGGGTCTTGACAGACTCGGGGCTTCTGTGTCTGCTGGTCCTGCTGCTGGGATTGCAAAACTCGACAGATTTCCCTCGGAAAAACTTTTAGCCGATGTTTGGAGGCATATGAGCGCCCGGGATACATTCCACGAAGTCATCATTGCATACCGTTATTACTCGTAGTATTCAACATATTAGATTTATGAGTAATATATTTTGTTAATTTATTGTTGACTCAAAGCACTTTTTGGTCTCTTTTATCCAGGATTGTGTCGTATGTATTTTATTCATTCTGACCAAAGTCATTCGTATAGAGTTAGTTAATTTAATATGTGAAAGAAAAAGGTAACATTTATTACATTATGATTTTTGCCCTCTTTGAATAAAAAATAATAATAATAAAAAGCCATCTTGAAATAGTTTAGTGGTGATATTTGAGGTGTATTATCCAATACGTTCTGCAGGTTGTCCAAGTTTATTGAATCGATATGATCGAGGTATATGGAACAAAAGTTCGACCATGTTGGTTGCCTAGTGCTCTTTTCTAATAATTCAATAACAAAGTGGAATGATCCAACAACTCCGTGGAGTACATGCCGTGCTAAACAATGGGGGCGAGAAGCAAACACCTGCCCCTTCACAATTTATAGAAGGAAATATATCTCTTCCTCCCATGCACCCCAACCCCTCCCACCACACCCCGAAACGTTATTGCTTCTTTAAACGCCTGCTATGTCAATGGGATCCGATAAAATTCTGTGTATATTTTAAATAGCCTGAAGTCGAGGTTTCCTAAATGAAAAATAATTCATTACGAATCAGTAATGAATTTGTGACGCAGTTTAATACATGGCTGTGACAGGACACCATGTGATGACTGCAAAAAAGCATTAAGAGAACGTCAAAGTGCACAACGTAGTTGCAATAGCTGTCATTTATTTTTATCAATAAAATACAATTAATTAACAATTAAACTAGTAACCATGCTCATAAGCATTTAGTTTCAGATGGCGCTGTACCACTATATAACAAGAGGAAGTTATAGAATTCTAACTGCATATTTCATTAGGTGATAAGAGTAGATAGAGTATGTGTTATTAAATGTTCTTGTTCCTTTCAAGTAGGAGATCGATTGTTATGAGTATATATTACAGAGGACAATATCTCGGGTGGAATGTCTTTATCTGCCTCTCTTATATATATCATCCAGCAATTGGTATTGGAATGATCTTGAACACCTGATCACCTTTCATTGACAGTCATCTGTCGCAATATCCTGTAATTGCGAATCAAACAACAATGAAAACCAATACTATAGTTACGGTGGTTCTGATGGAACAGACGAGTTGCAGACTTACTGCACAACAACTGATCACGTTGGGATTCTTCGTCAAAATGCCAATGCATAGAATCGCTTCTCGGCCCTTTGGCTAAGATCATGTGTAGTATCTGTTCCCTTTCGAGGGGTATGGTGATACACACCCGACGATGATCACACAGTCACAATCTCGATGCAAGGGGACTGGGGTTGGGAGCGGATCAGTCGTTCGGTAGTTCGGTAGTGTGGTTTTCGTGCCCACGTTCTTTCCTGGGTGACTTTTCTTAAAAAGTATGCATAGAATAGCTTGTCAACTAGGCAAACATATAATAATTTGTCGAGGTGTGTACAATTCGCCTGTATCGAGAAGAATATGGTTTGGTATCGATGATTGTTCAATTTAACAACTCATTGTAAGATTGCTTGGTGGTGAATGAAATGGCGTAGCCTGCAGTAAAATAACAACCAGTTATAATCAGTTTGTCGGCTTGTCGAGACCTGTTTCCAAGGGCCGTTGTTATTCTGGTTTGGGGTAATAGAGGGCCTACGGACGGTCCGACCGTTTTTACTTTTGTAGATGATTCGTGTTCAGTTCGGTGAGTGTGTGCAAAGGGGGGGGGTCAGTTGGATGTTTGTAGTAATTGTTTGTTGCTGATAGTTTAGTTAAGGTACGGGTAGGGTTTGGTGTTGAACGCATTTAAGCCGTGACGTTTTGAATTCATCTGGGTGGATCACGTTAACAGCACAGTAAAGTTACAACCAATAACAATCGGTTCCGAACCACTGAGAGTAAATATTACGTAAATACCCCCTAAGTGAGAATATCAGCATATAGGCCGGGAAGCTTGGCCTCGTATGAGTTGTAATAATTCTGACCAAAGTCGTTCATGAGGAATACATTTCTGATTTCTTACGATGTTTCTAAGTTCCTAATATCTGAAAACTATTAGTCTGGTTCCCTTAATTATGTACATAAGATAGTATATTATAGAAGTTTTTTTCTGGCGAGGTCATTTTTGCATTCAGAGAATTGTTATTTCTTCTTCATCTTTTTTGATTCTCATCTACATGTTTCCTTTAAACTTTCTCAGCAGCCCTAGTCACCTCAATCAATTAGCATATTTTTTGATACACCCTGCATAGTTTTATTCATTTCTATTTATCTATATTCATGTTATCTCTCTGGAGTAAGTTTATGTCTTCGTCTTTATTGATTAAGTGAATGAAATAAAGATGAATTAGGTTAAAAACTTCAATTGTACTGAGTTATAACGGTCAATACCGCAGTGCAAATTGACCAAAACTAGCGACTATCTTTTGTTTGTGTAACTTAAGTGATACCGGGTTGGTTATCTGAATTAATCAGGTTGTTATTTCAAGTTACCGTCGATTCGTCCCTTCCACCCCTTTTCTACTTAGTTCCGACGGTGGCGAGGGAAAGGTTAACGCTGCATATCCAATGCTCTAATGCCGTAATGGAATTTCCTTACTGTGTGTATGGAAATGATTTTCAGCAAACATGGATTACTTTAGTGAACAGCCCCCAGCATCAAAAGGTTTAAGGAAATAATTGCTATATTTAGGAGACATATGGGTTGAATTCAGTGACTGGGGCTGCCATTTTGATGAGATATAGGAGTATCAGAGATGACAGTCATTGCGGTTGAAGGGGCGAATATTCGCCGTCCAATTGGTTTTACTCTTTTAACAAACTATACTTTTCTATTTATTTTACGCAGCTAAGAACCTTGGCGGTTGATGGACTAGTGTATTCAGCCACCGTCCCAGACGATATGTCTGAGACTAGAAAAACACATTTCATACTTGTCTTACGTTTTCGGGACATTATCCCAGCACCAAGATGTTACCAGGCGATGGAAGCATTGCCAAAGACCTTTATATTCGATTCTTATAGATAAAAAGCATTGCAAGGGCCGTGGCTTTTCTTATTGTTAACTTTTTAAAATAAGGTCTATGAAACTGAAATGTCGCCCTCACATTCAAGAGAATGTTATCTCTTGTTTCTAAATGACAATCTGTGGTCTTTGAGCTCCTAAATGTGAAATGATGCTTGTATTTTGACATTAAAGTAAGGTCCGTTGTGCTATTCTTTCAAAGTTAATTAAAGATAGTTTTCACGTACCCAAAACAAGTACCTAATATTTGTGAACGATAAGTAACACGCTCTCCTTACCATTGGCCAATCTTATTATAATATGTGTATTTAAAGACATTGATTATACACGTTGTTGATTTCTATTATTATTTTAACATGTCTTTTTAATACCTCACAGTTACTTATGGGATGAAGATGTAATGAACAAATTCAACGGCATGTTTCACAGTATCTATTAAATATCTTTGAATAAAAGGATCTATATTATTTCTTGCCTCATCGAGTTATACGACTTATTGTATGTTGTGTGAAACATGGAATGTTAACCCCCCTCCTACATTTACTACTTTAACCAACCTTCTATCTTCCATTTCGTTTATTTGATCGTTTTTTACCATCTTAAAAGAATATTAATTATGTCTTAACGTCGCTAACTTTTAAACATTATTGTTATTTAACAAAAAGTCACGTCTTCCAACATTCCTACTCTTTTACAACAATCATATTCTCAAAGTTGGTCAGCAAGTTGAATTGGCCCTCTCATGTATTATAATATCACTTTCTACCCCAACATCATCTCTCAGAATAGCTGCTACCTCACAAAGATGGTTTCATTTCATACGTTCCCGTGTTCCTCGTAAGCGATATCAAACTATTAATTGGGGCGAATCCATGTTTTATTTTTAAGGAAATGGATTGCCCTTCGGTCGGTGCATCCTTATGGAAAATTGTACAATCTGAGGAATTTGTCAACTATAAATTAGGTTTAATATTAAGTCTAAGCGCAACTGTGCTTCTTTTAAATATTGATGTTAGGTTAAAATGAGGAAAGTGGTGAACACCCCACTCGTGAATCAGCTGCTGTGATAACAATATCCACTGAGATCGACATAGAACTGAAACTAGAGCAAGTCTTCTACACTTCTTGACTCGTAAGTAAGCTCACCGCTGTCATATCGCTGATCCCGAAGAAAGATGATGAATGCTTCAACGAGAAAAAAGAGAGAAAGAAATATCACTAATAGTTCGATGAGCAGTAACGTGATTAAGTTAGATCGCTTATTTATCAGTACCAAGTACTTGTTCATCTCACCCGTTACATATCTTTGAAATCCAAAATATGTGACACTGTAACGCCAACATGAATACATAAAAGCCTGTTCATTACGCATGTTCATGGGGTGTTTGCGTGTGAGTTGCCCTCGCTCTCTACTTTGAATAAAATGATATTTATTTAATTGATTAGATTATTTATTATTACGTATATTGTTTTATTATGTGGTAAATTTGTGAGACAAAATACAGTTAGTAGAACCTACGCGAACATTGTCAAGTGAATAATATGTATTCATTTCCAATGAATAGCGTGTAATTCTCTCAGTCCGCTGAATGTAAGCGTCATTAGACTTGGGAAAAGGGCAAACCACAAATCGTTTGAAGGTACAAAAGAAGCGCGCCATTACATTGAGCATTGCAGTTAGCATTTACCTGCAGAGACATCGTTTGAAGCATATAATATCAGCGTAGCCAGGGGATGGCGTTTGGGCCGGAGGGGTTGGTGAACCTGTAGGCGAACTGGCCTTTGTTTTTAGAAAATTAGTTGATTGGATAGTGTGTGAACGTGGGAATGTATGTCGTCGTGGCTGTGCGTGTCATGTAAACAAAAGAACATATAGTTCTCTAATTTGTATAACAACTGCTTCTCTTCATACACCCTCATATAGATTACAGTCATTATATTTATAACTCTCTTCTACTACAGTTCAATGGACGGAATAAAGTGCGTAGAAGTTAACTTTTATTTAAAGTAGATTCTTAAAACCGTAGCTATTCCAGGTAACACGAGGCGTTTTGGTTAGCACAGAGTGAAATGTTACGGTGGATAAGTGCTATACGGCGGATATCAGAGGACACTTTGCCAATGAGAAGATTTTCTTTATTATAAATTCAATAAAATGAGTGTTGAAGGTACAACGAGGTTAGTTCATGACAGGTCCGCGAAATGCCCGATTAGATAAGAACCTAGAGTCAAGGGAATCGGTGATACGGAGAGTACCAAATTGAAACCTCAATAAGTACAATGTGAGCGCCAAATTGATATAAGATGAGTTCTACCGCGGGTAGTTGGGTCAGGCTTTTGAAAGTTGATCCTGCTTTCTAAAGCATATCTGTAAATAATGCGCCAACCGCATACTGATCAACTGTAAATGACAAACTAAATAGTAGTCCGTGACTGGAAAAATAATTAGACTTTTACACAGTGCGGTACATCAAGATTGGTGCAAAAATTGTGGAAAGATTAAGTATTCAAATTAATTGAACTAATTTAAACACAATTATGAACAAATGCATATAAATTGACAAATTGATTAAAACAAAACCCAAATAACTAATTATGAACGCAACAGCGCTAAAACATAAAACAGTGAATTTTACTTGGAAACAGCGTAAACTAGTCCTCTAAAACACGACATCACATTATCCCAAACACCAATAGGAAAAGATCCAAAACCTCTTGGACACCTACAATATATCTTGAATCAATAAAAAAAAAACTAATATTACAAAATCAGACAGCACTCAAAAGGATATGTACAAAACCGAGGGAAAAACAAACGGCCCATCTGGAATCGTAAAGAATACTCATTCTGTCCTACGGAATAATCAATTATTTGAAATCACTTTGACCTTAATGGCCAGACGATACCAAGAACGGTTTCTTAAAGAAAAATATGACCAGAAATGATGATGAAAGAAAACATTGAACACCAAACGATTGTCTATAGAGTCTAGCACAAACACTAAAGATATATTATATAATAAATGCTATCATTTTCTCTTCTCTGATTATCTTGTCATATGATACACTTAATTTTGAAATGGTGGTTGCCATTCATTTTCATTTAACAATTTGAATATTTGTTCAGCATAGTTATAGTTTGTCTTTTATATTCGATTCAATGATTAAAAAGTCGGTTGAATATTCATTGTTTCTTTTTCGAATATTGTTTGATCTTGTGTAGAATAAATGAAGGAAGTGATTTCATGTCTCGATGGAAACAGTTTTGGGTAACTTGTTTTCGTAGGAAAGGTAATATAGACACCTATTCTGCTTCCTGGTTTTACTTTCATAATTCAGAGCATACTCAATTTAAATATATTGAAAGTACTTTTTTCTCATAACTGGCATTGGAAATGTTCACAATTTAAGTTGTGTTTATTACACAAGCAAATCGAAAGTCCATTAAACATGGCACTATTTCTTGTGAACTTCTGTTACATCAGAGAGGTGTCTACAATACACCCTTAGTTCAATTAAATCAGTAAAACAATATTTTGAAACTTCTTGACGCCTGTTTTCACTTTTAGCTAACGTAGCTGTTTGGGCTAACCAAAGGTTATAGCAAGATCCAAACATACACGTTTTATTTGATACCACTTTAATGATTTTATAATTAGTATTAAGTATTATTATATGATTTTAAATCAGTTCGTGAACAATGTTCGGAGGTTTGATTGACGCCTGTTTCGCACTTTCAGCTTACTCAGCCGTTTGGGCTGATCAAAGGCATGACATACCAGTGGCGTAGCTGGGGGGAGGGGCAAGGGAGGATACGTTCCCCGGGTTAAGAGGGCGCTGTAATGGGAGAATGAGAGTATAAAAAGTAGCACTTTTTAGAAAAACATGATGAATTGATGTTTGTCGTCAGGAATGAATATTTTCCAGCTACAGATTCTGAACTGAATGTAGTTGTTTTTATTAAAAAATTTATAGATTGTGATTTCTCCAGTCCATTTCGACCGTTTTCTCTCTTTTTTTTTATAATTCTGTTCTGTATTCTGTAATGACTACATGACACGGTACATAAACAAACTTTAAATTATAATTATAATTTTACTTATCCAACCCACTCAACCACACTGTTAATAGAATTTAAATAAATAATGGCATTGAAAAAAAATTAAATTTAACTTAAAGAGATGCTTTAAGCACAAGTATATATGTTAAAGCACTTATTTATTGGTTTCAAAAATAGTATTACTATCAAATAAATCATTATTTTTTAAATGTGATGTAATAACAGCAACCGTTGTTCTTTTTTTGAAGTAGTTGATGACCTATCAAGAGAAGAAGTTATATTAAACAAATTACGAATTGGATAAAGCATGTTTTCCTATATTTTGTTCATGAAAAAACACAATACTTTCGTCCCCCGCATAATGGTTTAAGTTTTTAAATGCACTTAACAGCCACTGAGAACTCGCAATGGCATAAACTTACTTATTTTATTGTTACTCCTTTCGTAACTACCGAGCTGTCTGGAATGTGTTGAAAAGAATCCCTACAAAGAAAAATCTCTGTTTATCCGAGACAGTCGTTGATCACTTAACTTATTCATGAGAGTATCATAAAAATACAGTGTACTTTGTTTTGTTATTAAACATTGTTTGACATTGAAAGATTAAAAACAAATCAATTAAGGAAGTGATATGTTCACGAATCAAAGCAACTATTCAAATTGTTAGCCTGTATGTGGGAAAACAGAAGAGAAATTACACTTCTATGTTTTACTTTCAAAATTGAAAGCATGGTCAGTTTAAAAAAGTGGCAATTACATTTTCTCACGAATGACCTTTATAACCATTCTTTACAATAACCTTTTATAGTTTATATTAACTTTATTAACTTTGAATTAAATTGTGTAGATTCTTTTCAAATGCTATAACAAATGAATACCTCTATCGATACACAACAATTTAACGCTCTCTTTGGATTCTGTTTTACCTTAAAGGGTTCAGGGTTATAGGGTTAACAACATTAATGTGATGATTGTATTCATTGATCGTTATAGCATTAAACTTATATTCGTGACACAAAATACCAGTTATAATGTTAGTGTTAATATTACACTAATGAATGTTACAGCAATAAAATATGCAAATACTGAACTAGAAATTTTCATAAGGAATGTCGCTGTCTTGTTTTCTTTAAGATACATTTCCCCGTTCAAATAACGTAATGACTTAAAGTAATGACTAACCTTGATCGGTTCTAGAGATGTTAAATTCACATATGTCATCGTACTGTGATGTAGAAAGGGACTCAAACTGTTCCTGGGTACAGATGCGTCCAATGGGTGAGTTCTGATCACAATAAGTAACGTAGACTAAAAGCTCTTTAGTCCGTTATTAATGTGTAATGTTTCCGATAATCACAGCCCTCGCATTGGATTACTTACAGATTTATCGGTGGAAACCCATCTGTTATTGATCAAGATAGGGCAACGGGTTATATGATGGATATTAGGAGAGGCCTTGACAATAAGAGGTGTAGAAGGCTGGTATAATGTAAAGAGTTGTTAGATGTGATGAGAGTAAAGTGTATACGCGAGTTATCATCAGTCTATGATATATGATAAGTAGAAACACATGAGAGCGTTTTACTGTACTTTAATAATTATCTTGTTAGGAATTCACTGTTTATGCGTACATCGATAGTAAACGTATTTGATACTTGAGTCTGTGAGGGATAAAAACACTGAAATACGAAAATGTTGTGAGGCAAGACAACCTTGACCTTAGAATACTTTTCATATATTTAATGAGACGGAATTGATCTTGTGCGTGATAGTAAGTTGTGGACTGCATGAAAAACGAACAACAACATTACAAGACACCCATGTCTCTTTTGTAAGCCGACGAGGAGTGTGCATAAGTTTAAAACTTTATGCGGTACTATTACCAGCCCTATCGACGGAGAAATTATTCCAACCAGGATGCCAAAAGTATCACTCTCCCACGAAATATAATTTAAAGAGTGCCAAGCAATTTATGACTGCAACCCAATTTACTGGGCCAATAATTTCGGGATTATCCCCAGCCCACTCCTGCCTGTTTATATATATGTCTTTGGAACTTCCCTAGCACAACTATTAGAGTAACTGGTGATGGACATGAAGTCCAAGTGTCCCTGAGTAGCGACAAAGCCAACTGTTGAATTACCACTACACGAGGTAATATAAGTTTTAAACACATTAAATGTTACCTTTAAGTGAATAATAGTGTTTCTCAAATTTCCCTCATTTCAATAACAAGCAACTGGATATATTTGTCTGGTCTGGAACATGTCAGTTCAAAGTAAAAGTTATTATTCTGAAGTAAAGTAAGAGTTTTCATGTCACAGAGGAGAGGTGAAAGAGGATGATAAATTGTAAACATACGGTAAGTATGCTGTAGGAGAGTAGCATGTATAATATTATGATCATAATCGACCAATGGCACTTGATACGTTCCAGCATCTTCTGGTTGGAAGTTTAGAACTGTAAAACTAAAATCATAAAAGCGCGATGAATAATTTTCAAGTGTGTAATTAAAACAAATATTGATTGACTTTATGCTCACCATTTGACCATAACAGCTCAGTTTCAGCAAAAGTACGGGTAGATGTCACTCCGATGTGGGCCATCTCAGTGAAGTTCAACTGAAATCGAAGTATATATATATATATATTATATATATATATATATATATATATATATGTATATATATATATATATAATTCATATTTATATGAAAAGGAAATATCTCAGAAGGCAAAGTCACATCCTACAACAGAATAAAAACCTGTCAATCTGATAGCTGGTCCATCTTGACAATTAAAATTACAATCGATACACTCAGACAATGACATTAACTGGGACATTACGACGAATAAAATGAAAAATTGTAAAATCTCCATTTGTAAAGATATCTGATCTTTAACAATGATTATCCTGTACGTTACCGCTGTCTAAATCTGCAGTGTCGTCTTTAACAATGTTTACGCTGTGCTTTAAAGCGACCGCCGACTAACTTTGCAGTGAAGTCTTCTTTCGATAGAAACCAATAGTAGACAGAAGGTATTCTAGAAGAGGTTAAGGATTGTGCGCATGCACGGAAGTGTTAACACAGGAAAATAAAATACTTTGGTCACAGTATTCAGTGAAATAATATAAGTATTTCTCAATTCCTGTTAATCTGCCTTCGGAGTGTTGATTGTAGAAGGCAAAGAACCAATGATTATTTTTCTCGCTTATCCTTTCAATGCTCAGCTTACCATTTGTTACTCTCAGAGAATGGATGATGATAAATCTCTTTCATAGTTTCCATTTGCAAACCATATGACTATATGACAGTAATGTGTTTATATACAGGTAAATATAAACTAAACGCTGGTTATGCGAAATAATCCTCTGACACTGTACAAAGCTTTTGCACCCGGTGCTTGGCTAAGTAACTTTTAAATGTTAAAGAATCGAAATCTCATTGATATTTCAATGAAATACTGCGTGAAATCTTAAAAAATGAAACGAAAATCGCCTTCAATCTGAAAAGCGAATGTCACACTGACAAGGTTGTGCAGAGATGTCGGTGGTTTTCTTAAAAAACAAACGGACGTGAACTGAATATGACAGAATGTTTCACATAGTGAACGTAGGGCAAGCAATGTCGCTTATTCCACTATTTAAATCTACCATGAGCCCACACTACATCTTCACCCATTCGGCATACACCAAAACGGTAACAACAGTCCACTTTTAATTACAAAAATATGCTGCCTCAACTAGGTCACCACACAAAGGTTATAAGTATTTCCTTATATTTGTCCTAATATCTGTCCTTATATTTGTCCTAATACTTGTCATTTAGCCTTTGAAGAAGATCCTGCTAGAATCGAATGTCAGGCCAACTTACTTTTACACCTTCTCCCACACAGGCTCTCTAGTGGATAAACAGTTTGCCAGCAGTTTTATTTTATTCTAATATTTAATTCATACTATTTTAGGCTCTAAGGTCAAAATCTTATGTCAATCATGCAATTGTGCCGTCTTCCATGGTTATAACTATCATATATTCTAATGTAGCTATACCGCCCCTGCGTGCAGGTCTCCGTTTCTTAAAATTTAAGACTATTAAACAACATAACAAGGCTTCTTTTTATCACTGTACTTATCAATAAATATCACTTGAAGAAAGTTCACAAGTTAGCGTTGAACGTTTCAAAGAAGAACCTGGCAATGACAGGACAGGAATATCAGGAGGCGCCTGTAAAATGGAGCTTGGGATCAAAAACAAGAAGTCCCTTAACCATACCCACCAGCCCACCGACTTCGGAGCAACGTGTGCAAGGAAACACTGAGCTTAAAGTCATTTTGGATTAAAATTGGATACTTCAACATTAACGGGGAATAAGCAGTTAGAAAGGTAAAAGCTTCTGTTGGTATGATTTAGTATTCAGAAATTGGTCTTGGATAGTTTGTTAAATTTGAACGATTCTTTTCTTCTTGGGGTGGGGATATATTTATATGTTAAGCGATGGCTATACAAATGAATAGACACTTTTTTCTTTCATATCATTTGCGCACACGGTTGATAATAAAAATGACAAGAAACTCACCTGGATTACTTTTAGAGATGTTAAACTCACATCGGCCAGAATACTGCGATGTAGAAAAGAACTCCAGCTGTTCCTGAGTAGCGATGCATCCAACGATTGAGTTCTGATCACAAGACATGACGTTAATAGAAAGCTCTTGAATACCGTTATCATCTGTGTAATGTTTCTGAAAATCACAGCCGTCGGGCTCAATCATTTCCAGATTTATCGGTGGAAACCCGTTTGATATTGAACAACATATAGTTACGTGGTAAGAGCCAGATGGGGATGAGGAGGGGCCTTGACAAACAAGAGGTGTAGGAGGTTGGTAGACTGTAAAGATATGATAGGTGTAATGAGAGTAAAGAGTATACGGGGAGTAAGAATCAGCCAATGACAGATGATAAGTACCAGCATCCTCTCGTTGAAGGTTTAAGATGGAGAAAGAAAAATCAACCTTAGTAACTTCAGGTCGGTAGTGGGATAGATCTTCCTCGATATATTCTATTTTTACTTCAAATAAATATCGATTGACTGTCTGATTCTGTCTGATTTGTATGGCATTGAATGAGTAAGTTCCTTTAGAGGGAACGTCTCCATTAGTACGTCCGGTAAAGTTCATCGCTACTCGTAAACCATATATGTATACATCTATTTCATGTATAGATAATATAATATGATCTTTATTAACAGCAATATCCGAGAACGAGAGGTCACAGCCTAGCATAGCATAGCATTCCTTTGAATTTACTGTTCGTCCTTCTGTGCAGTGATAGTTACAACCGATAACATTACAAGTATATAATACCAGGAAAATGGCAAGATGAAACAACTTTGAACCAATGTAACCATCCATGTTTTAATAACTAACGACTTTTAAAGTTGTCCAACGTCGCAGACGTGCGTTTGTGCCTACATTTATTTTGAAAACTCTTATGAGAGATAGAAAGTGATCTTTGTTACAGTGCGCATGCGTTAATTTGCTTTCAACTGTGCATGACTGGAAAATATATTTCCGACATGACAACATGCATGTACGAGTGTGTTTCGAAATTTAAACCTCGCTTTGTTTTTCTATTTAATTTGATTAGTTATATTAGCTAAGAAGTAGGCTAATGATTTTAATATAACATTGTTATTTAATGAAAAAATATATTTTTAAGGGTGTTCGTATGAATCGTTTGTTGTCCTTGTTTGTGTTCTTGCTATTTATTTAATGCTTAAATTCGGCTTTTGAAACAGTACCCTCCGGTTACGTCAAAACAAGTTTTAGTATGTAAAGAATGTCATTACTATACTTTCATACTGAGTTAGACCGAGTAAAACAGAGAATACAACGTGGAGCTTGAAATGAAGCATTGACAGAACATAAGCATATATACATTATCTTCATCATTGTAAAGTGATACATTCTTCAAAAACGGAATGACTGTACCTGAAAGTGATGACGCTCTCACGTGAAAATTTAACAAAACTGAATTCGTGAGCATTCTACTTTCAACTGCTCTGGTGACCTGACGAGTGAATTCAAAATGTGATGCAACAGTGTAGATAAGAACTTATTAGCAATTGAAGGCTAAAATAACATCTTCCATATGAGGTATTGAGGTATATATGAGGTAACAAAAAAATCCGGATTTACTATTCTGTTTTTTCTTTTGTTGGTTTTATATTTCACATCCAGGTAAATTAATATATTCATGGTACTCGATCATCCGCATCAAATTATTTTTAGTGTTACTTTATCACAGTTTAAATACAACAGGCTCGTGGACTCATATGGTAGGAAGATTAGTAAAACGCACTTACAAATGGTGAGACCTTTATTTACCTTCCATTGCTTTTTTGGTAGAATCTTCGTTTTCAAAGAATATTTCAAAATTTGGCAAAGAACTGAATATCAGTCTCCATTTTGAATGTCCCCTTACCAACCTTACCTAATAACCATCCGTTTATAATGGTAGTTCTATAATGTGGAAATATATTCAAATTCACTTCAGAAAACGAAAAGACACATGATGCCATCCTTGCTAACGAATAAAGTTTTCTTTTGTATTACTTTTTATTAAACTTTTTTATTATTTCTCGAACAGCTAATCACTTGGATATTTCAGTCCGTTTTTTTCTTGTTCAATCAAAATAACTTTTTCATCAATGCATGTAAAGAATTTTTAAATTTACAGTAACGTTTTGCCAGATGTTTATATGGTTTTGGTTACTCTGAGCATATGTCTCTAACACTCGACGGCTTTTAGTCATACATAAATGGGTATGAGTAGATAAATGTTAGACAGAGCTTACCAAATAGACGGTATGTGTGTTGCAATACAGTCGGGCCGACAGTCCAGTCGCTGTTTGTAGACTTTATGTCAACTTGATAAGTTCCAGCATCGTCTAGTTGGATATTTAGGATTGAGAAATTAAAGGTAAAAAAGCAATCCTCATGGTCACAATAAAGGTATTCAACTTGGAATAGAAAACGATCATAAGTATGATCCTCATAATACCGGAACATTCCAGAGTAAAGAAAGGGAGTTGGAAGAACATCATCATCGGTAGCCAGTTCGGTGAAGTTCAAATCTAAATATATATATATAGATGAAAATGAATATGAAAATGAAATTTTTGGAAACTTTAAGTCACAGCCTACAACCACATAACAGTCTGTTGAATTTACTGTAGGTCCATCTTGACAGTGATAATCACAATCAATATCTTCGGAAAATGAAAAAGTGATCAGAAAAATGAGAAAATAATGTATCACAGGTACAAATCCCATATCGATAGATCGCGATATTGTGACAATTGTTCACAGTAAATATGATAAATTTATTGCAATATTTCGCGCATCTGTCTGTAAAGCGAGGAGCGCTGTTTATGAATCAAAACAAGGAGTTGTTCCTCAGTAAAACCCGTGCATGCGCACTTGTTTGTGTTTCATTTGAATAATATATGTGCTGATTCAAAATGAAAATGACCAGGCTGACAATGATTTATTTTCTTTATGGCTACGTGACAATAACAAATAATTTAACTTGTAGTTTCGAGAGAAGGAAGTCTGCTGATGTCTGTAGTGTTTTCATAACCTTTTAACCTTAATGGATTCAAAGCAGTTGAAATCGCTCGGATGATTTTATTTTATACATGCAAGTCAAACTGAGGTTTCCCTGTGTCAGCATTTTCTGTAAGAAATTATAATGCGTTAAGCTTTTAAAGTATGCAATTGATTGTCGATGCTCGTGAATTTTACATATTTAATATCTAACTTAACCAGATTCACTACTGAATGAGTTGTTATACGTATCTATTAAAGACAGAAAACATATCTTTAAGGCTAAAATGAGGAATCCTTTGACGCAAGTTTTTATATTTCAACAACTTTATATCGTACTGATTATTACTCAATATAAGATAATTGTAAGTAATCAAGGTGAGACAACCCTCATAGACTTTAGCAAACATTGTCCTTTTATTACAGTCGTATTTCATATGTTTTTATTTTGGTTACCACTGTTTCCAAGTTGGTTTAATAATATTATCATGTATGTGAGACTTAAAATCGACTATTTGGTTGCCTAGCTTTTCTTCTACAATTCAGTGCTCCGGCGGAATGATACAACAACGATATGGATTGCATCCCGCGCTAGAGAAGTGAAGTGCGTGACGCTACTGCGGCCCCGTCCGGGGGCGAATTATTTTTTCCAAAACAGGTTTGCAATAACGGAGTTTTCAGCCAATCAGATTGCTCGTTACGTCAGCATCAATAATGACCATCGCTCGTAGGTTCGAAGACATATACGGGGTTACACACTGACACGGGTTCGTGTTTACGTCATCCAAGATTCGTCAGCCGTTCTATTGAAATCGGAAATCGTTTCGTGGAATGGGTAGGCCTACACCAAAATCAACTTCACGACGGGAGTACAGTCTTGAATGAATATACGCAAAACAGTATAGTGTACAGTAGGATATATTTCCGTCACTGCACTGTGTACACAGTTGGAAGACTTCCTCCACTTTGTACTTTTGTGGCAAACAAATAAATAAAAATAAATAAAAATATATAGGCCTACAGCACATGTGTGATGCACCCTGTACGAAACTTTCACTGTGCGATGTTATCGATTAATGCCTTGACAGAAATCTTCGATCAAAGTAGATCATACAATGTGCTTTTTACGTGCAAAGAAACGGACACAAAACCAAAAACAATCCCAGTCTGTTTAACAACCACCAAAACGACCGTAACGACCACACAACCCTCCCCCCCCCCGCCACACCTAACAACTAACTCACTCCAAAATTCATCCGGGGTACGCCGTCACGATAGTAGACGACAGGTTTGTGCATTACCTGCGAAGATTTCCCAATACGGGAGTGTTCCCCCTTTTCCTTCGAGCGAGCAGAGTTCTTAGCTCCCCGTCAACCTTGATCGAGTGGACCTCCCTGTCAGGAACAGGAGGTCCACTAGCGACCATCGTGTCCGGTATAGCAGAAGCGACTGCGGGCAGGGTGGAAGGGCCACTCGAGTCAATGAGATCAGTGGCCTGTTTCGTCTCATCAAACCAATCGGAGGACTCCTTAGCCACAACTACTAAGGCTGTAGTGCAGTCCTTCATTGGCGAGTCAGAATCTGGGCCACTTAATGTCTCTTGGGCCAGTTGACTCGGGGCCCGACTAATATCACCGATGGCGGGCGCAGCTACCGGTGAACCAGTACAAACGGCATCCTGCTCCGCGTGCCACTCCGCTAGTACCATCTCCGCCGTTTTGTCCAGCTCCGCCTCAGTGGGCAGTCTCGGCAGACGAGATGGGACACGAAAGGGGGAACAAATCCTCCACCGGGGCGCTGTGTCGGACACATGGGCGATCAACGGAGCATCAGGTGATACAGTGTCAGAGGCCGGAACGGGGACCGCTTCAGCCACGCCCGTAGCCACTCTCTCGGCGTATGAGCGGTCTGGGCATAAACGGGCGAGATGGCCCGTTTTCCTACACGAGTTACACACGATATCCCTTTACAGTCGGCCAGGGTATGCCCAACCTGTAAACAGCGGCGACACCGCTTGTTCGGGCACAACCTGGCCTCATGCCCTTCCAGACCCACACCTCCAACAAGTGCGAGGCTGGCCCGGGTATGCAATGTGGGCCCTGTGCCCATTAGCCCACAAGGTAGAGGGGATATCGGACTTCAGTTCGATTCTAAATCGTCTAGTCCCGGTCTTGACACCCTTACATTCAAGGAATTCCGGCTCCTCGTAGTCGGTCACTTTCCCAAAACGCCCCAGTGTCCGCAGAACAACCTGTTCAGACATGTCCAGAGGGAACTGGAGGACTGTCACCCACACCGAACTGTCATACGGTGTGACCTTCAGTCCCTCAACTCCCTCCAACACATGGACACCTCGGACTCGGGCAGCCTGCGAGGTGAACCGAACATCAAAAACATTCATACCCCGAAGAGGTTTACGCTGAAGCGCGTCAAAACTGAAAAAAAAAACTTGTCCGGGGACGACCTTAGCCTCGTCCGAAAAACTCAACAATACGATTTTGCTCTCACAGCGAGCCGCCATGACAGCTAGGGGTGTGGCAAGCCACGCACCTACGAAAAAAAATCACGAAACAAAGCCAAAACTACACTAAACAAACTACAAACTATTGAAAGGCCAACGTAAAAAACACAAAGTGTGTGGTCAACGAAAAGTGAAGAGCAGCCGAAAACACGTCCGCACTCCACGAAAACCAACTACCAATCAAAGTAGATCATGCAATACTAGTGTGCTCAATATGTCTAAACCAATTCCAAACACATCTACATATATTTACGAAAAGCTGCTGGTAATTTTGAACGGGTATATCTTCGTTGCAACGAATGGATAAGGTTTCTATCGTTATGACGTAACTTTTCCGAGCAATCCTGAGCGATTATTTACACACAATTGCAAACCTGTTTGGGAAAAAAATTCGCGTCCGGGGCGAGGGGTTGTCTCGCCCAGTCCCTGCCCCACGTCCCGCCAACCCAGAACACTTTTCAACTATTTAATAATAATAGCCGCAACAACCCTATGAATATCACGTGGTTTGAAGTGGAAAATTTTGTTCATGACAATAGTCCATTAATAATCAATCACGACTTTGTTTCGTCATTTCAGATGTAACAATTTAAAACAGTAAGCTTCTATATTATTTCTTGATTTGTGTTAAATGCGTTTTAATTTGAAATCATATAAAACGATTAATCCAGAGTGCTAGTATCAATTGGTTAATATTCTATAACGATTACATGTTCAGATCCTTTGACTTATTCAATTACCTTTCTTCATTCAGGTGTGTGACAGGGGACTTGTGCATGACTCATTGTATACAATGTCCCTGCCGCTTATCATGGCTATATCATGTAACACGGGTAAAGGTGGGTACCCAATAATATGTGTTATAATTTCTGCACATGTTGCATATGTTAGATTCATGACCAGCTGCTACTGAGAAGGACTTACATACAGAAAATACTAAATACACAATCCTATGCATATATGTATTGACTGGACTAACCACTTAGGTTTCGCCAATTATTTCGTCCATATCAACGTGTGTTACGGTGTTATAACACACTTCAGTTTATAATGACGGCTGTCTCTTATTCAGAGTACAAACTGATCAAGCCATGTATATTAGGTGGATTTGCCCAAACCGACGCGTATTTTGTCCGCCTGAACGCTCCGAGAGCAACTGTTTCAATTGCACAGGTTTCGGTATATGGTTGTGACATAAAATTACATGACTGTGCTACTGTCGTGTTAGGGGTCTTGGTCTTGTTACGAAGAATGGAAAATATAACTACAATTAATGACATACTTTATTGTTATCAGATAGTGACAGTCACTTTACGTAATCATATCTGACCTTTAAGGTAACATATTCAACTCAGGGTCGCTATCAATTCGCTCGATTACTCTCTTTTTTTTCTAATGACAAGTGCCAAAAGCAACAACAATCCTTGTACATATGTTACTAAATAAGATTTGTATTTTTCTTTATGCTCATGTGTGTAGCTTGCAACTTAAAGAGCATGATTGGTGCCACGACTGACTCAACTGAGGCTAATTTACACCACGTTACAATTTCAAAGAGAAGCGTAGAATATTTATTAACCTGCGAGTAAAGAGGCTTGTCTACAAATGACGAAAAGTTGCGGCTTTCTTGGCTAAATTACTTCACGAATAGCTACGTTTTTAAGCTCTCAAATGAAGGACTGCTTTTTTTTACGTGACCCGCCCTGCGTGATCCAAAGCGTTACGGCCAAACGGCACTACTCAACCATTCCATTCTGTCAAACAAAACTCAAAAATCAAGCGAGCCAAAAAAGTAAATACGCCCACCGATCGAGGCAAACCCCCAACCACCCACTCAAACATTGAAAAAACCACTAAGGACGTTGCTTCATATGGGTGCAATTAAAGCAGTATCATTCTACCAAATCGTCTGACTGTTAGTCAGTCGAGGGCGCTATAACAAATCTCTGTTGAAATTAAACACCTTTCCACTCTCGGCCTGTATTGGCATGGTGTACGCTATCGATCGTTGAGGATCCAATATGCTTTTTACGTGACCCGTCGAACGGGATACAAAACGTCACGGCCAAACGGCACTACCAAACCACCCCATCCTTACAAACGAAACTCAGGTCAAGCGAGCCAAAAATAAAGTACATACGCCCACCGACCTGTAGAGACAAAACGCCCAACCACCCACTGAAACATTCAAAAAACCACAAAAGGACGACCAGCACGCAGCGAAACAAAACAGCCTTCCCCAGCACACCACCGTCCAAAAAAGGCAGCCCCAGATAAACGGCGAAAATCGCCTTCAACTTGAAGGATACAATATTAAATAAGGCGCGGATGTCCCTAGCCTCTATGGGCTTATGAGTGGGGTGTTGGGCTACAAGCTTCGTTTGGTTCGTCTTCATCCTGTGGCACGGTCATCCTTCTGGCACCTTCTTCTGGCACCTTCAGGCGGGTTGTGCCCCTAGGGTGGAGTCCGATTGGTTTGCATTATTTTCAAGTATACACAGGGTAATATCTGCCTTTGTAATATGTATACTCTCAATCGGTCTTCTGCTAGACGAGATGTTTATCGACACACTGCCTTCATTTGTTCCTGGTACTTTTTAAGAAAAAGTCACCCAGGAAAGAACCTGGGCACGAAAACCAAACTACCAAACGACTGATTCGCTCTCTGCCCCAATCCCCTTGCATCGGGACTGTGACTGTGTGATCATCGTCAGGTGTGTATCACCATTCCCGAAGGGAACAGATACTACACATGATCTTAGCCAAAAGGCCGAGAAGCCTGGTAGTGCACCATGTGTCATGGTCAGAGACTTTCAAACTGTGTCCCAGACTCGGGTCTTGACAGACTCGGGGCTTCTGTGTCTGCTGGTCCTGATGCTGGGATTGCAAAACTCGACAGATTCCCCTCGGAAAAACTTTTAGCCGATGTTTGGAGGCATATGAGCGCCCGGAATACATTCCACGAAGTCATCATTGCATACCGTTATTACTCGTAGTATTTAACATATTAGATTTATGAGTAATATATTTTGTTAATTTATTGTTGACTCAAAGCACTTTTTGGTCTCTTTTATCCAGGATTGTGTCGTATGTATTTTATTCATTCTGACCAAAGTCATTCGTATAGAGTTAGTTAATTAACTATGTGAAAGAAAAAGGTAACATTTATTACATTATGATTTTTTCCCTCTTTGAATAAAAAAATAATAATAATAAAAAGCCATCTTGAAATAGTTTAGTGGTGATATTTGAGGTGTATTATCCAATACGTTCTGCAGGTTGCCCAAGTTTATTGAATTGATATGATCGAGGTATATGGAACAAAAGTTTGACCATGTTGGTTGCCTAGTGCTATTTTCTAATAATTCAATAACAAAGTGGAATGATCCAACAACTCCGTGCCGTGCTAAACAACGGGGCAAGAAACATACTCCTGCCCCTTCACACACACCCTCTCCAACATATTTGCCACTTTAAACGCCTGTTATGGCAATGTGATCCGAAAAATTATGTATATATTTTAAATGGCCTGAAGTCGAGGTTTCCTAAATGGCTAATAGTTCATTACGAAGCAGTAATGAATTTAATAAATGGCTGTGACAAGACACCATGTGATGACTGCCAAATAGCATCAAGAGAACGTTAAAGTGTACACTGTAGTCCCATTAAAGTGCAATAGCTGCCATTTATTCTTTGTATTTTATTTCTTCTTAAGTAAGTATGATGTTCCAGATCGAACGAAGGTTGGTTGTTTATTCTAATCGATAAAATAAAATAAATTAAAAATTAAACCAGTCTAGTAACCATGCTCATAAGCATTTAGTTTCAGATGGCGCTGTACCACTACATAACAGAAAAAGTTTTAGAATTCTAACCGCATATTTCTTTAAGTGATAAGAGTAGATAGAGAATGTGTTATTAAATGTTCTTGTTCCTTTCAAGTAGGAGATCGATTGTTATGAGCATATATTACAGAGGATAATATCTCGGGTGGAATGTCTTTATCTGTCTTTCTTATATACATCATCCAGCAATTGGTACTGGAATGGCCTTGAACACCTGACCACCTTTCATTGACAGTTATCTGTCGCAATATCTTGTAATTGCAAATCAAACAATAATGAAAACCAATAATAAAGTTACGGTGGTTCTGATGGAACAGACGAGTTGCAGACTAACTGCGTTAGTATAACCCGACAACTAGTGAAAAATACAATATTTGGCGTGTTGTCCAGCCACGTGCAGCACAACAACTGATCATGTTGGGATTCTTCGTAAAAATGCCAATGCATATAATCGCTTCTCGGCCTGTTGGCTAAGATCATGTGTAGTATATTTTCCCTTTCGATGGGAATGGTGATACACACCCGACGATGATCACACAGTCACAATATCATATCATTTCATTTCATTTATTTCTTCACAACATTATTTACATATTTATATAACATATATACAAGAAAATAGCATTGGTACAGAAAATTTACAATCATATAAATATAAGGAAAAAATTAGAATGAATAATATTGTGAAAGGAAGTGTTGTACAAAAAATCTGGAGGGCTTAACAGGGTACAACACTCCCCGATACAAATAATGATATATAATTAATATATATACTCCTCTCCCTTATCCCACACTCTGCACCCCTTCCCCACCATCCTTACCCACACCCCACCTTAATACAATTCTGATGCATTTTGTATTTACCGAGAAAGTACTTCTTAAGATGTTTCTTTAAGCTAGACAGGGTAAGAAAAGTTCTATCGTTTAAATGCAAAGAATTCCAAATATTAACTGATCGATTTCTTAAGCTCTTTTGGACATTGTTAGTATAGCAAGGAAAAGCGTGAAAGTCATTGCGTTGTCGGGTATTGTATTTGTGAATCTGACTGTTTTGTGTAAAAAAAAGGTATTAAATTTATTAGGCAAGTTACTGTTACTACATCTAAAATATACGAGACAATACTTAGGTTAATGAGGTCTGGTAATTTTAATAAAGTAAGCGATGCAAAGAGGGGACTAGTGTGGTAAAAATAAGCTCAAGTAGATAGAACGTAAAATATTTCTAGGCAAGAAGTGTTTGAGCTTAGATAAGATTCCAGCACACTTTGCAAGAGATGAAGAGATAGCATTAATGTGATCACGCCAGGATAATTTGGAGTCTATGAAGACTCCCCAAAAAACGTATTTTATCAGTACAAATGATAGGTTTATTGTTTAGGCAAATGCGAAAATTGAAATCATCTCTAGGTTTACCAAAAATCATGTAATTCGTCTTGTCAATATTTAAGGATAATTTATTTGCATTAAACCAATTATTAAATTTATTAAGTTCCTCGCATATATTATATTATAACCTTTTCGGATCATTATCAGAGAAAAAAATGTTTGTATCATCAGCAAATAAAACAAGGGAAGAATTAGTAGAAACCTTACTTATATCATTTATATACAAAATAAATAATAAAGGGCCAAGGATTGAATCTTGTGGTACTCCACACTTAATACATAACTGTGTTGAGCTTACACCGTTAATAAGTACTAAATATCGATGCAAGGGGACTGGGGTTGAGAGCGCATCAGTCGTTCGGTAGTTTGGTTTTCGTGCCCAGGTTCTTTCCTGGGTGACGACTGTTCTTAAAAAAGTATGTATATAATAGCTTGTCAACTAGGCAAGCATATAATAATTTGTCAAGGTGTGTACAATTTGCCTGTATCGAGAGGAAAATGGTTCGGTATCGATGATTGTTCAATTCAACAACTCATTGCAAGATTGCTTGGTGGTGAATGAGATGGCGTAGCCTGCAGTAAAATTACAACCAGCTATAATCAGTTTGTCGGCTTGTCGAGACCTGTTTCCAAGGCCGTTGTTACTCTGGTTTGGGGTAATAGAGGCCTACCGGTCGACGGTCCGACCGTTTTTACTTTTGTAGATGATTCGTGTTCAGTTCGGTGAGTGGGTGCAAAGGGGTGGGGGGGGGGGGGGTTGAGTTGGATGTGCATCGTAATTCTTTATTGCTGATGGTTTAGTTAAAGTACGGGTAGGGTTTGGTGTTGAAAGCATTTAAGCCGTGAAGTTTTGAATTCCTCCGGGCGGATCACGGTAACAGCACAGTAAAGTTACAACCAATAACAATTGGTTCCGAACCACTTGGAGTACCATATTACGTAAATACCCCCTAAATGAGAATATCAGGATATAGGTCGGGAGGCTTGGCCTAATATGAGTTGAAATAATTCTGACAAGTCGTTCATGATGATTACATTTTTGATATCTTGCGATGTTTCTAATATCTGAAAGCTATTAGTCTGGTCCCCTTATTATGTACATAAGATGATATACTATAGTAGTTAATTTTTTTCTGGCTCGCTGTAGCGTGGTTTGTACTGCCGTAGGTGATATAGGTAGGGTGGACTCGGCGAGGTCATTTCTGCATTCAAAGAATAATCATTTCTTCTTATTTATTTTTTTATTCTCCTCTACATGTTTCCTTTCTCAGCAGCCCTAGTCACCTCAATCAATTTGCATATTATTTGATGTACCCAGCATAATTTTATTCATTTATTTGTATCAATATTCATGTTCTCTCTCTTGGGTAAGTTGTCTTCGTACCTTCCACCCCTTCTTCTACTCAGTTCCGACGCTGGCGAGGGGGGAGGTCAACGCTGCATATCCAGTTCTGTTATCGTAAATGGGTTTTGTTCGGAGGTTTTTAACGTAGAGAGGGGGGTGCGCCAGGGGTGCCCTCTGTCTCCATTACTTTATGTTTTGTTTAGCGAGTCCCTCTCTCGTCTTTTGGAAGGGACTCCAAACTTGTTCCATTCGTTGTGCCAGGGGGTGCCAAAGTGAAATGCGCTCAATATGCAGATGACGTGACATGTATTGTTTCGAGTCTCGGCTCCTTTCGCGCACTCTCGCAGGATCTATCTATTTTTGAGAGAGCTACCGGGGCCAAGTTGAATCCAGAAAAGACAAAGGGCCTTCGTCTTGGTTGCTGGAGATACAGAGACTTACCATTCGGTGCGTCGTGGTCGGATCAGAATATCAAAATTAATGGTATATGGTTCGGCTACGATGCACCTTGTGATGTCACCTGGAACGAGAGGGCTGAGGTATTTCAGAGCAGACTCGAAACCTTTGGCACCCGCTGGCTTTCGATCTTGGGGAAAGTCACTGTTATTAATCGTTTCGTTTCGCCCATCTTGTGGTACCCGGGCGCGGTGTACCCTATTCCGCGTCGCGTCCTGGTACGGTTGGAGAGGGCGATTTTTTCATTCATATGGTCTGGTGGTACAGAGCTTGTCAAGAGGGCGGTATTGTACCAAAAACTAGAGAAGGGGGGACTAGGGGTGGTTCATCTGGGAAGTAAATTGACCTTTTTGTTATTTAAGCAGTTGTTTGTAGCGGTAACTGACCCAGGGTTGCCTTGTTCATATTTTGTACGTTTTTGGGGCGGTTTGCACCTGCGTCGATGGGTCCCGGCGCTGTTTAGCAACAGAGAACCGCATAGTAGTACTCCAAACAGGGTGGTGCGTGTCATCTGCTCCGCTCTGATTGAGTTGCCCCCTGTTGACCTGTCACAGCCGGCCCTCGTTCACAGTTCGTTGAGGAATAGGGCCTTGAATGCAATTTTTGTCCAGGGACGTCATTCTGCCGAAGTATGGCGTTCGGTGCATTCAAGGCTGAATGGTTGCAGGCTCCGTGATCTTGCATGGAGAGTTGCACACGGTGCCTTGGTGACCAACCTAAAAAGATATCATTGGCGATTGGGTGATGGACTGTGCCCTAGGACCGGCTGTGACAGCTTACAGAGTACTGCTCATGTTTTTTGGCATTGTTACTTTGTAGTCAACTTATGGGAGTGGTTCCAGACCTGGACCGACCGTGTTACGGGAGACCGTTCATGGTCGGTAGGGCAGGGCTTTATTTTATATGGGGTAGACCCTCCAGTTTGTTCGGTAGCTGTGTTGCACCGCATCATTTTTGTTTGCTCTATTGTAAAAAAACATGTTTGGCGGAATAGATGTAATTTGGTTTTTAGGGGGAAATTTGCCAGTTGGCAGGCAGTCCTGGAGGCGGTGAAGTCTGACATTCGCCTTCAGATTGAAGGCGATTTTCGCCGTTTATCTGGGGCTGCCTTTTTTGGACGCTGGTGTGCTGGGGAGGGGTTTTTCGTTTCGCTGCGTGCGGGTCGTCCTTCTGTACGTTTTTGAATGTTTGAGTGGGGGGGGGGGATGGGCGTTTTGTCTCTGCAGGTCGGCGGGCGTATGTTTTTTTGGCTCGCTAGACCTTAGTTTCGTTTGTTAGAATGGGATGGTTCGGTAGTGTCGTTTGGCCGTGACGTTTTGTATTCCGCATGGCGGGTCACGTAAAAAGCACGCTGCATATCCAATGCTCTAATGCCGTAATGGTATTTCCATACTGTGCGTATGGAAATGATTTTCAGCTAGCATGGATTTCTTTAGTGAACATTTTGATGAGATAAAGGAGTATAAGAGATGACAGTCATTGCGGATCATTTTTAGGGGCGAATATTCGCCGTCCAATTGTTTTTACTTTTTTTACCACCTATACTTTTCTATTCATTTTACGCGACTAAGAACCTTGGCGGCTGAGGGACTAGTGTATTCAGCCACCGTCCCAGACGATATGTCTGAGACGAGAAAAACACATTCCATACTTGTTTTACGTTTTCGGGAGATTACCCCAGCACCAAGATGTTACCATGCGATGGAAGCATTGCCAAAGACCTTTATATTCGATTCTTATAGATTTATACATAAAAAGCATTGCAAGTGCCCTCGATTTTTACATTGTGAACTTTTTAAATAAGGTCTATGAAACTGAAATGTCGCCTCACTCACATTCAAGAGAAAGTTATCTCTTGTTTCTAAATGACAAGCTGTTGTCTTTGAGCTCCTGCATGTGAAATGATGCTTGTATTTTGACATTAAAATAACGTCCTTTGTGCTTTTCTTTCAAAGTTAATTAAAGATAGTTTCCACGTACCCAAAACAAGTACCTAATATTTGTGAACGATATGTAACACGCTCTCCTTACCATTGGACAATCTTACTATAATATATTTTTAATACCCCACAGTTACTTATGGGATGAAGATGTAATGAACAAATTCGACGGCATGTTTCACAGTATCTATTAAATATCTTTGAATAAAAGGATCTATATTATTTCTTGCTTCATCGAGTTATACGACTTATTGTATCTTGTGTGAAACATGGAATGTTAACCCCTCCTATATTTCCTACTTTAACCAACCTTCTATCTTCCATTTCGTTCATTTGATCGTTTTTACCATCTTAAAAGAATAATAATTATGTCTTAACGTCCCTAACTTTTAAACATTATTGTTATTTAACAAAAGTCACGTCTTCCAACATTCCTACTCTTTTACAACAATCATATTCTCAAAGTTGGTCAGCCAGTTGAATTGGCCCTCTCATGTATTAATAATATCACTTTCTACCCCAACATAATCTCTCAAGAAAAGCTGCTGCCTCACAAAGATGGTTTCATTGCATGTTCCCGTGTTCCTCGTAAGCGATATCAAACTATTAATTGGGGCGAATTTTTTTTTAAGGAAATGGATTGCCCTTTGGTCGATGCCTCCCATGTAGGCTGTGGGTATGTTGGCAGCATCCTTATGGAAAATTGTGCAATCTGAGGAATTTGTAAACTATAAATTAGGTTTAATATTAAGTCTAAGCGCAACTGTGCTACTTTTAAATGTTGATGTTAGGTTAAAATGAGGGAAGTGGTGAACACCCCCACTTATGAATCAGCTGCTGTGATAACAATATCCACTGAGATCGACATAGAACTTAAATTAGAGCAAGTCTTCTACAGTTCTTGACTCTTAAGTAAGCTCACCGATGTCATCTTGCCGATCCCGAAGAAAGATCATGAATGCTTCAACGAGGACAAAAAAAGAAAGAAATATAATTAATAGATCGAGAAGCAGTAACATGATTAAAGTTCTTCGAGATCGCTTATCAATCAGTACGAAGTGCTTGTTTATCTCACCCGTTACATTTCTTTGAATACAAAATATGTGACACTGTAACACCAACATGAATACATTTAAAGCCTATTCATTACGCCTTTATTGAACATGCTTTGATCATGTTCATGAGGTGTTTGCGTGTGAGTTGCCCTCGCTCTCTACTTTGAATAAATGATATATGTATTTAAATGATTAGACTTTATATTATTACCTATATTGTTACCTATATTGTTCTAATATGGTGTAAATATTGTGATACAAAAGACAGTTCGTAGAACCTAAGCCAACCATTTCAAGTGAATTAGATGTATTTCTTTCCAACTCTCTCAGTCCGCTGAATGTATAAGCGTCATTAGGCTGGGAAATAGACAAACCACAAATCACAGAGACTGCTGTGTAATTTTAATAGAGACATACAAAATATTAAAGACCAGAAAAGTAAGATAGAGATGAGTAGGATGTAACGGAGACTCACGTTTGAAGCATTTAATATTAGCGTAGCCAGGCGATGGCGTTTGGGCCGGAGGGGTTGGTGAGCCTGTAGGCGGACCGTATATTGTGTGTCAACGTGGGGATGTATGTCGTCGTGGCTGTGCGTGTCATGTAAAAAAAAGAGAACATAATATTATACATATTCTTCTGATTACACATGTGTTGGTTGACTGTAGACTACCTAGATGTACACCCTCATATAGTATTACAGTCATTATATTTATTACTCTCTTTTTACTCTACTTCAGTGGAAGAAATAAAGTGCGTAGAATTGTGAAGAAACGTTCGTTCTTTTCTTTTCGCGATAAATTCACCAAAATTGCTGTGTATTTCAGTTCAATGAAATCATTAATAACAAAACAAAAGCAAGTAGGATGCTTGATATTTGTGCTTTAATCTGTCACGGTTTTGTAGTCTGACTTTTTTCCTGAAGATCCTCTTACTGAGATTTGAAGTTTATCTTATCTGTCAACCACCGTAAGTTAACTGATATTTAAAGTAGATTCTTAAACCGTAGCTATTCCAGGTAAAACGACGCGTTTTGGTTAGCAAAGAGTGAAATGCTAGGGCGGATATCAGAGGACACTTACGGCGAGTAACCTGTACACCTTACCAATGAGAAGATTGTCTTTGTTATAACTTCAATAAAATGAGTGTTGAAGGTACCACGAGGTTAGTTCATGAGAGGTCCGCGAAGTGCCCGATGAAATATGAACCTAGAGTCAAGGGAATCGGTGATACGGAGAATTGATATAAGATGAGTTCTACCGCTGGTAGTTGGGTCATGCTTTTGAAAGTTGATCCTGCTTTCTATAGCATATCTGTAAATAATGCGCCTACCGCATAGTGATCACCTGTATAATTCATTTAACTAATTTAAACACCATTATGAAACAATGCATATAGATTGACAAATACTAAGCAATCTATCCAGACCGCAATACGCTACATGAATTTCAATCACAAATAAAAAACAATATAATAAAAGCAAAACCCAAATAACTAATTATGAACGCAAACACCGATAAAACATAAAATAATGAATTTTACTTGGTTACAGCGTAAACTAGTTCTCTAAAACACGACATCACATTGCCCCAAACACCAGTAGGAAGAGATCCACAACCTCTTAAACACCTATAATATATCTTGAGTCAATAAAAAAAAACTAATATCACAAAATCAGAAAGCACTCAAAAGGATATGTACAAAACCGAGGAGAGAAGTAACGGCACATCTGGAATCGTAAAGAATACTCATTCTGTCCTACGGAATAATCAATAATTTGACCTTAACGGCTAGCCAGACGATACCAAGAAAGGTCTCTTAAAGCAAAATATGATCAGAAATGATGATAAAAGAAACACATTGAACACCAAACGATTGTCTATAGAGTCTAGCACAAATACTAAAAATGATATTTCCAGAACCACAGAGACGTTTACAAACCCTTAACTATAATATACATAACGACGGAAAATACTTGTAATTGTCAAATGTCAGTATTCTACCATAAGGATCGGTTTGTAAAGGTATATTATATAATAAATGTTATCATTTTCTCTTCTCTGATTATCTTGTCGTATGATACACTTAATTTTGAAATGGTGGTTGCCATTCATTTTCATTTAACAATTTAAATATTCGTTCAGCATAGTTATAGTTTTGTCTTTTATATTCGATTCAATGATTAAAAAGTCAGGTGAATATTCATTGTTTCTTATTCGAATAATGTTTGATCAAGTGTAGAATAAATGAAGGAAGTGATTTCATTTCTTGATCGAAACAGTTTTGGGTAACTTATTTTCGTAGGAAAGGTAATATAGACACCTAATCTGCTTCCTGGTTTTACTTTCATAATTCAGAGCATACTCATTTTAAATATATTGATTTTTTTTTTTTAACGAAGATGACACATAATCACATTTGGTGTCATTAATACTTTCACTTAACCAGGAAATAATATACTAATAACTATAAAGCAGTTTAATTTTACTTTCCCATCCGTTGATGAATGATCAATATACTCTTGTTGTTTGTTAGAGTACATGACGCTGACGTTCATTAACATGCTGTTACCTGATTTCTTCATCAAGCAAATCGAAAGTCCATTAAACATGACATTATTTCTTGTGAATCACTGTTACTTCAGAGAGGTGTCTACAATACACCCTTTGTTCAATTAAATCAGTAAAACAATATTTTGAAACTTCTTGACGCCTGTTTCTCACTTTCAGCTAACGCAGCTGTTTGGGCTAACCAAAGGTAATAACAAGATCCAAACATACACGTATTATTTGATACTACTTTACAGATTTTAAATCAGTATGTGAAGAATATTCGGTTTGATTGGTTTGATTGACGCCTGTTTCTCACTCTGAGCTTACGCAGCAGTTTGGGCTGATCAAAGGCACTACATACCTGTGGCGTAGCTAGGGGGTCAAGGGGGGCGCTGGAATGGGAGAATGAGAGTAAAAAAAGTAAAGCACTTTTAAGGAAAACATGATGTTTGTCGTCAGGCATGAATTTTTCCAGTTATAAAATCTGAACTGAATGTAGTTGTTTTTATTAGCAAATTTATAGATTGTGATTTCTTTTCAGTCCATTTCGACCGTTTTCTCTTCTTTTTTTTTTTAAATTGTATTCTGTAATGACTACATGTCACGTAAATTTCGGGTATTCAGTATACAGTTCCAAGGCAGTAGATTTCGAAAGGTGGAAATATCATAGGCGTAGGAGCACAATTTGATTTAGGGGGGGGGGGGGCTGTAACGTCTTGCCCGAAATAAATAACCAACATTTTTTCGCGCGCTTTGCGCGACATTTTGTTTTCTTCCAGTATGTGGGGCGCAATTTTCTACTGTTGTACTCGGGCGCCAAAACCTCTAGCTACGCCACTGCTATATACACGTATCATTTCATACGGGTTCACTGTTGATACGTACAATCTACCTTTTAGTAATGTTTCATCTGGTACAACAGTCTTCGAGGACCTTACATATAGAAATGCTGTAAGTCAAGACACGATTGTATGTTTTGAAAATCCTATTACCAACGTTCACAAGGTGATAATCACATCCAAGCCCCTGATTTGAAATACGTTTATTCTAGATAGGCGTATTGATGACAGTTCCATGTGTACTCAATATTATAAAATTCACTTAAATGATTGCTTATTAGTGGCCCCCAATAGATCCCGCAACAACATAGGACTCTTTCCATTATAGAACTTTTCCTTAACTTCATAAAATAAACGATATATATATATATATATTTCAGTTCAACATATATCCAACTGTTTTTAAGCTGTGCGTTAACGTTCCCACAGACATATTCTGCAATTTTTACAGTTAAGTGCTTCTGCAGATACGAAGGAAAAGCCCAAGTTTTATTACTCTGCTTGGTAGCACTAACTATTGAATCCATGATTCATCAGTAAATTTTCGGGCAGATACGTCACCGATACGATATAATTCCGTATTGTCAGCTCAAATCGAAGTACTTAATAATATTTAATATATGACAGTGAAATCAAATGGAAAGAGAAAGTCACATCATCCCACAACCCGAAAACAATATTTTCATCTGATAGTTGCTTCATCTTGACAAGAAAAATCCATTTAGTGCCTTCGTGAAACGTTATCAGGAACATTTGGAAAAATAAACCAGGAAGACGGGAAGACTCCATATTGGATTATTCCAGTTTACAAGAATCTTCAAATGGTTTTATACGTTGTGCGTTAACTACCATGCCTTTCATAGCTTAAAGAGCTTCCCATCGTACACAAAAGTACAGACAGATATTTCTCCAGTGTGCACACTTCGGTGACATTCCACTCAAATGTAAGTACATCTTTATGATATTTATATGAAGAAGAAATATTAGAGAAGGCAATGAATAGGTTGACCTGATAGTTGATCTATCTTCACTATAAAAATAACAATAAGTTCCCTTTGGAAATGACGCTAGCCGGAAAAATACGAGGAATAATATAGAAAATGTTAAATCACTACGTTGCAAGATTGCGTCTCAATAAATATTCGACTGCATTTAGGCTGTGCGTTAACGATGTTGCCGCAATTTTTTTTTTTACAATGGCCCTTTCCGTCAAAACATTAGCATTGAACTACCTAAATTCGTTTAATTATATTTTACGTACTATATAATATTAATATGGAAAGAAAAACTCATATCCTACAACCAAAGAAGAAACTGTTGATCTGATGGTTGATCATCCTTGACAATAAAAATATAAACATTTATCTGGCTAATGTCGTTAGCAGTAACAAATCGAAGAATAAACCAGAAAAATGGAAAATTTGTAAATTATAAAATCTTAGTTTAATTAGGATTGAAAACAAATCGTGAACTTACGATGGATAATCTCCACGTGAGTGTCTCTCAGTACCAAACGGCACTAGCCAACCAGCCCATTCTTATCAAACAAAAAATCAAACTCCATGTGAGTATTCTACTTGGAATGCATAACGCTTGAATCTATGATTAACATCCCAAAACAGCTGATTGTACGCAACACTACGATTAAAGTTGTCTCCGGTGTAAGTCATTCCCATGAGTTTCAACACGAAAGGAACACTTAATTGTACACAAAAGAACGAACAGATATGTAGCCGCTCTGTGATATCTCGGTGATGTTCAACTCACAATCTAAGTACTATATAATATGTATTTATTAAATATGTAGAAAGACCAGGCCACACAACAGAAAGACATGCGAATAACAATATATTGATCTCATAGTTGATCCATCTTGACATTATTAAAAAAATACAATATTCTCGAGAAAAAAGTGCATTTTCCTTTTAAAATAGTTTAGAAGGTGTAGGTTTGAAAGAAACAAGAAAAAATGATCATAATCACTGTGTGAGTGTTCTTCCCCGAGCATATAATCTTTGAATCTAAGATATATCTCCGAAAAAACAGCCGATTGTACGCAACACTACGATCAGATTTGTCTCCGGTGTAAGTAATCCCCATGAGTTTCAACACTAATCTAAGTACTATATAATGTTTTTTATGAAAATGAAACATTTGTAAAGGGGAAGTGATATCTACAGCCAAACAACGTATTATTGATTTTTAGTTGCGTTAATAACAGAGAATTAATTATGTTGTCCCGTTTTCTAGTTGCAGTATAGGATTTAAAAAAAAAAACAAATCATGGAAGTAAGATAATCTCCGCTTCAAATCGTATCAAACATCATCGCATTGTACTTTTTACGTGACCCGTCCTGTGGGAACCAAAACATCACGGCCAAACGGCACTGAGAATCAAACCGCCTCTCATAAACAGAACTCACAGCCCAAACAAGCCAGAAACAAAAGGCTTACCACCTCCCACCCGAACATTCAAAGTGCTACAAACGGACGACCTGCCCGCAACGAAACAAACTGCCCTCCCCCCCCCCCGCAGCATACCAGCGCCCGTAGAAGGCAACCCAGATAAACGGCGAAAATCACCTGCAACCTGATTATCTTCCGCATAAGGGTACTTTTTAAGAAAAAGTCGCTCAGGAAAGAAAACCAAACTACCGAACGACTGATCCGCTCTCAACCCCAATCCCCTCGCTTCTCGGCCTTTTGGCTAAGATCATGTGTAGTATCTGTTCTCTTAGGGAATGGTGATACACACCTGACGATGATCACACAGTCACAGTCCCGATGCAAGGGGACTGGGGCTGAAAGCGGATCAGTCGTTTGGTAGTTTGGTTTTCGTGCCCAGGTTCTTTCCTGGGTGACTTTTTCTTAAAAAGTATCCCCTTGCATCGGGACTGTGACTGTGTGATCATCGTCGGGTGTGCATCACCATTCCCCTCGAAAGGGAACCGAAACCAAACTACACATGATCTTGGCCAAAAGGCCGCATAAGGGTATAACTTTTCTAAAGCATTTGGCAGCCAGTGTGAAACTCACAATGTCATAAACTTTATGATAGACTGAAAATATATGCATTCACATGTTCGGAAAGATAATTCGTCAATCATAGCATAATCATGAAAATTATTCTGGATAATGAACGCCAAAATACATAAAATAGTATTAATCATCTATTCCTGTTAATAAGTGATACATATACACAAGGCATACTTTGAATGAACTTATATGTAGTTATCATAGTGTCATAGTATCAATCTTAGTGGAACTATTTTTTACTGTAGATGTATAACGTATAACTGTGCTTACCTGTAGACATATACGATGGCTATCACAGAGAGGACGAGTATTACGGCAATTACGATCATCACCAACGTCATTATTTTCTTCGTGTCTGCAGAAATGACAGTAAGATGCAGTTTATTAATATTAGCAACCAAACTACGTAAGTCGATTAACTTCACCGCACTTGGGTGAATGTTCTTGTGAGTTCAACATGATGTACTAACTTTGTAAAATGTTATACATTCGGAAATTTGGCTTAGATACAAGATTTCGTCGAATTGATTCTTTCTTTTTGCACCAATTAAAAATTGCCCAAACGAGGTACGTTTGTTTGCAGTGTGGAATGGAGGGTTATGTTTTTCGCGCCTGCCCCTCGTCGTATGTAGCAAAGGCGAAACGCGAGGAGCAGCCGGCAATGGGATATGCTCTACTTCCAGTTACAAAGGGTTTTAGACAGGGTAAAAAGGTGGAGGTCCCGGTGCACACTGTGTATCCCTTGTTGATACTGAACCCTTACCGAACCCCGCAGATCACCCTGCTGTCACTTGCTTCCCGTAACCCCTCCGACAGACGATTCCACCAGTCTGTCGAACAGTGACTCGGTCTCTTTGAAATCGTGTCCTGGTTTGATGAGGTCGGGAGCCCTCTCTGAAGAGGTCGACTTCATGTGATTACGTTGAGGAATTATGTAACAGAACCCGCGTAAAATGGTTGGAGTCCTCTTTATTGTCAATTTTTTTACTTCATTTGGTCTGGTAAAACAGAACTTTTTAAAAGGGTGGTTTTATATCAGTTTTTCGTCACTGGGGATTCGGGTGTGGTTTATTTCCCAGCAAACTATCAACTAAGGCAACTGTTCGTAGCAGTAGAAAATGAAGGTTTGCCATGTTCGTATTTTTGCAGTTTTTGGGGTGGCTTGCATGTGCGTCGTTGGGTTCCAAATATGTTACGGAACTCGGAACCACAACGTAGTATGCCATCTGATGTTATTGTTAGCATTATTGAAACATTGCGTTACCAATAGCTTTCTGTGGATTTGTCTCGGCCTTCTAATATTCAGAAGATCATATTAGAACAAGCTGTTTGACCGAGCTGTCCGCACAGAATCGTCATCCGACCGATGTATGGCGATCTGTTCATTCTAGGTTACATAATACAAGGCTTCTTCGGACATTATTACCGGTGACCGATCATGGTCAGTAAGGCAGAGGTTTGTATTTTACTGGATTGATCCGTTGCTGATAGTTTAGTTACTGTGTGTAGGGTTTGGTGACGTTTTGGATTCCGCTTAGCGCATTACTTAAAAGCATCGGCAAACAACAAATAGATGAAAGCTACAACCGACGATGTCTGGTTAAAGAAAATAAAAGACATAAAAATGATTGCATTTTGAGAACCCCTTCAAAGAAAAATCTCTGTTTGTCCGATACAATTGTCAATCACTAAATTGATCATAAAAGGAAGATAAAAACATCGTGTTTTTGTTTCGTTGTTTAACATTGTTTGACCTTGTAGTAATAAGAAACAATCATTGAATGAAGTAATTTCCTCCTCGAATCAAAACAAACTATTCAACTTGTTTGCCTGTATGTAGGAAAAACAGAGATATTAGAAAAGAGAATTACACTTCTGGGTTTTACTTTCACAATGGAAAGCATAACAAGCTCCAAGACGTTGGAATTACATTTCTCACGAATGGCATTAATAAAGATTCTTTAAGAAAAGTAAAGTGGATTAACTTGTGTTTAAATGCTTTTAGAAGTTATGAAAATGAATCCTTTCTAATCGATACACTACACTTTTGAAAACTTTCTTTGGATTTTTGTTGAACCTTACTGTGTTCAATAAGAATATTAATGTGGTGATTGTAATTCATTGATCGATTAGCATTAAACTTACTTTCGTGAACAATTTTACTATTTGTAGGAAAACAGCTATAGCAATAATTTTACTTTATAGTTTTGTTACTATAATATGGTAAAAATTGCTTACTTACTTCAAACGAATGAAAAATCAGCATATAAAACGTCCGCATACCGTCCGAAATAAGTGTTTTGAGTGAAAATGAGATACAACATCTTATTTCTTTTAAATAGTACTCGCACTTTTTCAAACAACTTAAGTATTGTTTACACCAAATCACTTTTCCTGAATTTCCCTTCGATTGGAAAGGTAGCTTGTGTGAGCTAGATAAAGGTTTCATTTGATTCTCGTTTTAAGCGGAACTAAACCAATATAACTAAATGAGGTTATTTCTGTTTGTAGAACATCAAAAATCATGGATCTCTCTGTCTAAATCACGTCAAAATAATATTTAAAAAAATATGACTTGTTAGGATAGATACAAATTAAACCCTGTCTGTTCTTTTTCTGATGATCCTATTGTTAGCTAGATTAACGAGATAGTAGACTAAAATTTTGATGATCTTCCATGCAAGATTAGAGCGTGTTGCATAGTTACATAATGATAAGGTCACATGAGATGTAGTTTCCTAATACTGCATTGCTAAAGAAACTGTTAGATGTGCTGCAGTGATAGTGCTTGAGATGACAGTGCCATGGATTCAGTTGTATGTATTTTGGATTATAAACTTCCAACACAAATACTGACATTAAACAAAACGTAATATACAGCTTCCTTTAGTCAATGGTTGTGACAAAAGCACCAAACAGTTTAGTCTATGATGTTTCCATATTATTTGTTACCTATATTTTAATTATTTTGAGAGTAGTAGATCCCTTTAAAGCTGTGGTGAATCTTACTTGCATCTTCCCTCGTCCATCTCACAACAAACCCATGAGATCATTACGTATCCCCCCCCCCCCTCTCAGGAACTGTTAGGTCACAACCACGTTTTTCATTTCACGTCATGAGAATTACCATCAAGCTTTAAGTATTCTAAAAGTTTGTCAAGAGTATCTTCTATGCAGGCTCATATTTTAAATCCAACTAAGAATCCTAGGATGCCGTCTTTCATTACAATTTTTGGGTACGCAATGACACCATACTGAAAAAATAATTCTCCAGATTATGCAATTTGTAACATGGGAATACCAATAATTTGCTTAGGTTTTGTTCCCCTAAACTTTCACAGTATGTAATACCTATACGTTGTACGTGTTTCTGTAAGTAATGACTAACCTTGATCGGTTCTAGAGATGTTAAATTCACATCTGTCAGTATACTGTGATGTAGAAAGGGACTCCAACGGTTCCTGAGTAGCGATGCATCCAATGGTTGAGTTCTGATCACAAGAAGTAACGTACACTGAAAGCTTTTTGGTTCCGTTATTATCCGTGTAACGTTTCTGATAATCACAGCCACCGGGTTTGATTACTTCCAGATTTATCGGTGGATACGCGTCTGTTATTGAACATGATAGGACGACGTGGTATGATGCAGATGGAGATGAGGAGGGGCCTTCACAAACAAGAGGTGAAGGAGGCTGGTAGACTGTAAAGAATTTATATATGTAATGAGTGTAAAGAGTATACGGGAGTTATCATCAGTCAATAATAGATAAAAAGTACAAAAGTACCACGAGTAATTCCCTCAATATATTGAATATTAACTTAAGTAAATATTTATTGACTTTGCAGCAAATATATCCAAGAAGGGTCAGTGCCACTTAAAGATTGCCGACACAAATATGGTGCTAGAAACAAAATAGGGGTGCATTCGTATAATAAAATACACAGAATGAATGTAAAGAATGTAAAGAACTGGCGACGCCCTCACTTGCAATATCAGACTTAACATAACTCCGCGAGCATTGTACCTTAATTAGCTATGAATAATTGACGAATGCTTCCACAATGTGGCGTTACATTGTAGACACCTACACCTCGTAAAATGCATGACTAGGTTAAATATATTTTCATCTTTAGCAGTAAACAAAATGTATCTCGAAAGAACTTTTTGAACCACTCCTATATACTCCATATAGAATTCCTGTTTACATAAGAAATCAACATAATATTAACCGAGTTTTTGAGATGCCACCACAAAACGAGATTAGAAAACACAGATGCTATCTGTAATAATTTCGCACAGACTGAGCGTATTACTGTACTGTAATAACTATCTTCTTACGAGTTCACTGTTTATGCGTATACCATATCTGATACTTAAGTCAGTGTGGGATACAAACATTGAAATACGACATTGTTGTAAGGCAAGACAAAATTGACTTAAGAATACATTAAAATGTACAGACTGATAGTTACATCCAACCTCCTTGCTGTACTTGTACTGTAGACATGCTCATTCATGGCTATCACCATCGGTAAATCTATATTCAACATTGTGATTTAATCATTGATTTATATGATGTAGTTCTCGAAGAGCCGCACCAATTTAAAGTAGTTCTGCCATGTAGGACTTTGTCTTGTTGACAATTAACCATGTTAATTTAGTTTTAAACTAGTAACACTGCCAGAAATGCATGAAAGTGTTAGTCCAAGAACGTGATACAATGATCATATATCACTAGTGTTACCTATATCATTTTATTAGATTAAAGAGCGGATGTCATCGGGCCGTGATTATAATCGCAATGAGACTGGTGTTATATATTCATATATATGATACGACACGGAAGTGATCTTGAGCGTGACAGAAACGGCAAATTATACTTTATTGTGAACTTTATGGACTGCTTTTCTGCAAGTTGTTGTTGTTTTCTTCTTCGTTTAAAGTGATAGCGTCTATCAAGACGACGAGGTTGTGTTCATGAACTTAACACTTATTACTCCTACCGATGGAGAAATTATTCAAAACATGATACCAAAATTATCACTATCCCTCGAAATATAATTTGAAGTGATGGGTAATAAATGTATTCGATTTCGATCCACAAGCATTCCACAAATATTTCATTTCTTCGATTTTCTTCATTATATGAGAAACAACGGAAAATATCAATGACAATTTGGTACGATAAAACATCGTATAAGATATAAATAAATATCATCACACAAAGCGTTTTATGATTGCTTAACTGTATTCTTTTGATCAGTTCGGTTAAAATATTTAACTGGGCTAATATTTCCGGTATTATCCCTAGCCGATATTCCCTGTTCATATAAAGCATGGTTTATCACTTAAATCATGAAAGAGATATAAATAAACCTAGTAACGCTGGAAGTTAGACAAGAAAAGAAACCGATGATTCGATATCTTAGCGAAATCAGTTGTTGTGCTATCGGAATACATTCCGAGAAGCCATCATTGTATATCGTTATTACTCGTAGTATTCAACATGTTAGATTTATGAGTAATATACTTGTTAATTTATTGTTGACTCAGCACTTTTCGTTCCCTGTTATCCAGGATTACGTTGTTTTACAAATTGCTCTTGTTTAATTATGCAAAAGTTGGGCAAAATTTCAGTTCAATAGAAAGAAACTCAGTATATCCACCGTCAATGAGATAACAGTTACTCATTACTTTACGAATTAAATTGGTTGCTTTAGATATGCAAAAGAGGCAAGGGGAAATGAAAATACAAGCTGAAAGAGATAGAAAGAAAAAAAAGAAAACTTGAAACTAATCCCAAAAGTCGACGCTCATATAGAGACATGCTAGATAGAAACGAGAACATTTCTTTTACCTACTCGTCATGAACTGAACACGTTGAAAGAACCTTCAACGTAACAGATCTTATACTAAAACCAAAAGGAAGAAATATACTGCAGGGACCAAGTAAAGAGGCGTCTGAATGGAACCATATGTAGTATATATGAAATAGACGTAAACACGTATGAGAATATATAGAAAGATGCTTCTAACTGGTATAAATTACAATGTTGTTTATATTCCACATCAAAACTCATATACACTCTCTGTCCTTCTTTATTTTACGTCTTCGTCGACTGCTTTCTACAAAGAATCCTGTCATATAACCAGAATACACTACCCATACACTGAACAATATAATAAGTTTTAATTTGCCTGAAGTTTGCTTTACAGAAAACAGATGTGGTGAATACTGATAACATTAATATTTCTATATTGAACTACTGACAAGGAACATAATTTAAAGGGTTCCCAGAACAAATTCCCCGGACGGTTACCCTGTCGACGATTGATTGACAGCCGATGTAGGCGGGGTTTATGCTATTAGTCCAGTAAAACCTAGAACTAAATGCAACAGAAGATTTCATTTTGTCATATTTGTTGGTGTGTCCCCACTGAACCATTTAAAGAAATTGTTCGAAGCCCCGTCTACTCATGTGACCGTCTACTCACTATGGGTAACCTACCTACCAAGTATGAGACCGATCGGGTCTTGCATCATTCAGTGATCGTGATTACAAGCTGGCGTTACAGACACACAAACAGACACACGCACACATGCGTGACTACATATATTTATTTTGCATCTGGAAGTTCAAGGAATAAAAAAGGGTCAAAGAAAAGTCTACCCGGGAACAAATGCAGCAATAGTGCGCGAAAAGTGCGCAGAAAATGTTAAGGTGATCTAGCTAACATGCATGTGAAAGGAGTCAATAATTTTCACAGTATCAATGCAGCTAGTGCGCGCGAAGCGACAAATCTATTTTTCACAAAATTAATAAAGTGACGCCCAAAATATTATCATTGTATCAGTGAAGCTACGTTAATTTATATCTCTCTGTAAGTAGATCAAAGTCAACCAATATCTCACACCTTTATATATATTTCTAATGCACGAGAATCTCGCACAAAGATACTCGTTGTTCGTATCTTTAACTTCGCGCTTATTTTTCCGGGGGGGGGGATGAGCCTGTTGGTTATGCTAATATAACATAATATAGTACGCACGGTTTTTATTAGTAATTAGCGTTATAAAATCGTCCCAATTGGGTGCTCCCGATTGACAATAATCTGTGGGCCAATAGTGTCCGGGAGGGTAATTGTCCGATGGAGAGTCGACCGGGGTGGGAATTGTCCAGTGGGTAGTTTTCAAGTGTGGGAAGTGTCCAGGATGGGGATTATCTGGGTAGGGATTGTCCGGGGGTACTCGTCTAGGGGTTATTGTCTGGGGGTAACTATCCAGGGGGGGGGGGGGGGTCCGTTCACCATTTAAAGAGTGTGACGTCGTATAACACAGAATTCACTACCCACTTACTGAACAAGAATAGTGGATTTAAATTTGACTATCACACGTTGCCCTATAGAAATTGTACGTGGTTAAATTTAAAAGTTAATATTACTTGATAACTTACTAACTGACAATGTATTGCAGGTTCTTGTAATACATGGATGTGAACTGAAGATAGTATGCGTAGGAAAAAGATGTCACTCGTGCCAGTATTTAAATATGCCATGACCTACCCTATATCTTCACAGATTCGATACACACCAAAACCCACTGAAATAACAACAGTCCAAATTCCTTACAAGAACATGTTGGTTCTGCTCAGTCACTACACCGTTATTTAAAGACTATAGGTACTGGCCTCGTTTTATCAATACTTGCTAACTTTTCATTGGCTCTTATGTCAAAAGCTTATATGAATCCTGCAATGGTGCCGTCTTCCATGTAATATAGTAGCATATGTTCTAATGTAGTTATATTCACCACTACATGCAGTTCTCCGTTCCTTAAAATACATAACATTAATAAACACAGCAAGGCTTCACTGTACTAAAGTACTTGTGTGTTTGTACGATAGCGTTGAAAGTTCACAAATATGAAAAAGGCAAAGGCAGGTATGGCAGGAGGTGCCTGCATGATGGAGCTCGGGTTCAGGAAGAAGAAATCCCTCGACCATACCCACCAGCCCACTGACTTCGGAGCAACGAGTGAAAGGAAACACTTTGAAAGAGCTAAAACTCATATTGGATTAAAATTGTGTACTTTAACATTAAAAGTACGTTGCTTGTTTTGGTGCGATTTAGTATTCGGAAATTGCTCTTAATCAGAAACATTTTCTCAGGTGGTGGTTTATTTTTTTGTTTATGTTGGACGATGACTTTAAAAATGATGAATAGACAGCCGGATTTTTCTTTCAAAGCATTTGCGTACACGGTTAGTAAAATGACAAAAAAAATACCTGGATTACTTTTAGAGATGTTAAATTCACATCTGTCCGAATACTGCGGTGTAGAAATGGACGCCATCGTTTCCTGTATAGCGATGCATCCAACAGTTGATTTCTCATCACAAGACGTAATGCCAACAGAAAGCTCTTGAATACCGTTTTCATCCGTGTAATGTTTCTGAAAATCACAACCTTCGGGCTCAAGCATTTCCAGATTTATCGGTGGAAACGCGTTTGATATTGAACAGGATATAGTTACGTGGTAGGAGCCAGATGGGGATGAGGAGGGGCCTTGACAAACAAGAGGTGTAGAAGGCTGGTAGACTGTAAAGAGATGATAGGTGTGATGAGAGTAAAGAGTATACGGGGAGTCAGCATCAGTCAATGACAGATGATAAGTACCAGCGTCCTCTCGTTGAAGGTTTAAGATGGAGAACGAAAAATCAACCTTAGTAATTTTCGGCCGGTAGTTGGACCGCTCTTCCTCGATATAGTCTACTTTTTCTTGAAATAAATATCGATTGACTGTCTGATTCGGTCTTATTTGTATACCGTTGTAGGAGTAAGTCCCTTTAGAGGGAACGCCTTCATTAGTACGTCCGGTAAAGTTCATCACTACTCGTAAACCATATAAATTTACATATATTTCATTTATATATAATTTTATATGATCTCTATTAACAGCAATATCCGGGAACGAGAAGTCACAGCCTAGCATAGCGTAGCATTCCTTTGAATTTACTGTTTTTCCTTCTGTGCAGCGATAGTTACAACCGATTACGTTACAAGCATATAATACCAGGAGATGCAAGAACTTTGAAACAATGAAACCATCCATGTTTTAATAACTAAAGCCTTTTGAAGTTGTCCAACGTCGCAGACGTTCGTTTGTAGCTACATTCATTTGACAACCCATATAATAGATATGAAGTGATGTTTGTTTCAATGCGCATGCGTTAATTTGCCTTCAACTGAACTAAACTGGAACTATATTTCGGACATTAAAACATGCAAGAGTGTGTTTCAGTTTAAACATCATTGTATTTTTTTATTTGAGCAGTTATATTAGCTATAAAGTAATGCTTTTAATATAACATTGTTATTTAATGAAATAAATATATGTGTGTTTGGGTGTGTCTGTGTGTGTGAAGGGTTCGTTGTCCTTGTTTCGTGTTATTGCTATCGATTTCATTCTTGTACGTGGCTTTTGAAACAGTACCCTCCAGTAACCTCAAATCGAGTTTTAGTATGTAACGAATGTCATTACAGAACTATACTCGTACTGAATGAGACAAAGAAAAACACATGACGGGAATACAACGTTGGACTTCAAATAAAGCACTGACAGAGCCAAGGCATATAGACATTATTTTCACAATTTTAATGTGACACAAAACAGACTGAATGTACCTGTACAGTTTAAATATAACAGGATCGTGGACTCATAAGACAGTAAGATAAGTAAAACGCACTCGCAAGTAGCAACTCCATGATTTACCGTCCGTTTTATTTTTTGGCAGAATCCCTATAGACGACCCTTACATATTGATTAATTTATGGAATTTAATTAATCGCATTGTTCATTGTGCCGTTATCAAGTTATTTATATCAACTTTGCACACCTCGATAACGAGAGTCCATGCCGGCTTTGAACTCAGTTCGTTTTCAAAGAATATGGCAACGCTTTGTCAAGAACTGAATACCAGTCGCCGTTTGGAATGTCCTTTAACACACCTTGCTTAATAACAATCCGTATAATTGTAGTTCTATAATGTGGAAATATATTCAAATTCACTTCAGAAAACGAAACGACACATGATAGGATCCCTGTGGACGAATAGTAAAGTGATTACATATTTAACTCTCTACAGTAACTTTTTGCTAGGTGTTTCAACGTCTAACACTAGATGGCTTTAAGTCAAACATAACAGGGTATGAGCAGATAAATGTTAGGTAGAGCTTACCAAATAGACGGTATGTGTGTTGCATTACATTCGGGCCGGCGGTTGAGTCGCTGTTTGTAGACTTAAGGTCAACTTGATAAGTTCCAGCATCGTCTAGTTGGATGTTTAGGATTGAGAAATAAAAGTTATAGCAGTAATGCCTATAGTTACAATAGAGGTTTTCTGCTTTGAATAGATAACGATCATAATTATGATCTTCATAATACCAGAACATTCCAGAGTAAAGAAAGGGAGCTCGAGGAACAGCATCATCGGTAGCCAGCTCGGTGAAGTTCAAATCTAATCTAAATATATATCTATATTCATATTCATATGATAAGGTAATACTTGGAAATGATAAGTCACAGCCAACAACCACGTAACAGTCTGTTGATTTTACTGTTGGTCCATCTTGACAATGATAATCACAATCAATATCTTTGGAAAATGACAAAATTATTAAACAAATGAGAAAACAAGGTAAATCAGGTAAAAATCCCATATCGATAGATTACAGTAATGTTACAATTATTCACAGTAGTTATTTTGAATGTTGTCACAGCAGTAAATGCAACACTTAACGCATTCTGTTTTTTAAGCGAGGAGCGCTGTTTATTAATCAAAACAAGGAGTCGTTCTTAAGAACCACCTGTACATGCGCACATATGTTTTTTCATTTGAATAATATATGTGATGATTCAAAATGAAAGTGATCGTGATGACAAATTATTTTTTTTATAGTTATGTCACAATGGAATTCAATTGAACTTATACTTTCGAGAGAAGTAAGTCTGCTGATATATGTAGTGATATCATAACCTCTAACTGGTTATCTTAATGGATATAAAGCCGTTCAAATCGCTCGGATGATTTTATTCTATACATGCAAGTCAAACATGTATTGAAGTCCTGTGTCTGGATTTTCTGTGTGTAGTGCATTTTACATAATACTATCTAACTTGATGAGTTGTTACACCTATCTATTAAATACAGAAACATGTCTTTGGGGCTAAAATGGAGAATACTTCGAAGCAAGCTTTTTACATTTCAACAACTTTACTACTACCGATTAATACTCAAAATAAGATAATTGTAAGCAGTCAAACTGAGACAACCCTCATAGTTCCGCAAACAATGTCCTTTTTTTTATTACAATCGTACATAGTAGGCAATAAGTAGGCAACGCATGTGGTTTTAGCCGTTTATTTTACTAGTTTAGAGACAAAATTTCATGTGTATTTTCAAGTTTTACAAGATAGTTAAAATAATATTATCATATATGTGAGACCAAAAACCGTCCATTGATTGCCTAGCTTATTTTCAACAATTCAATGTTTCGGTCGAATGATCCAACAGCAATGTGGATGGCATCCTGTGCTAGAGAAAAGGAGGGCGGGAAATTACGCCTGCCCCCTCCCACCTAGAAAGGGGCAAATTTGTCTCTCCTCATACCTGCCTCCTATCCAACCACCAAAACACATTTAATAATAATAATAATAATAGCCGAAACAACCGGTAAATATGACGTGGCTAGAAGTGGAGATTTCGTTCATGACTATGATCCATTCCTAATAAATCATGACTATGTTACGTCATTTCAGATGATACAATTTGAAACAGTAAAGATTCTTTAATATTTGGTTTTTCTAGATTTGTGTTAATTGCGCTTTATTTTGATTGATAGATTTGCCAATCATATAAAATGATTAATCGAGGGCGTTTGTGATAAATTGGTTAATATACTATTCAGATCCTGACTGGATCACTGGGTTGTGTCCTTTGGCTTATTCAATTACCTTTCTTCACTCATGTGTGTGACAGGGGACTTAAGATTTGGTTATGATCAACATACTTAGTTTAATGCATGGCTCATCCTATACGATTTCCAAGCCGATACTCATTTAAAACTGATATGTGTTATAATTTCTTAACATATTTTACATTTATGACCAGTTGCTACTGAGAAGGACTGAGAAGATAGTGGATTACACTTTACTTCAGGTCGGTGGGCCTATGTACTTTTTTGGCTCGCTTGACCTGAGTTTCGTTTGTAAGAAGGGGGTGGTTTGGCCGTGACGTTTTCTATCCCGCATGGCGGGTCACGTAAAAAGCACTTTACTTCAGAACGCGTAAAATATGCAATCTAACATGTGTAAAGGTGTTATAACATACTCCATTTTATAATGATTACCGCTTGTCTCTTATTCACAGTTCAAACCGATCAAGCCATGTACATTCGGTGAATTTCCCCCAAAAGGACGCGTATTTGGCCCGCCTTTACGCTCCGAGAGCAACTGTTACAATCTGTATATGGTTGTGAAGTTAAATTACCTGTGACAAGAGTTTTACTGTTGTTACTGTCGTGTTAGGGGCCTTGTTCTTGATACGAAGAATGTGAAATGAAACAATAATTGTTTAGCTGATAGTATAATTCACTTTACGTAATCATTTCTGACCTTAAGGTAAAAAATCCAATTAGGGTCGTTATCAATTTGCTCGATTACTCTCTCTGATTGCAAGTGCAAAGCAAACAAATTCCTTGTATATATGTTATCAAAGAAGATTTGTCTTCCTCTGTGTGCTTACTTGTATAGAGTTTGCAACTTGACCCGACATCAGAGCCGTCTTCGAAGACGACTTCCAAAACGGACTGTTAAACCAAAGTCAACGTCTGGGCATGATTACTTTGCTGCCAAAGTCTGGGGACCCCTTGGATCCTTATAACAAGCGTCCGATCACCTTATTAAATGTGGACTTCAAGTTGCTGGCTAAAGGCTTTGTGCAACCGCCTTGCACTGGCTATGCCGCATCTTGTGGGTGATCTCCAGACTTGTGCAGTCAAGGGTCATTGCATCCAGCAGAACTTGTGGTGCTTTTTACGTGACCCGCCATGCGGGATACAAAACGTCACGGCCAAACGGCACTACCGAACCATCCCATTCTGACAAACGAAACTAAGGTCTAGCGAGCCAAAAAAACAAACGCCCGCCGACCTGCAGAGACAAAACGCCCAACCCCCCCCCCCCCCCCCACTCAAACATTCAGAAACGTACAGAAGGACGACCCGCACGCAGCGAAACGAAAAACCCCTCCCCAGCACACCAGCGTCCAAAAAAGGCAGCCCCAGATAAACGGCGAAAATCGCCTTCAATCTGAAGGCGAATGTCAGACTTCACCGCCTCCAGGACTGCCTGCCAACTGGCAAATTTCCCCCTAAAAACCAAATTACATCTATTCCGCCAAACATGTGTTTTTACAATAGAGCAAACAAAAATGATGCGGTGCAACACACCTACCGAACAAACAGGAGGGTCTACCCCATATAAAATAAAGCCCTGCCCTACCGACCATGAACGGTCTCCCGTAACACGGTCGGTCCAGGTCTGGAACCACTCCCATAAGTTTACTACAAAGTAACAATGCCAAAAAACATGAGCAGTACTCTCTAAGCTGTCACAGCCGGTCCTAGGGCACAGTCCATCACCCAATCGCCAATGATATCTTTTTAGGTTGGTCACCAAGGCACCGTGTGCAACTCTCCATGCAAGATCACGGAGCCTGCAACCATTCAGCCTTGAATGCACCGAACGCCATACTTCGGCAGAATGACGTCCCTGGACAAAAGTTGCATTCAAGGCCTTATCCCTCAACGAACTGTGAACGAGGGCCGGCTGTGACAGGTCAACAGGGGCAACTCAATCAGAGCGGAGCAGATGACACGCACCACCCTGTTTGGAGTACTACTATGCGGTTCTCTGTTGCTAAACAGCGCCGGGACCCATCGACGCAGGTGCAAACCGCCCCATGAACGTACAAAATATGAACAAGGCAACCCTGGGTCAGTTACCGCTACAAACAACTGCTTAAATAACAAAAAGGTCAATTTACTTCCCAGATGAACCACCCCTAGTCCCCCCTTCTCCAGTTTTTGGTACAATACCGCCCTCTTGACAAGCTCTGTACTACCAGACCATATGAATGAAAAAATCGCCCTCTCCAACCGTACCAGGACGCGACGCGGAATTGGGTACACCGCGCCCGGGTACCACAAGATGGGCGAAACGAAACGATTAATAACAGTCACTTTCCCCAAGATCGAAAGCCAGCGGGTGCCAAAGGTTTCGAGTCTGCTCTGAAATACCTCAGCCCTCTCGTTCCAGGTGACATCACAAGGTGCATCGTAGCCGAACCATATACTATTAATTTTGATATTCTGATCCGACCACGACGCACCGAATGGTAAGTCTCTGTGTCTCCAGCTACCAAGACGAAGGCCCTTTGTCTTTTCTGGATTCAACTTCGCCCCGGTAGCTCTCTCAAAAATAGATAGATCCTGCGAGAGTGCGCGAAAGGTGCCCAGACTCCAAACAATACATGTCACGTCATCTGCATATTGAGCGCATTTCACTTTGGCACCCCCTGGCACAACGAATGGAAGTCTGGAGTCCCTTTCCAATAGACGAGAGAGGGACTCGCTAAACAAAACATAAAGTAATGGAGACAGAGTGCACCCCTGGCGCACCCCCCTCTCTACGTTAAAAACCTCCGAACAAAACCCATTTACGATAACATAACTGAAACTTTGTTCATACAAAACAGAAATCCATTTACGAAAATCCGGGTGCAACTGAAACGTCTCCAATACATTCATTAAAAAACCGCGATCCACCATGTCAAAGGCCTTCTGCTGGTCCAGAGACACCAATGCACATGGCAGATCACGCTCAATAACAAAGTCGGTCAAGTCGCGCATCAACCACAAGTTCTGCTGGATGCAATGACCCTTCACTGCACAAGTCTGGAGATCACCAACAAGATGCGGCATAGCCAGTGCAAGGCGGTTGCACAAAGCCTTAGCCAGCAACTTGTAGTCCACATTTAACAAGGTGATCGGACGCTTGTTATGAGGATCCAAGGGGTCCCCAGACTTTGGCAGCAAAGTAATCATGCCCAGACGTTGACTTTGGTTAACAGTCCGTTTTGGAAGGCGTCCTCGAAGACGGCTCTGATGTCGGGTCCTATTATTGCCCAGAAGGTTCGGTAGAACTCCCTCGGAAGCCCGTCCGAACCCGGGGACTTGCCATTCTTCATCTTCGAAAGCGCCTTCCAAAGCTCAACAGTGGTTATTCCGCCCCCCAAAATATCATTGACATCGTGGGGAACGGTTTTTGAGATTCCCCTCAATAAATCAGACTGTGCCGACAAGTCGACATTGCCACGCGTAAACAAACTCGAATAATACTCTTTATATACGCTGACAATGCCGTGAGGGTCACTGACCACGGTCCCATCGGTAGCGCGCACAGACGGGATGCGTCTGTCACCCGCCGATGAGCTAACGGACTGGTAAAACCTCAGTGAAGGGCGCTCCCCGGCTTCCACCGCTTCGACACGGGCCCTGACGCGGGCACCGTGGTACTTTTCATCGAGATACGTCTGCAAAGCGATGACTGCCGAAGGGTCGCCAGTGTGTTAAAAAAATCTCGTCTAGCAGAAGGCCGATTGGGAGCATACACGTTGCAAAGGGAGATGTTACCCTGTGGATACTTGAAAAGAATGCAAACCAATCGGCCTTCGTGATCCGTCTCCACCCTAGTGGCACAACCCGCCTGACGAGGTGACAGGAGGATGACAGTGCCACAGGATGAAGACGAACCAAACGAAGCATGCAGCCCACCACCCCACTCATAAGCCCATAGAGGGACATCTTCTTCCAAAATATGTGTTTCTTGTAGGCAAACGCAGTCGACTTCCATTGAAATACCATATTGGAAAATGCGACTGCGCTTGCGATGATCCCTCATGCCATTGACGTTCAAGGTGGCAACTGAAAAAGTATGGGCCATGAGAGGGCAATGGGGCAAAACTACGCCGACGTCGATTCCGTAAGCTTCAAGCGCGCTCTAGACGACATATCGTCGTCGGAGTCGTCACTTGAGGACGACCTTTTCAGTGAGGGTTCCCCCATCTCGTCGTACCAGCTCGTCCCAATGGCACGTTTCGGCTCGACGATCACCGAGCCTCCGGAGTCGCTGTCAGACATAGCCTCCGGAGACCCGACGACCGAGTCGTCGTCAGACAGAGTCTCCGGATCTGGCGATACCGGCGGCGGACTGGGGACGGAACTGGACGGGTTGATGGGGGAAGCTGGTGGAGACCCCGTGTCCGCTTCGCTGTGTGGTGGAGACGGTGCGGGCACAGGGTTGATGGGGGAAGCTGGTGGAGACTTTCTCGGTGCGGGCACGGGGTTGGGGTCTGCAACTACGGGGGAGGGTGAAGGAGGTGCGGAGAGTGAATCCTCACCCGTTTCCCCCTCCTTGCGTGGAGCTTCCTCCGGGGCAGTAGGTGCGCCAGAACTTGGCGCCTTTGCTTGACCCCCACTCTTTGTCATAAAGACATAAGAGGAGGGACAGCAGAACTTGTGGTTGAAGCGCGACTTGACCGACTTTGTTCTTGAGCATGATCTGCCATGTACATTGGTGTCTCTTGACCAGCAGAAGGCCTTTGACATGGTGGATCGCGGTTTTTTAATGAATGTATTGAGACGTTTCAGTTACACCCAAATTTTCGTAAATGGATTTCTGTTTTGTATCAGGAAAGTTTCAGTTCTATTATCGTAAATGGGTTTTGTTCGGAGGTTTTTAACGTAGAGAGGGGTACGCCAGGGGTGCACTCTGTCTCCATTAACGTTATATTTTGTTTAGCGAGTCCCTCTTCCGTCTTTTGGAAAGGGACTCCAGACTTGTTCCATGCGTTGTGCCAGGAGGTGCCAAAGTGAAATGCGTTCAATATGCAGATGACGTCACATGTGTTGTTTCGAGTCTGGGCTTTTTTTGTGCCCTCTCGCAGGATTTATGTATCTTTGAGAGAGCTACCGGGGCGAAGTTGAATCCGGAAAAGACAAAGGGCCTTCGCCTTGGTAGCTGGAGATACAGAGACTTACCATTCGGTGCATCGTGGTCGGATCACAATATCAAAATTAATGCTATATCGTTCGGCTACGATGCACCTTGTGATGTCACCTGGAACGAGAGGGCTGAGGTATTTGAGAGCAGGCTCGAAACCTTTGGCACCCGCTGGCACCCGATCTTGGGGAAAGTCGCCGTCATTAATCGTTTTGTTTCGCCCATCTTGTGGTACCCGAGCGCGGTGTACCCAATTCCGCGTCGCGTCCTGGTGCGGTTGGAGAGAGCAATATTTTCATTCATATGGTCGGGTGGTACAGAGCTTGTCAAGAGGGCGGTTTGTACCAAAAACTGGAAAAGGGGGGGGGGGCTAGGGGTGGTTCATCTGGAAAGTAAATTAACTGTTTTGTTATTTTAGCAATTGTTTGTAGCGGTAACTGACCCAGGGTTGCCTTGTTCATATTTTGTACGTTTTTTGGGCGGGTTGCACTTGAGTCGATGGGTTTCGGCGCTGTTTAGCAACAGAGAACCGCATAGTAGTACACCAAGCAGGGTGGTGCGTGTCATTTGCTCCGCTCTTATTGAGTTGCCCCCTGTTGACCTGTCACAGCCGGCCCTCTTTCACAGTTCTCTGCGGGATATCGCCTTGAATGCAATATTGGTACAGGGACGTCATCTTGCCGAAGTATGGCGTTCGGTTGCATTCAAGGCTAAATAGTTGCAGGCTCCGTGATCTTGCCTGGAGAATTGGACACGGTGCCTTGGTGACCAATCTGAAAAGGTATCATTGGCGATTCGGTAACGGACTGTGCCCAAGGACCGGCTGTGACAGCTTAAAGAGTACTGCCCATGTTTTTGGGCATTGTTCCTTTGTTTTAAGCTTGTGGGAGTGGTTTCAGACCTGGACCGACCGTTTAACGGGAGACCGTTCTTGGTCGGCAGGACAGGGTTTTGTTTTATATAAGGTAGATCCCCCAGTTCGTTCTGTTGCACCGTATTATTTGTGTTTGTTCTATTTTGAAGAAAAAAACACTTATTTGGAGGAATAGATGTAATATAGTTTTTAGGGGGAATTTGAAAGTTGGCAGGCAGTCCTGGAGGCGGTGAAGTGTGACATTCGCTTTCAGGTTGAAGGTGATTTTTGCCGTTTATCTGGGGCTGCCTTTTTTGAACGCTGGTGTGCTGCGGAGAGGTGTTTCATTTCGCTGCGTGCTGGTCGTCCTTTTGGTTTTTTTTTTAATATTTGAGTGGGTGGTTGGGGATTTGTCTCTGCAGGTCGGTGGGAGTATTACATTTTTGGCTCGCTTGACTTGAGTTTCGTTTGTCTGAATGGGGTGGTTGGGTAGTGCCGTTCGGCCGTGACGTTTTGGATCCTGCATGCGGGTCACGTGAAAGTGTGTGTGTGAGATAATATGGAAAATGTGTTGCTCTATATGGTGATCAACAACTGGTGAATTCAAGTAGGTCTAGTTGACTCTTTAATGCGCAATGTAATCGTTGATGCATTGCTCAACTTTTTCTCGGTAGGCATTGGCGGAAAGATGAACATGATCTAAATCAAGACGTTACACTATTTGGGATAGTTGGTTCAGTCGCAGGCGATAACTAATATGTCTTTTTTACATCTTATTTGAAAAAGACTACCAATTGGTTATGAAGTATGAGACATCAGATCAAAACGAAGTGATTATTTGTGTTAATTTAAGCCAGTATTATTTAAAAACTGAGTTTAATCATGCACATTAACATTCAATTTTAGATGGCGTTGCGCCACCATTTCAAAGTCTGCTATATTCAGAGTATGTGTGAGTGTAACTATTCGTGTTACAAGAAACATACTCCTGCCCCTCCACAATTTAAAAAGGGAAATATATCTCTCCCTCCCATGCACACCACCCCCCCCCTCCCCAACACCCTTGCCACTTTAGACGCCTGTTATGGCAATGTGATCCAAAACAATTCTGTGTATATTTTAAATGGCCTGAAGTCGAGGTTTCCTAAATGACTAATAATTCATTACGAATCAGTAATGAATTTAATACATGGCTGTGACAAGACACCATGTGATGACTGCCAAAAAGCATCAAGAGAGTGTCAAAGTGTACACTGTAGTCCCATTAAATTGCAATAGCTGTCATTTTATTCTTTGTATTTTATTTCTTCTTAAAGAGAAACAACTCCCTACCGTTGTCGAAGTATGATGTGTCAGATCGAACAAAGTTTGGTTGTTTATTCTAATCGATAACATACATTTAATAAAAAATTAAAATAGTCTAGTAACCATGCTCATAAGCATTTAGTTTCAGATGGCGCTGTACCACTATATAACAGAGGAAGTTATAGAATTCTAACTGCATATTTCTTTAGGTGATAAGAGTAGATAGAGTATGTGTTATTAAATGTTCTTGTTCCTTTCAAGTAGGAGATCGATTGTTATGAGCATATATTACAGAGGACAATATCTCGGGTGGAATGTCTTTATCTGTCTCTCTTATATACATCATCCAGCAATTGGTATTGGAATGACCTTGAACACCTGACCACCTTTTATTGACAGTTATCTGTCGCAATATCCTGTAATTGCAAATCAAACAATAATGAAAACCAATACTATATTTACGGTGGTCCTGAGGGAACAGACGAGTTGCAGACTAACTGCGTTAGTATAATCCGACAACTAGTGAATAATACAATATTTGGCGTGTTGTCCAGCCACGTGCAGCACAGCAACTGATCGGGATTCTTCGTCAAAATGCCAATGCATAGAATCGCTTCTCGGCCTGTTGGCTAAGATCATGTGTAGTATAGGTTCCCTTTCGAGGGGAATGATGATACACACCCGACACAGTCACAATCTTGATGCAAGGGGACTGGGGTTGAGAGCGGATCAGTCGTTTTTTGGTAGTTTGATTTTCGTGCCCAGGTTCTTTCCTGGGTAACTTTTCTAAAACAGTATGCATAGAATAGCTTGTCAACTAGGCAAACATATAATAATTTGTCGAGGTGTGTAAAATTTGCCTGTATCGAGAAAAATATGGTATCGATGATTGTTCAATTCAACAACTCATTGTAAGATTGCTTGGTGATGATTGAGATGGCGTAGCCTGCAGTGAAATAACAACCAGACTGAGTTATAATCAGTTTGTCGGCTTGTCGAGACCTGTTTCCAAGGGCCGTTGTTATTCTGGTTTAGGGTAATAGAGGGCCTACGGACGGTCCGACCGTTTTTACTTTTGTAGATGATTCGTGTTCAGTTCGGTGAGTGTGTGCAAAGGGGGGGGGGGGGGGTTCAGTTGGATGTGTGTGGTAATTCTTTATTGCTGATGGTTTAGTTAAAGTACGGGTAGGGTTTGGTGTTGAAAGCATTTAAGCCGTGACGTTTAGAATTCCTCTGGGCGGATCACGGTAACAGCACAGTAAAGTTACAACCAATAACAATCGGTTCCGAACCACTGGGAGTACCATATTACGTAAATACCCCCTAAGTGAGAATATCAGGATATAGGCCGGGAGGCTTGGCCTCGTATGAGTTGTAATAATTCTGACCAAAGTCGTTCATGAGGAATACATTCTGAATATCTTACGATGTTTCTAAGTTACTAATATCTGAAAACTATTAGTCTGGTCCCTTTAAATATGTACACAATATAGTATATTTTAGTAGTTATTTATTTCTGGCTCACTGTAGCGTGGTTTGCAATGCCGTTGGTGATATAGGTAGGGTGGACGGGGTGAGGTTATTTTTGCAAGCAAAGAATTATTTCTTCTTCATCTTTTTTGATTCTCCTCTACATGTTTCCTTTAAACTTTCTCAGCAGCCCTAGTCACCTCAATCAATTAGGATATTGTTTGATCTACCCTGCATAGTTTTATTCATTTCTATTTATCTACATTCATGTTCTCTGGAGTAAGTTTGTCTTCGTTTTTATTGATTAAGTGATTGAAATGAAATTGAACTAGATTAAGTACTTGAATTGTACTGAGTTTTAACGGTCAATACCGCAGTACACATTGACCGAAACTAGCGACTATCTTTTGTTTGTGTAACTGAAATGATACCGGGTTGATTATCTGAATTAATCAGGTTGTTATTTCAAGTTAACGTCGATTCGTCTCTTCCACTCCTTTTCTACTCAGTTCCGACAGTGGCGAGGGGAAGGTTAACGCTGCATATCCAATGCACTAATCCCCTAATGGTATTTCCATACTGTGTGTATGGAAATGACTTTCAGCAAACATGGATTACTTTGGTGAACAACCCGCAGCATCAACATGTTTAAGGAGATAATTGCTGTAGTTAGGAGACATATGGGTTGAATTCAGTGTCGGGGCTGCCATTTTGATGAGATAAAGGAGTATAAGAGATTACGTCATTGCGGATCATTTTTAGGGGCGAATATTCGCCGTCCAATTGTTTTTACTCTTTTTACCATCTTATACTTTTCTATTCATTTTACGCAACTAAGAACCTTGGCGGTTAAAGGACTAGAGTATTCAGCCACCGTCCCAGACGGTATGTCTGAGACGCGAAAAACACATTCCATACTTGTCGTACGTTCTCGGGAGATTATCCCAGCACCAAGATGTTACCAGGCGATGGAAGCAATGCCAAAGACCAAAGGGCCCTCGCTTTTTACATTGTGAACTTTTTAAAATAAGGTCTATGAAACTGAAATGTCGCCCTCACTTTCAAGAGAAAGTTATCCCTTGTTTCTAAATGACAAGCTGTGCATGGTCTTTGAGCTCCTACATATGAAATGATGCTTGTATTTTGACATTAAAATAACGTCCTTTGTGCTATTCTTTCAAAGTTAAATAAAGATAGTTTTCACGTACCCAAAACAAATACCTAATATTTGTGAACGATAAGTAACACGCTCTCCTTATCGTTTATTTGATCGTTTTATACCATCTTAAAAGAATATTAATAATTTAAGCAATATTGTTATTTTACAACAGTCACGTCTTCAAAAATTCCTGCTCTTTTACAACGTTCTTATTTTCAAAGTTGGTCAGCCAGTTGAATTGGCCCTCTCATGTATTATAATATCACTTTCTACCCCAACATAATCTCTCAAGAAAAGCTGCTGCCTCACAAAAATGGTTTCATTTCATGTTCCCGTGTGCCTCGTAAGCGATATCAAACTATTAATTGGGGCGAATCCATATCTTTTTTTAAGGAAATGGATTGCCCTTCAATCGATGCCTCCTATATAGGGGGTGGGTATGTTAGAAGCATCCTTATGGAAAATTTTGCAATTTGAGGTATTTGTAAACTTTAAATTAGGTTTAATATTAAGTCTAACCGCAACTATGCTACTTTTAAATGTTGATGTTAGGTTAAAATGAGGGAAGTGGTGAACACCCTACTCATGAATCAGCTGCTGTGATAACAATATCCACTGACATCGACATAGAACTTCAACTAGAGCAAGTCTTCTACACTTCTTGACTCGTAAGTAAGCTCAACGCTGTCATATCGCCGATCCCGAAGAAAGATGATGAATGCTTCAACGAGAAAAAAGAAAAAGAAATAGCACTAATAGATCGATGAGAAGTAACATAAAATGATTAAAGTTCTTCGAGAAGACACACAGTTAGATCGCTTATCTATCAGTACGAAGTGCTTGTTCATCTCACCCGTTACATTTCTTTGAATACAAAATATGTGACGCTGTAACGCCAACATTAATACATAAAAAGCCTGTTCATTACGCATGCTCATGTGGTGCTTGCGTGTGAGTTGCCCTCGCTCTCTACTTTGAATAAAATTATATTTATTTAAATGACTAGATTATTACGTATATTGTTTTAAAATGGTGTAAATGTGTGAGACAAAATACAGTTAGTAGAACCTTAGCCAACATTGCCAAGTGAATTATTTGTATTCATTTCCAAAGAGGTGTCTTTAGGCTTGGGAAAGAAGCGCGCCATTAATTTGACTTCTGTGTAAATTTAATAGAGACATAGAAAATAGATAAAGATGAGTAGGACGTAACGGAGACTCACGTTTGAAGAATATAATATCAGCGTAACCAGGGATGGCCGTTTGGCCGGATGGGTTCGTGAACCTGTTTGCGGACCGGCCTTTGATTTAGAAAATATGTTGATTGGAAAGTGTGTGTGGACGTGGGAATGTATGTCGTTGTGGCTGTGCGTGTCATGTAAAAAAATATAACATATAGTTCTCTAATTTGTATAACAACTGTTTCTCTTCAAACAACCTCATGTAGAAGTAGTGTCATTATATTTATTACCCTCTTTTACTTTAGTTCAATGGACGAAATATATTGCGTAAAATTGTGAAGAAACGTTCGTACTTTCTCCTTTTTACGTAAACTTTACCAAAATTGCTGTATTTCAGATCAATGAAATCATAAGTAACAAAAACAAAACCAAGCACAATGCTTGATATTTGCGTTTTAATCTGTCACGGTTTTGTAGTCTGACTTATTTCCAGAAGATCCTCTCACTGAATTTTGAAGTTTATCTTATCTACCAATGACCGAAAGTTAACCTTTTTTAAAGTAGATTCGTAATACCGTAGCTATACCAGGTCAAACTAAGCGTTTTGGTTTCAAAAAGTGAAATGCTACGATGGATACCAACTTTTTCGGAGTGATCTTAAATGTTCCAAATAAGTTCTATACGGTGGATATCGGATGACACTTGGACCGAGTAACCTGTTCACCTTACCAAGAAGATTTTCTTTATTATGAATTCAATAAAATGAAAAATGTTGAAGGTACCTCGAGGTTAGTTCATGAGGGGAACGTGGAGTGCCACGATGAGATAAGAATCTAGAGGCAACGGTGATACGGAGAGTACCAAATTGGAACCTCAATAAGTAACATGTGAGCACGAAACTGATATAGGAGGAAAATTTTAGAGGAAAATTTGCCAGTTGGCAGGCAGTCCTGGAGGCGGAGCAGTGTGACATTCGCCTTCAGGTTGAAGGCGATATTCGACGTTTGGGGCTGGGGAGGGGTGTTTCGATTCGCTTCGTGCTGGTCGTCCTTTCGTGGTCTTTTAAATGTTTGAAAGGGTGGTTGGGGTTTTTGTCTCTGCAGGTCGGTGGGCGTATTTACTTTTTTGGCTCGCTTGACTTGAGTTTCGTTTGTCAGAATGGGATGGTTGGGTATTGCCGTTTGGCCGTGACGTTTTTGGATCCCACAGAGCGGGTCACGTAAAAAGCACCAAACTGATATAAGATGAGTTCTACCGATGGTACAGTACTTGGGTCATGCTTTTGAAAGTTCCGGATAGTTGATCCTGTGCCAACCGCATACCGACAATTTGCAAAATACAAAATAAATAGTAGTCCGGGACTAGAAAATTAAGTAAAATTAAGTAAAATTAAGTAAAATTAAGTAAAATTAAGTAAAATTAAACAATGCGGTACGTCAATATTGGTGCAACTAATTTTTTCATCATTATGAATACAATGCATATTAATTCACAAATACCAAGCAATATATCCAGACAGCTAATGCGCTACATGAATTATGATTTTGAAACAAATACCAATATGATACATATAAAACCTTTGAAAGCAATGAAAAATTCAAAACCAAATAAGTAATGATAATCGTAAAAAGCGCTAAAACATAACAGTGAATTTTACTTGGCAGCAATGTAAACCTATACAAAGTCCTCTAACACACGACATCACGTCATCCCCAAACACCAACAGGAAGAGATCCAGAAACTCTAATGAAACACCTGCAATATATCCAGAATCAATCAAATTGAAAGAAAAACGAATTTCTCAATATCATAAAGCACTCAAAAGGATATATGCAGAACCGAGTAAAGAAGTAATGCCACATCTGGAATTGTAAACAATACTCATTCTGTCGTGCGGAAAGATCATTAATTTAAAAACTCTTTGAACTTAATGGCTAGCCCGACGATACCAAAAACGTCTCTTAAAGCAAAATATGATCAGAAATGATGATATAAGAAAAACATTGAACACCAAATGATTGGCTATAGGGTTTCTTACGAATACTAAAAATGATATTTCCAGAACCATAGGAACATTTTCAAGCCCTTAACTGTGATATATTATATACACTTGTAATTGTCAATGTCAGTATTCTACTATAAGGATGGGTTTTTAAAGGTATATTATATATGAAATGCTATCATTTTCTCTTCTGTGATTATCTTGTAATGTGATACACTTAATTTCAGTAGAGATATAGCTAATGATCGTTTATATTCGATTAAATAATTATAACCTCAAGTGGATATTCGTTGTTTCTTATTGAACATTGTTTAATCTTGTAGAATAAATAAATATAGTGATTTCATTTTTTGATCGAAACAGTTTTGGGTAATTTAACTTGTTTTCGCAGGAAAGGTAATAAAGAGATGTATTCTGCTTCCGGGTTTTACTTTCATAATTCGGAGCACACTCATTTGAAATATATTGAAAGCATTTTATCTCAAGAATCGCATTGGAAATGTTCACAGTTAAATTGTGTTTATTACAGGGTTAATGGATTGATGATTTATTACAATTGCAATGATTACTCTGTAAAAGAATATAAACATGAACACAATGACAGTTGCGTATAAATAGAAACTTTGTTTAAATCAGCATATGAACTCTCATAAATAGGTATTATCGATTTAACTAGATGACACATAATTACATTAGGTGTCATTAATATTTTCACTTACCTTTGAAATAATATACTATTAACGTTAAAGCATTTTAGCTTGACTTTCACCTCTGTTACTGAATGATCGATAATTGTCTTTGTCTTTTCTCTCTCATATTCAAGGTAATAGTAAAAACTTTCGTGGAGAACATGACGCTTACGTTCATTAACATGCTTGTTGCTGATTTCTGCATCAAGCAAAACGAAAGTCCATTAAAAATAACACTATTGCTTGTGAACCTCTATTACATCACAGAGGTGTCTACAATACACACATAGTTCAATTAAATCAGAACCAAAGAACAGTAAAAATGATATTCTGAACCTTCATTAACGCCTGTTTCCCACTTTTAGCTAACGCAGCTGTTTGGGCTAACCAACGGTAATAACAAGATCCAAACGTACAAGTATTATTTGATACCACTTTACTAATTATATAAGTAGTATGTAGTATTATATGATTTTAAATCAGTATGTGAACAATATTCAGAGGTTTGATTGACGCCTGTTTCTCACTCTCAGCTTACGCAGCTGTTTTGGATGATCAAAGGTACTACATACACGTATTAGTTTACCTTTAGTAATGTTTCATCTGGTATAATAGTCTACGGGGACCTAACTATGGAAATGCTATAAGGCAAGACACGATTAACTTTATAACACTTTACAATGTATGTTTTGAAAATCCTATTACCAACGTCCACAAGGTGATAGTCACATCCAAGCCACTTATCTCATATACTTTGATTCTAGATAGGCGTATTGATGACAGTTCCATGTGTACTCAATATTACAATATTCACTTAAAATGATTGTTTATTAGTGGACCCCAATAGATCCCGCAACAACACTGAAGCCTTTCCATGATAGAACTTTTCCTTAACTTAACTTAACTTAAAATCAACGATATATAAATACTTCAGTTCAACATATATCCAACTGTATTTAAGCTGTGCGTTAGCGTTCCCGCAGACATATTCTGCAATTGTTATAGTTAAATGTTTAAGATTGTAAACCCCAAATCCTGCAGATACGAAGGACAAGTCCAAGTTTTATTACTCTGCTTGGTATCACTTACTATTGAATCCATGATTCATCAGTAAATTTTCGGGCAGATACGTCACCGATACGATACAATTCGGTATTGTTCAGCTCTAATCAAAGTACTTAATGACAGTGAAATATATGGAAAGAGAAAGTCACATCATCCCATAACAGAAAACAATATTTCATCTGATAGTTGCTTCATCTTGATAAGAAAATCCATTCAGTGCCTTCGTAAAACGTTATCAGGAACATTTCGAAAAATAAACCAGGAAGACGGGAAGACTCCATATTGGATTATTCCAGTTTACAAAAATCTTCAAATGGTTTTATACGTTGTGCGTTAACTACCATGCCTTTCATAGCTTAAAGAGCTTCCCATCGTACACAAAAGTACGGACAGATATTTCTCCGATGTGCACACCTCGGTGACATTCCACTCAAATGTAAGTACATCTTTATGATATTTATATGAAGAAGAAATATTAGAGAAGGCAATGTCAAATCATAAAACTTCGAATAAGAACAGGTTAACCTGATAGTTGATCTATCTTCACTATAAAAATAACAATAAGTTCCCTTTGGAAAATGACGCGGAATAATATAGAAAATGTTAAATCATTACGTTGCAAGATTTCGTCTCAATAAAATTCGACTGTATTTAGGCTGTGCGTTAACGATGTTGCCGCAAGTCTTTTTTTTTTAACAATGGCCCGTTCCGTCAAAAGATTAGCATTGAACTACCTAAATTCGTTTAATTATAATTTACGTACTATAAATATTAATATGGAAAGCAAAACTCATATCCTACAACCAAAGAAAAAACTGTTGATCTGATAGTTGGTCCTCCTTGACAATAAAAATATTTTAAAAAATCAGGGAAATGTCGTTAGCAGGAACACAACGAAGAATAAACCAGAAAAATTGAAAATTTGTTCATTATAAAATCTTAGTTTAATTAGGATTGAAAACAAATCATGAACTTACGATGGATGATCTCCACGTTAGTGCTTCTTACAAAACGGCACTAGCCAACTAGCCCATTCTTACAAACAAAAATCAAACTCCATGTGAGTATTCTACTTGGAATGCATAACGCTTGAATCTATGATTCACATCCCAAAACAGCTGATTGTACGCAACACTACGATCAGATTTGTCTCCGGTGTAAGTCATTCCCATGAGTTTCAACAAAAAGGAACATTCCATTGTACACAAAAGAACGAACAGATATGTAGCCGCTCTGTGATATCTCGGTGATGTTCAACTCTAATCTAAGTACTATATAATATTTATATAAAACATATTTAGAAAGACCAGGCCACACAATAGAAAGAAAGGCGAATAACAAGATATTGATCTCATAGTTGATCCATCTTGACAAAAGTACAATCATTATTCTCGAGAAAAAAGTGCATTTTCCTTTTAAAGTAGTTTAGAAGGTGTAAGTTTGAAAGAAACAAGAAAACATGATCATAATCACTGTGTGAGTATTCTTCCCTGAGCGTATAATCTTTGAATCAAAGATACATCTCCGAGAAATCAGTCAATTGTACGCAACACAACGATCAGATTTGTCTCCGGTGTAAGTCATCCCTATTAGTTTCAACACTAATCTAAGTACTATATAATATTTTTATGAAAACGAAATATTTGTAAAGGGGAAGTGATATCTACAGCAAAACAACGTATTATAGATTTTTAGGTGCGTTAAGAACAGAGAAATAATGATGTTGTCCCGTTTTCTAGTAAATTACTCTGGATAATGAACGCCAAAATACATAAAATAGCATTAATCATCTATTCCTGTTAATTAGTGATACATATACACAAGGCATACTTTGAATGAACGTTTATGTAGTTACAATCATAGTAGAACTATTTTTTACTGTAGATGTATAACGTATATCTGTGCTTACCTGTAGACATATACGATGGCTATCACAGAGGGGACGAGTATTATGGCAATTACGATCATCACCACCGTCATTATGTTCTTCGTGTCTGCAGAAATGACAGTAAGATGCACAAATATATTAATATTAACAACCAAACTACGTAAGTCGATTAACTTCACCGCACTCGGGTGCATGTTATTGTAATTTTAACATGACATACTTTTGTTTATAACATATGTACTAACTTTTAATATGTTATACATTTGGAAATTTGGCTTAGATACAAGATTTCGTCGAATTGATTTTTTCTTTTTGCACCAATTAAAAATTGCCCAAATGTTTTTCGCGCCTGCCCCTCGTCGTATGTAGCAAAGGCGAAACGCGACGAGCAGCCGGCAATGAGATTTGCTCTACTTCCAGTTACAAAGGGTTCTAGACAGGGTAAAAAGGTGGAGGTCCCGGTGCCCCCTGTGTATCCCTTGTTGATACTGATCCCTTACCGAACCCCGCAGATCACCCTACTGTCACTCGCTTCCCGTAACTCCTCCGACAGACGAACAGTGACTCGGTCTCTTTGAAATCGTGTCCTGGTTTGATGAGGTCGGAAGCCTTCTCTGAAGAGGTCGGCTTCATGTGATTCCGTTGAGGAATTATGTAACAGAACCCGCGTAAAATGGTTGGAGTCCTCTTTATAGTCAAATGTTTTACTTCATTTGGTCTGGTAAAACAGAACTTTTTAAAAGGGTTGTTTTATATCAGACTTTCGTCACTGGGGATTTGGGTGTGGTTTATTTTCCCAGCAAACAGCAAACTATCCACTAAGGCAACTGTTCGTAGCAGTAGAAAATGAAGGTCTGCCATATTCTTATTTTTGCAGATTTTGGGGTGGCTTATATGTGCGTCGTTGGGTTCCAGATATGTTAGGGAACTCGGCGTACTACGTTCGTTGTGGTGTTATTGTTAGCATCACTGAAGCATTGCATTACCAATAGCTTTCTGTGGATTTGTCTCGGCCCTCTAATATTCAGAAGATCATATTAGAACAAGCTGTTTGACCGAGCTGTCCGCACAGAATCGTCATCCGACCGATGTATTGTGATCTGTACATTCTAGGTTACATAATACAAGGCTTTTTCGGACATGATTACTGGTGACCGATCATTGATCAGTGACGTTTCGGATTCCGCTTAGCGCATTACTTAAAAGCACCGGCAAATAACATAGCAATATGTTGAATTGTGTGTATGCGGTCCGTCAAATCGATGAAAGCTACAACCGACGATGTCTGGTTAAAGAAAATAAAATACATAAAAATGATTGAATTTTGGTATAAATGGCACACCGAGAGTTGAAATGTTAAATAACAAAAGTGAATTCGTTTGCTGTTCTACCTGGAATGTGTTAAAAGAACCCCTTCAAAGAAAAATCTCTGTTTGTCCGATACAATTGTCAATCACTTAATTGATCATAAACGGAAAATAAAAACATCGTGTTTTTGTTTCGTTGTTTATCATTGTTTGACCTTGTAGTAATAAGAAACAATCAATGAATGAAGTAATTTCCTCCTCGAATAAAAAAAAACTATTCAACTTGTTTGCCTGTATGTAGGAAAAACAGAAAAATTATGAAAGAGAAGTACACTTCCGGGTTTTACTTTAACAATTCAAAGCATAACAAGCTCCAAGACGTTGGAATTACATTTTCTCACGAATGGCATTAATAAAGATTCTTTAAGAAAAGTATAGTGGATTAACTTCTGTTGAAATGCTTTTAGAAGTTTTGACAAATGAAACCTTCTAATCGATACGATACAATACAATTTTGAAAACTTTCTTTGGATTTTTTTGGACCTTATAGTGTTCAATAAGAATATTAATGTGGTGATTGCATTCATTGATCGATTAGCATTAAACTTACTTTCGTGAACAATTTACTAGTTATAGGAAAAATAGCTAGCAATAATTTTACTTTATAGTTTTCATGTATAGTTTACTATAAGATGGTAAAATTTGCCTACTACCTTCAAACGAATGAAAAATCAGCATATAAAACGTCCGCATAACGTCCGAAATAAGTGTTTCCAGTGAAAATGAGATACCAAATCTTATTTCTTTAAAATAGTACTCGCACTTTTTTCAAACAACTTAATTATTATTTACACCAAATTTTCCTGACTTTCCCTTCGATTGGAAAAGGTAGCTTGTGTGAGCTAGATGGAGGTTTTTATTGATTCTCGTTATAAGTGGAACTAAAATCAATGAGGTTATTTCTGTTTTGAGAACATCAAAAAACATGGATCTGTCTGTCTAAATCACGTCAAAATAATATTAAACAAAATATGACTTGTTAGGATAAATAAAAATTAAACCCTGTCTGTTCATTTTCTGATGATCCTATGTTAGCTAGATTAACGAAATAGTAGACTAAAACTTTGATGATCTTCCAGGCAAGATTAGAGCGTGTTGCGTAGTTACATAATGATAAGGTCACATGAGATGTAGTTTCCTAATACTGCATTGCTAAAGAAACTGTTAGATGTGCTGCTGTGATAGTACTTGAGATGACAGTGCCATGGATTCACAACAAACCCATGAGATCATTACGTCTTGCCCCCCCCCCCTCCTCACAGGAACTGTTAGGTCACAACCACGTTTTTCATTTCACGTCATGAGAATTACCATCAAGCTTCTATACAGTCTTATATTTTAAATCCAACTATGAATCCTAGGATGCCGTCTTTCATTACAATTTTGGTGTACGAAATGAAACCACACTGAAAAAAAAAATAATTCTCCAGATTATGCAATTTGTAACATTGGAATACCAATAATTTGTTTAGCTTTTGTTCCCCTAAACCTTAACAGTATTTAATATCTATACGTTGTACGTGTTTCTGTACGTTTAGCTGAACGATTGCAAATAATATGTACAACAAAGTAAGGTTGCATCTTGAATGAGTTTCACAAATGTGGTGACTCAGGAACGGGACCTCTTCGTCTATCCAACAATACCTAAGGTCAGAGAAACTGGAGGAATGAAAACACGAGTAACAAATATTTATTACAGCTTTATACTTTAGTATGTTTCATAAACTATGTTGTTTGTATTGTTTTCTTTAGTATTTGGAAAGTGGGTTAAGATATTGTCTGCCAGCAATGTTCTTACAAGCTTCATAATATACAAATATCATAAGAGTGATGACTAACCTTGATCGGTTCTAGAGATGTTAAATTCACATCTGTCATCGTACTGTGATGTAGAAAGGGACTCCAACGGTTCCTGAGTAGCGATGCATCCAACAATTGAGTTCTTATCACAAGAAGTAACGTACACTGAAAGCTCTTTAGTTCCGTTATTATCTGTGTAATATTTCTGATAATCACAGCCCTCGGGTTTGATTACTTCCAGATTTATCGGTGGATACCCGCCAGTTATTGAACCAGATAGGACGACGTGGTATGATGTAGATGGAGATGAGGAGGGGCCTTCACAAACCAGAGTTGTAGGAGGCTGATAGACTGTAAAGAATTGATATATGTAAATGTAATGAGTGAGTATACGGGAGTTATCATCAGTCAATGATAGAAGATAAAGTACAAACATCGTCTCGTTGAAGGTTGAAGATGGAGTAAGTGAAATTAGCCTTTGTAACTCAAGGAAAGTAGCACGAGTAATCCTCATTAACTTAAGTAAATGTTTATAGATAGAGAAAATTTCCTTCTTTACCTTTATTATACAAGAAATGACATTGCCAATTAAAAATTGCCGACATAATGGGGGCTAGAAATGAAGTATAGCAATATTACGTTAAATCATATTATTTAAGTGGTGCACTCGTATCATAAAATACAAGGACTTAATGTAAAGAATGTAAAGAAAACTGGTGATGCTCTCACATGCAATAGGAAAATTAACATGACTCCGTGAGCATTCTACCTTAATTTTAATCAGCTATGAATAATTCACGAATGCTTCCACAATGTGACGTTACAATGTAGACATACACCTAAGCCTCGTCAAATGCATGACTAAGTTAAATATATTTCATCTAAAGCATTAAGCAAAAGTATTACTATAGTAATATACTATAATAGAATATCCTGTTTACATATAAAATCAATTATATTATATTTATCGAATTTTTGAGATGCCACAAAAACAAGATTAGAAGACACAGAAGCTATCCTTAATACATGTGCACAGACTGAGGGAGTAATACTGTACTTAATGTATTAATAATCTTGTTACGAGTTCAATTATTGAAATACGAACATGTTGTAAGGCAAGACAAGACGTTAAAATGTAAAAACCCATAGTTACATCCGAACTACTTGTACTTGTTTGTAGACATGTTCATTGATGGCTATCGCCATCGGTAATAGTATATTAAAAAGTAAAAACTGGCAAATCAGACCTTGTTATGAACTGCATGGACTGCTTTTTTCTAAGTTTTTTTTTTATTCGTTTAAAGTGATAGTGTGTGCCGTAAATTTAAAAACTACTAGCCCTACCGACGGAGAAATTATTCAAAATATGATACCAAAATTATCAGTATCCCACGAAATGTAATTTTAAGTGATGGGTAAAAAATATATTCGATTTCGATCCACAAATATTCCAGACATATTTCATTTCTTTGTTTTTCTCCATAAATTAAGAAAGAACTGGAAATATCAATGAAATTTGGTATGATAAAACATAAATCAATATCATCTCACAAAGTTGCTCTACGGAGTACTAAGCGTTTTATGATTGCTAACTGCATTCTTTTGTTCCGTTCGGTTACAACAATTTACTTGGCCAATATTTCCGGTATTTTATCCAGCCAACTCCTCCCTGTTCATACAAATTATGTGTTTTGCCACTTAAATCAGACGAGATATGAAAATGGTAAGACACCGGTGACCTAGAACGCTGGTTGCAGATATCAGATAACGGTATGGCTTACCAGGATATGTCTTTGGAACTTCCCAAGCACAACTATCAGGGAAACCTGTGATGGACATGAAGCCCAAGTGTCCCTGGGTAGCAAAACAGCCCACTGTTGAATTACCACTACACGAGGTAATATAAATCTTTAACACATTATCTTTACCTTCACGTGAATAATGCTTCTTAAAACTACAGTCATTTGGTTCAAGAACGTGCAAGTCTACAACTGGATATGCGTCTGGGATGGAAAATGTCAGTTCAAATTTATTGTCATTATTCGGATGTAGAAAAAGATTTTTCCTTTCACAGAGGAGAGGTGAAGGAGAATGATAAATGGTGAACAGACGGTATGTCGAACGAGAAGTATGTTATATATATAATCATCGAGCAATGACACATGGTAGGTTCAAGCATCTTCTGGTTGGTGGTTTAGGATTGAAAAATCAAAATCATGAAGGTACGATGGATAATCTCGTTGTGAGCCTTCTACTTGAAATAAATAACGATTGACTGTGTGATTATCATCCGACCAGAACAGCCCAGTGTAGGCAAAAGTACGGGTGGATGTTTCTCCGGTGTGGGCCATCTCAGTGAAGTTCAACTCTAATCAAAACATAATTATATATTTATATGAAAATGAAATATCTCGAAAGACAAAGTCACACCCTACAACAGAACAACAGTCTGTCGAGTTGGTAGTTGATCTTGAACATTGAAATCACAATCGGTACACTCGGAAAAAGACATTAACTGCAACATGAAGAAGAACAAATCAGAAAAATGTAAAATCTCCATTTTTAAAGAGTTCTTATCTTTACAATCTTTACGCTGTACGTTATAACCATCGTTGATTAGCTCTGCAGTTTAATCTCCTTACGAAACTAATAGTAGACAGTGGGTATTCTTCAAGCGATTAAGGTTCGTGCGCAAGCTCGGAAGCATTCACAACATGTATTATCACTATAGCCACGCGTCTAAGATCTCTGATACTAAAATAGTAAAATAAAATATATCAAACAGTTTTTTCAATGAAATTATATAAATTTCCTTTCTTTGTTGATAGAGCTGTGTCGACTATAAATTTGGAAGAACAACGTATTCGTCCGAGCCTCTTTCGTTAACATGAAGGTTGCTTGATGTGAAGTGGTTGGTAGTTGTAGTAACTATGACAGATTCCAACAAGGATGGCATCTTACTTACAAACATTTGCCACAATTTCTTGAACATCCGGGTTCTTATCATACATGACAGCAGATTATTTCCATTACATTTGACTTTTACACTGACGTCCTCTGCAAATATAATTGCACAATCATGAACATAGTATCAATTTCCATCAGCTCAATGATGGTGTTTTACTCTGTTAAAGTTTGTAATGTCTACTACAAATGGTGAGAATAGGCGTAAGGGGTGGGTGATACAATGCGAAAACAGAACGGTGAGCATAGTGAGCAGTAAAAGCACGTGTTTGGGAATTGGAGCGAACAAAATAATTCAACTAATCTTAAATGTTTTCTTCACTCCCCACTTATTGAACAAGAATAATGGGTTTTAATTTGTCTATCGAATTTAGCTTTACAGAAAACAGATGTGGTTAATACTTATAACATTAATATTTCTAGATTGAATTACTGACAAGGAACATAATTTAAAGGGTTCCCGGACAAATCCCCCCGGGACGATCCCCTTCCTCGGAAATCTCGACGATTGATTGATAGCCGATGTAGGCGGGGTTTAGGCTATTAGTCTAGTAAAAATGAGGGTGAACCTAGAACTAACTGCAATAGAAGATTCCATTTTTCATATTGTTGTTGTGTCCCCACTGAAGCATTTAAAGAAATTGTTCGAAGCCCCGCCTACTCATGAATATTGATGCCATTGGCACCACAAACAAAAGGCACCATCTACGCACTATTGGTAACCTACCAACCAAGTATGGGCTGATCGGATTTTGCATCGTTCAGTTATCGTGATTACAAGCCGGCGCCACAGACACACACACACATGCGTGACAGAAATTCCTTTGCCTCTGGTAAGGAATAAAAAAGAGTCAAAGAAAAGTCTACCCGGAAACAAATGCAGCTATTGTGCGCGCGAAGTACGCAGAATATGTTAAGGTTATCTAGCTAACATGCATGTGGAGGGGGCATTGCTGTCATGCACAGAGACTCTATCTTATTGGTACCCAATACATCTAATAGTTATCAATCATTTGAGTGCCTGGAATGTGTGATGCAGACTACTCCTGTGCGCCTAGTGACCATCTACAGGCCACCACCATCAAAGACAAATGGTAACAACTTTAGAACTTTTATGGAGGAAATAACTGCTTATTTTGAACTTCTCGTCATATCCACCGGTATTCTCCTTGTCCTTGGAGACTTTAATCTACACATTGACAAGCCAGCAGATAAGGAGGGAGCGGAGTTCATTTCTTTAGTGGAGTCACTTGGAATGACTCAACATGTGACTGGGGCTACGCATCGTGGTGGGCACACGCTGGATTTGGTACTGACCAGGAACATGGATAACATTGTGCCACGTGTTGCTGTTGAGGATAAATGTCTCTCTGATCATTACCCTGTGTTCTGTGTGCTACCCCTACACTGCCTTATGCCTAAAACACAGGTAATCACCTACAGAAGGACAAAGGCCATCCAGCCTGACAGCTTCATCTGTGATATTAGTGCCTCATCTCTTGCTTCAATTTCAAGTGACACTCCAGCAGACAATGCCATCAGTCTGTATAACTCTGTCCTATCTTCCATCGTGGACAGTCATGCCCCAAAGAAGACCAGACGCGTCCCGGTGCGTTCACAGCCAGACTGGTATACGGCTCTGATAAGAGAGGCCAAGCAGCAGCGGAGGCAGTGTGAGCGGCTGTGGCGAAAGACCAGGCTTACTGTGCACAGAGATATGTTCATCGAAGCTAAGCGAAAAGTTAACATCATGATAGCAGAAGCAAAGTCAAGTCACTTCCACAACATCATCTCTGAAAATAGCGGTGACTCCAAGAAGCTCTTTTCTGTTGTTAGCAATCTCCTTGGTAGGAAGGCAACACCAACATTACCCCCCGACAAGGATTCTAAGGACCTTGTGCATGAGTTTAGCACATTTTTCATTGACAAGATCACCAGAATTAGAGCCAGTATAGTCAGTGAAGGGAAGTCAAAATCCTTCTCATTGACAGTGCAGAAACCGCCATCTTGTGCACTAGATATGTGGGAGCCAGCTACAGAGGATGAACTGAAGCGGATCATAATGGCCTCCCCGTCTAAGAGCTGTGGCCTTGATCCGCTGCCTACAAATCTCCTTAAACAGTGTGTGACACCTCTCTTGCCAGTTATCAGCACTATTGTGAACAACTCCCTCATAACTGGCGATGTACCATCCGCTTTCAAGCTCGCCCATGTGACGCCACTCATCAAGAAACCCTCGCTGGATCCTACCGTTCTCTCAAATTATAGGCCAGTGTCAAACCTTCCATTTGTTTCAAAGATTCTAGAAAAAGTTGTGTCATCCCGTCTCACATCCTATCTTGAACACAATGGTCTACAGGAGACTCATCAATCTGCCTACAGGAAACACCACAGCACCGAGACTGCCCTCGTGCGCATTCAGAATGATGTGATGGTAGCTCTTGGAGGTCAGAAAGCGTGCCTGATGGTTCTGTTAGATCTTTCGGCCGCTTTTGATACGGTCGACCACCGCCAGCTTCTTAGTACACTCAGTGACCTTGGTGTTAAAAGTAGCGCCTTAAAGTGGATGACATCATACCTCAGTGATCGCCAACAGATTGTGTGTCTGGGAAAGGATTCTTCTGACCCTCAGACGTTAGAATGTGGCGTGCCCCAGGGTTCGGTCCTGGGGCCTGTGCTCTTTACGGTATACACGTCTTCACTGGGTCAGCTCCTTCGCTCGCAGGACATGGACTATCACTTCTATGCAGACGACTCGAGTCTCTATCTTATGTTCCATCCCAATGACATTTCTATCACTGTGCACCGTCTAGAGAAGTGCATAGCCTCAGTTCGGCAATGGATGTCACACAAATGCCTGAAAATGAATGACTCAAAGACTGAGGTGCTTCTAATATCAAAGCATCTGGCCAGGAAGATAGAGTGTCCAAGCATCATTATTGGTGACCATCAGGTGGAGCCTAGTGATATGGCAAAGAGCATCGGTGTCATAATGGACAAACATGCCTCTATGGAAGACCATATAACATCTGTGTGTCGGTCTGCTCAGTACCATCTCTACAACATCGGAACAATACGAAAATACCTCACCAGAGAAGCCACAGAGCAGTTAATCCATGCTTTCATAACATCTAAACTGGATTACTGCAATGCACTTTTCTGTGGACTACCAGTTAAACAAATAAAACGACTGCAAAGGCTCCAAAACATAGCAGCAAGGATCGTTACACTAACAAGAACATCTAATCATATTACCCCAATATTGCATGAACTTCATTGGCTGCCAGTATCACAGCGGATTAGGTTCAAAGTCCTTCTTCTTGTGTTCAAGTGCCAGAACAACATGGCACCTCCATACCTGCAAGATCTGATCCGTCTTTATCAGCCAACAAGAGCCCTACGTTCTGCTGGTCATAGTCGTCTGGAGGTTCCGATCACCAAAACAAACAGCTATGGGAACAGAGCTTTTTGCGTGGCTGGGCCACGCCTCTGGAATGAGCTGCCAGCTGAAATGAAAACTGTTCCTACTCTCACGACCTTTAAATCAAAGCTGAAAACTTTCCTTTTTAGACAGCATTACTGCAATTTTTAAACTATGTATTTAAATTTCTTTCATGTGCAATACTCAAACGTGCATGTTTTTTTTTTTTTTTTTTTTTTCATACTCATTTATATTGTATTTAATTCTGCATTTTTTACTACATATTTTGTGTCATATTTTTATATTTCTTATTTGCTGTTATATAGCGTTTTAGAGCACTTTTGTGGATTTTACGCTTTACAAAATAAATTATTATTATTATGTGGAAGGAGTAAAAAATTCTCACAGCATCAATGCAGCCAGTGCGCTCCAAGCGCGACAAATCTATTTTTTCACAAATTTAATAAATTTAACTTCGCTGTTACTTTTTTCTCAGTTGAGTTGGGCCTGTTGGTTATGCTTATATAACATAATATAGTACGCACGCACAGTTCGTCCCAATTGGGTGCTCCCGATTGACAATTATCTGTGGGCCAATATTGTCCAAGGGGGGGGGGGGGATTCCTGATGGAAATTGTCCGAGCGGGTAATTGTCCTGGGTAAGTCCTGTGGGGTCCGGTTGGGAGTCGACCGGGCTGGGAATTGTCCAGGGGGAGTTTTCTGGTGTGGGAATTGTCCGGGGGGTATTCTTCCAGGGGGAGTTGTCTGGGGGTAATTGTCCGTGGGGTAATTGTCCAGGGGGCGTTGTCCGGTCACCTTTTAAAGAGTCTGAAGTCGTACAACCTGAATACAATACCCTCTGAACAAGGATAGTGGGTTTTAACTTGACTATCACACGTTGCTTTACAGAAATTGTACGTGGTTAAATTTAAAATGGTGAGTGCTGGGAGATCATAATACTGATTAAAGTTAATATTACTAGATAACTTACTAACTGACAATGTATTACAGGTTCTCGTAAAATATGGATGTGAACTGAAGATAGTAAACGTAGGAAAGATAATGTCGCTCGTTCCATTATTTAAATATGCCATGAACTCACCCTATATCTTCACAGATTCGATACACACCAAAACCCACTGAAATAACAACAGTCCAATTTTCTTACAAGAATAGGTTGCTTCAACTAAGTCACTACACAATGCATTAAAGACGATAGGTACTGCCCTCGTTACATCAATACTTGCTAACTATTCATTGGCTCTTTTGCCAAAAGCCTATGTGAATCATGCAATGGTGCCGTCTTCCATGTAATATACCTAGCATATGTTCTAATGTAGTTATATTCGCCACTACATGCAGTTATCCGTTCCTCAAAATACATAAAAAGACTATTTATAAACACAGCAAGGCTTAAAGATGAACGATAGTGATTTTTCAGCATCGACGAAAAAATACGATTTTATTCAAGAGTATTCTAGTTGGTTTCCATATTACACATGTGAAAATTCAAGTCAATCCGATGTTGGGAAAGGCTTAAAAAAAATTCCTAAACTCGTTGATTTTTTAAACAAAAAATGGGCTTTTCGCGAACAGCGATATGATGATCACGTGATCTACAGTGACATGTGACGTCATTATGATGATAACAAAGTGAGCTCGGCCTAGTGTACTCAGGTGTACTTCAGCAGTGTGCACTTAGTGTGTAAGTTTAGTTGCAACCTACTCTATATTGGACTCGACAAACAACCTAAACCAGAGAGGAGATTTGATACACTGCGTGAGACATTTAACGGTCTAATTTTAATAAGGTGTTATTATTGTTCCTGCTTTTTCTTGTCGTTTTAGTGAAGCCGACTGCCCCAATGTAAATTACGGAATAATCGGTCATAGAGCCATCTCGGGCCCAATTGAAATTTGCGTGTGGCAAGGTCACTAAAGTAAAAAAAGTTTGAAAGATTGATGCTTTTACGCCGCATTATTTATATATATCCCGATAAATGCAACAGTAAGTGTTGGAACTGGAAGACATGTCAGACGTGAACAACCCAATGACTATGTGAGGAGAGAATCCACGTGCAAATTTCAATTGGGGCATGGACGTCGCTTAGGCAGAATTTTTTGGGGCAGAGATGTGTTCATACCCTCCAAACTACTTTAAATGTAATACGAATAGGAAATGTGTGTATGCTCGAGCGAAACAAGACATCGTGTAAGTATTACTTACGGTAGCGCACACTGTCACTTATGTTTGCACAGTGTGAAAGTACCGTTTGCGGACCTACGTGAAGTTGGGCTAGAATACGATTCCTCCTGAAGCCCAAACCACGAGGCATGCATGTGAATAAACGCAATAGGCATTGCATGTAGTGAGAAAATTGTTCGAGCTAGCCTAACTACTCGATTGAGTTCGAATGCGGTTGTATTTCAAGCTCAGTGAAACCTTTCTGTTGGATTTAATGACGCACGGAACAAGGAACGTTTATGTTTTACAGTAGGCCTAGTACAAGCGAATCTACTTTGTTTAGAACTTTGGATTTTCTTTCGGATGTTATACTAAACTACGTTTGAGACTATCATCACTATTGTTATTGTGCCAGTTTGACTGGTAAGTGAGCACATTCATACATCACTCTGTATAAAACCCGCCAAAAACGTGATCTTGAGATTTACGTTACTTTGGGTCAGCTTGCGAGTTACCTCTTCAGATATTGGGAAATCGTTGCGAAATCGCCGCAAATTTCGTAAAAAAAACTTGTAAACACGTGGTGAAGAAATCAAGAAACACCATGATATTCATTATCTATTTATGTCTTGAACATTACGCCGGAAAATAACAGTTATGCTGACACGAAATGCACGCACATATGGAAAGCCGTTTTAACATTTAATAAGGAATTTCAGATATCTCGAAATAATTTCAGATATCTCGAATTCATTTTCAGATATCTCGAATTCAATTTCAGATATCTGAAATTTCCCGATTAAATGTTAAAATGGCTTTCCATACGTGCCATTTTAACATTTAATCGGAAATTTATGCATATGCATTTCAGATATCTCGAATTCAATTGCAGATATCTCGAATTCAATTTCAGATATCTCGAATTAGAATTGCAGATATCTTGAATTCAATTTCAGATATCTGCAATTAAATTTAAGATATCTGAAATAGAATTTCGGATATCTCGAATTCAATTTCAGATATCTCGAATTGAATTTCAGATATCTGAATTAGAATTTCAGATATCTCGAAATCTATTTTAGATATCTCGAATTCAATTTCAGATATCTCGAATTGAATTTCAGATATCTGAATTAGAATTTCAGATATCTCGAATTCAATTTCAGATATCTGAAATAAGAAACAATTTCAGATATCTAAAATTCCCGATTAAATGTTAAAATGGCTTTCCATACGCACAGCTCCGTACTGAACAGTTCACAACAGAAAAGATCATCACAGTGACGTCATTCACTGACCTGAGGGCTGTTCAAGGTCGTTGCAGTGTTTGCAAATTCCTAAATTACGGAGACGAAAAAACGATGTTTTAATTCCCTTTTTTATAACTTTCCGGTGTGCTATTTGGAAAATTAAAAAAATATGTTGCTTGGTAACATATAAACTACATTATATATGAAAATCAGAGATTTGTTTTCTGTCACTATCGTTCTACTTTAACTGTATCACTGTACTAAAGTACTTGTGGGTTTGTACGATAACGTTGAAAGTTCACAAATATGAACAAGGCAAAGGCAGGTATGCCAGGAGGTGCCTGCATGATGGAGCTTGGGGTCAGGGAAAAGAAATCCCTCGACCATACCCACCAGCCCACTGACTTCGGAGCAGCGAGTGCAAGGAAACACTTTGAAAGAGCTAAAACTCATATTGGATTAAAATTGTGTACTTTAACATTAACAGGGAACTAGCAGTTAGAAAAGTACGTTGCTTGATTTGGTGCGATTTAGTATTCGGAAATTGTTCTTAATCTGAAGCATTTTCTAAGGTGGTGGTTTTTTTTATATGCTAGACGATGACTTTAAAAATGATGAATAGACAGCCGGATTTTTCTTTCAAAGCATTTGCGTACACGGTTAATAAAATAAATGACAAAAGACTCACCTGGATTACTTTTAGAGATATTAAATTCACATCTGTCCGAATACTGCGGTGTAGAAAGGGACGCCATCGTTTCCTGTATAGCGATGCATCCAACAGTTGAGTTCTGATCACAAGACGTAATGCCAACAGAAAGCTCTTGAATACCGTTTTCATCCGTGTAATGTTTCTGAAAATCACAACCTTCGGGCTCAAGCATTTCCAGATTTATCGGTGGAAACCCGTTTGTTATTGAACAGGATATAGTTACGTGGTAGGAGCCAGATGGGGATGAGGAGGGGCCTTGACAAACAAGAGGTGTAGAAGTTTGGTATACTGTAAAGAGATGATAGGTGTGATGAGAGTAAAGAGTATACGGGGAGTCAGCATCAGTCAATGACAGATGATAAGTACCAGCATCCTCTCGTTGAAGGTTTGAGATGGCGAAAGAAAAATCAACCTTAGTAATTTTAGGCCGGTAGTTGGACCGCTCTTCCTCGATATAGTCTACTTTTTCTTGAAATAAATATCGATTGACTGTCTGATTCAGTCTTATTTGTATACCGTTGTAGGAGTAAGCCCCTTTAGAGGGAACGCCTCCATTAGTACGTCCGGTAAAGTTCATCACTACTCGTAAACCATATAAATTTACATATATTTCATTTATAGATAATTTTATATGATCTCTATTAACAGCAATATCCGGGAACGGAAGTCACAGCCTAGCATAGCGTAGCATTCCTTTGAATTTACTATTTTCCTTCTGTGCAGTGATAGTTACAACCGATTACGTTACAAGCATATAATACCAGGAGATGCAAGAACTTTGAAACAATGAAACCATCCATGTTTTGATAACTAAAGCCTTTTGAAGTTGTCCAATGTCGCAGACGTGCGTTTGTAGCTACATTCATTTGACAACCCATATAATATATATGAAGTGATGTTTGTTTCAATGCGCATGCGTGAATTTGCCTTCAACTGCACACAACTGGAACTAAATTTCGGACATTAAAACATGCAAGAGTGTGTTTCAGTTTAAACATCATTGTATTTTTTATTTGAGCAGTTATATTAGCTATAAAGTAATGCTTTTAATATAACATTGTTATTTAATTGAAATAAATATATGTGTGTTTATATGCGTCTGTGTGTGAAGGGTTCGTTGTCATGGTTTCGTGTTATTGCTATCGATTTCATTCTTATACGTGGCTTTTGAAACAGTACCCTCTAGTAACCTCAAATCGAGTTTTAGTATGTAACAAATGTCATTACAGACCTATACTTGTACTGAATTAGACAAAGAAAAACACATGACGGGAACACAACGTTGGACTTCAAATAAAGCACTGACAGAGCCAAGGCATATAGACATTATTTTCACAATTTTAATGTGACACAAAACAGACTGACTATACCTGTACAGTTTAAATATAACAGGATCGTGGACTCATTAAGTATAACGCACTCACAAATAGCAACTCCATGATTTACCTTCCGTTTTATTTTTTGGCAGAATCCCTAGACGACCCTAACATATTGATTAATTTATGGAGTTTCATTAATCGCATTGGTCATTGTGTCGTTATCAAGTTATTTATATCAACTTTGCACACCTCGATAACGAGAGTCCATGCCGGCTTTGAACTCAGTTCGTTTTCAAAAAATATGGCAACGCTTTGTCAAGAACTGAATACCAGTCGCCGTTTGGAATGTCCTTTAACACACCTTGCTTAATAACAATCCGTATAATTGTAGTTCTATCATGTGGAAATATATTCAAATTCACTTCAGAAAACGAAACGACACATAATAAGATCCCTGTGGACGAATATGTAAAGTGATTTTATATTTAACTCTCTACAGTAACTTTTTGCTAGATGTTTCAAATCACACTAGATGGCTTTAAGTCAAACATAACAGGGTATGAGCAGATAAATGCTAGATAGAGCTTACCAAATAGACGGTAGGTGTGTTGCATTCCATTCGGGCCGGCGGTTGAGTCGCTGTTTGTAGACTTAAGGTCAACTTGATACGTTCCAGCATCGTCTAGTTGGATGTTTAGGATTGAGAAATAAAAGTTATAGCAGTAATGCCTATAGTTAAAATAGAGGTTTTCTGCTTTGAATAGATAACGATCATAATTATGATCTTCATAATACCAGAACATTCCAGAGTAAAGAAAGGGAGCTCGAGGAACAGCATCATCGGTAGCCAGCTCGGTAAAGTTCAAATCTAATCTAAATATATATCTATATTCATATTCATATGATAATGAAATACTTGGAAATGATAAGTCACAGCCAACAACCACTTAACAGTCTGTTGATTTTACTGTTGGTCCATCTTGACAATGATAATCACAATCAATATCTTTGGAAAATGACAAAATTACTAGACAAATGAGAAAACAAGGTAAATCAGGTAAAAATCCCATATCGATAGATTTCAGTAATGTTACAATTATTCACAGTAGTTATTTTGAATGTTGTCACAGCAGTAAATGCAACACTTAACGGCATTCTGTCTGTAAAGCGAGGAGCGCTGTTTATTAATCAAAACAAGGATTCGTTCTTAAGAACCACCTGTACATGCGCACATATGTTTTTTTCATTGGAATAATATATGTGCTGATTCAAAATGAAAGTGATCAGGATGACAAATTATTTTTTTAATAATTAAGTCACAATGGAATTCAATTGAACTTATACTTTGGAGAGAAATAAGTTTGCTGATATCTGTAGTGATATCATAATTTTTTACCTGGTTATCTTAATGGATATAAGCCGTTCAAATAGCTCGCATTCTATACATGCAAGTTGCCCAGATTCACCACTGAATGAGTTCTTACACCTATCTATTAAAGACAGAAAACATGTCTTGGGGCTAAAATGGAGAATCCTTTGAAGGAAGCTTTTTATATTTCAACAACGTTACTACTACCAATTAATACTAAAAATAAGATAATTGTAAGCAGTCAAACTGAGACACCCTCATAGCTTTCGCAATCAATGTATTTTTTTATTACAACCGTACATAGTAGGCAATTAATTGGCAACGAATGTAGTTGTAACCATCTATTGTATTAGTTTAGAGGGAATATTTCTTGTGCACTTTCAATATTTTCAAGTTTGACAAGATAGTGAAAATAATATGATCATATAAGTGAGACTAAAAACCGCTCATTGGTTGCCTAGCTTATTTTCAACAATGCAATGTTTCGGTCGAATGATCCAACAACGATGTTGAGTACATCATGTGCTACGCCTGCCCCCTCCCACCTATAAAGGGGTAAATTTGTCTTTCCTCATCCCTGCCTCCCACCAACCACCAAAGCACATTAAAACGAGTTTGATGGCTATTTAATAATAATAGCCGAAACAACCCGGTAAACATGACGTTGTTAGAAGTGGAGATTTCGTTCATGACTATGATCCATTCCTAATAAATCATGACTATGTTACATCATTTCAGATGACACAATTTGAAACAGTAAAGCTTCTTTAGTATTTTTTTCTACATTTGTTAATTACGTTTCATTTTGATTGGTAGATTTGGCAATCATATAAAATGATTAACAGAGCGTTTGTGATAAATTGGTTAATATACTATAAGGATTACATGTTCAGATCCTGATTGGATCGCTGGGTTGTGTCTTTTGGCTTACTAAATTACTTTTCTGTAACTTTTCTGTTACTTTGTGTAACATGGGACTTAAGGTTTTGGTTATTATCAACATAGTTTAATGCATGGCTCATCCTATACGATTTCCAAGCCGATAATCATGGCTTTTTCAGGTAAAACTGGTAAAGGTGAGCACCCGTTTATCATTATAATTTGATGAGAGTGTTATAATTTCTTACCATATTTTACATTTATGACCAGTTGCTGAGAAGGACTTACAAACAGACTTACCAGTCTATTCTAAACGTTTTCGCCAATAAATTCGTTCACATTTTAACAGATAGTGGATGACACTTTACTGCAGAACGCGTAAAATGTGCAATCTAACATTTGTAAAGGTGTTATAACATACTTCATTTTATACTGATTACCGCTTGTCTCTTATTCACAGTTCAAACCGATCAAGTCATGTACATACGATGGATTTCCCCCAAAAGATCGCGTATTTGGCCCGCCTTTACGCTCCGAGAACAACTGTTTCAATTGCACACGTTTCTGTATATGAATGTGAAATTAAATTACCTGTGACCAGAGGTTTACTGTTGTTACTGTCGTATTAGGGGATTGTTCTTTATACAAAGGTGCTATAAACTTCAACTACAACAATAATTGTTTAGCAGATAGTATGATTCACTTTTCGTAATCATTTGTGACCTTTAAGGTAATAAAATCCAATAAGGGCCGTTATCAATTTGCTCGATTATTCTCTCTAATGACAAGTGGAAAAGCAATAAAAATCCTAGTATATATGTAATCAAAGTAGATTTGTCTGCCTCTGTGTGCTTGCTTGTGTGTAGTTTGCAACTTGAAGAGCAGGATTTCTGCGACGGTTGACTCAACTGGGGCTATTTGACACCACTTAAGGCTTTCAAAGAGCAGCGTAGAACATTGGTGCTTTTTACGTGATCCGCCATGCGGGATACAAAACGTCACGGCCAAACGGCACATCCGAACCATCCCATTCTGACAAACGAAACTCAGGTCAAGCGAGCCAAAAAACATAAGCCCGCCGACCTGCAGAGACAAAACGCCCAACCCCCCACTCAAACATTCAAAAAACTACAAAAGGACGACCCGCACGCAGCGAAACGAAAAACCCCTCCCCTAACATACTTCATTTTATACTGATTACCGCTTGTCTCGTATGCACAGTTCAAACCGATCAAGTCATGTAAATACGATGGATTTCCCCCAAAGGAACGCGTATTTGGCCCGCCGTTACGTGTAACGGGAGACCGTTCCTGGTCGTTAGGACAGGGCTTTATTTTATATGGGGTAGACCCTCCAGTTTGTTCGGTTGCTGTGTTGCACCGTATTATTTTTGTTTGATCTATTGTGAAAAAAAACTTGTTTGGAGGAATAGATGTGTGTGGTTTTTAGGGGGAAGGTTGCAGTTGGCAGGTAGTCCTGGAGGCGGTGAAGTGTGACATTCGGCTTCATGCTGAAGGCGATTTTCGCTGTTTATCTGGGGCTGCCTTTTTTGGACTGTGGTGTGCTGGGGGTGTTTCGTTTCGCTGCGTGCTGGTCGTCCTTTTAGTGGTTTTTGAATGTTTGAGTGGTGGTTGGGGGTTTGTCTCTATAGGCCGGTGGGCATGTTTATTTATTTTTTTGCTCGCTTGACCTGAGTTTCGTTTATCAGAATGGCCGTTTGGCCGTGGCGTTTTTGGATCTCGCATGGCGGGTCACGTAAAAAGGACACTACGGTATAGATTCTGATTAAAGTATGAAAAGCAATCGAAATTAGCTTGGAAAATAAAAACAAGAAATATTAGACAGGAAAAGAAAACGACGATTCGATATCTTAGCGAAATGAGTTGTTGGACCCCCGGAAATACATTCCGAGAAGTCATCATTGCATACCGTTATTACTCGTAGTATTCAACGTATTAAATTTATGAGTAATATATTTTGTTAATTTATTGTTGACTCATAGCACTTGTTTGTTCTCTTTTATCCAGGATGACGGTATTTGACAAGTTGCTCTTGTTTAATTATGCACAAGTTGGGCAAAGTTTCAGTTCAAAAGAACGAAAATCTGTTTATCCACCATCAATGGGATAATAGTGATTCATTACCTTACGAATTAAATTGGTTGTTTTGGTACCTTTATATATGGCAAAAGCGGCAAGGGGGAAGGTAAATACAAGCTGAACTAGAAAGAAAAAAAGAGAACTTGAAATAAATCCCAAAGAGTCGACGCTCATCACGGAGATATGCTAGAAAAACGAGAACATATTTGTACCCAATCGTCATGAACTGAACACGTGGAAAGAACCTTCAACGTAAGTAATAGGCGTAAACACTTATGAAAATATATCTGTTATTAATTACAATGTTGTGTATATTTCACACTCATATACGACTACTTTCTACAAAGAATCCTGACAACAACAACAAATTTGAGAGTGTGCCGTCATATTACCAGAATACACTATCCACTAACTGAACAAGAATAATGGGTTTTAATTTGCCTATTGAATTTTGCTTTACAGAAAACAGATTGATTACCACCCGGAAAAGTCCCCCTCCCGGACGATTTCTCCCCGGACAATCCCCCTCCTCAGAAATTTCGACGATTGATTGACAGCCGATGTAGGCGGGGTTTAGGCTATTAGTAAAAATGAGGGTGAGGCTAGAACTAACCGCAACAGAAGATTTCATGTGTTCATATTGTTGTTGTGTCCCACTGGAGCGTGACTGCATATATTCCTTTGCCACTGGCAAGGAATAAAAAAGAGTCAAAGAAAAGTCTACCAGGAAACAAATGCAGCTATAGTGCGCGCGAATTGCGCAGAACATGTTAAGGTTATCTAGTGTTACTACATTGTAAAAGTATTACATTGGTAGCGTGACAGGACGAAAGTGGTAATTCAGATCTCTATGTAAGTAGAGCAAAGTAAACCAATATCTCACACCCTTTATGTGGAAACAATTAAGCGAAAATCACTCTCTTCAGGGTAGTAGACATGGTTTATACACAGAAAACGGAAATAAATAAATATATCACCATTGCACGAGAAACTCGCACAAAGATACTCGTTGTTCGTATCTTTAAATTCGCGATTTTGTTTTCTCAGGTGAGTTGGGCCCGTTCATTATGCTAATAAAAAATAATATAGAACGCACGCGCAGTTTTTTTTGTTAACTAGCGTTATAAAATCGTCACAATTGGTTGCTCCCGATTGGCAATCATCAGTGGGCCAATAGTGTCCGGGAAATTGTCCGAGGGATTTCCAGGGGGAAATTGTCCGGGAGGGTAATCGTCCGGGGGTAATTGTCCGGTGGGGAGTCGATGTGGGATATTGTCCAGGTGGAGTTTTCTCTGGTGGGAACTGTCCAGAGTGGGTATTACCTGGGTGGGTACTCGTCCTGGGGGGTTGTCTGGGGAGTGTGACGTCGTATAACCAGAATACACTTCCCACTTACTGAACAAGGATAGTGGGTTTCAATTTGACTTTCACACGGTTATATTTAAAATGGTGAGTGCTGGGAGATTATAATACTGATTAAAGTAAATATTACTAGATAACTTACTAGCTGACAATGTATTGCAGGTTCTCGTAAAACATGGATGTAAACTGAAGATAGTAAACGTAGGAAAAAGAATGTCGCTCGTTCCATTATTTAAATATGCCATGAACTCACCCTATATCTTCACAGATTCGATACACACCAAAACCCACTGAAATAACAACAGTCCAATTTCCTTAAACTAAGTCACTACACCATTCTTTAAAGACTTTAGGTAGTGCCCTCGTTATATCAATACTTGCTAACTATTCATTGGCTCTTATGTTTAAAGCCTATGTGAATCATGCAATGGTGCCGTCTTGTTATATAACTAGCAATTGTTCTTATGTAGTAATATTCGCCACTGCATGCAGTGCAACGTTTCTTAAAATATTATTATGAAGACTATTTATCAACACAGTAAGGCTTCGCTGTATTACTGTACTAAAGTACCTGTGTGTTTGTACGATAGCGTTTAAAGTTCACAAATATGAACCAGGCAAAGACAGGTACATCAGGAGGCGCCTACATAATGGAGCTCAGTTAGGATCAGAAATAAAGGGTCCCTCGACCATACCCACCAGCCCGCGGACTTCGGAGCAACGCGTGCAAGGAAACACTTTGAAAGAGCAAAAACTCATATTGTATTACAGTAAATTGTGTACTAACGATAACAGGAAACTAACAGTTACAAAAGTGAATTGCTTGTTTAGGTGCGATTTCGTATTCGGAAATTGCTCTCAGTCTGTAACATTTTCTTAGGGAGTGGGTATTTTTATATGTTAGGCGATGACTTTCAATGTTTTGCGTACACGGTTAATTAAATAAATGATAAACTCACCTGGACTACTTTTAGAGATGTTAAATACACATCTGTCCGAATACTGCGGCGTGGAAAGGAACGCCAGCGATTCCTGGGTAGCGATGCATCCAACAGTTGAGTTTTCATTACAAGACGTAATGTCAACAGAAAGCTCTTGGATACCGTTATCATCTGTGTAATGTTTCTGAAAATCACAGCCCTCGGGCTCGATCATTTCCAGATTTATCGGTGGAAACCCGTTTGTTATTGAACAGGATATAGCTACGTGGTAGGAGCCAGATGGGGATGAGGAGGGGCCTTGACAAACAAGAGGTGTAAGAGGCTGGTAGACTGTAAAGAGATGATAGGTGTGATGAGAGTAAAGAGTATACGGGAAGTCAGCATCAGCCAATGACAGATGATAAGTACCAGCATCCTCTCGTTGAAGGTTTAAGATAGAGAAAGAGAAATCAACCTTAGTAACTTCAGGCCAGTAGTGGGATAGATCTTCCTCGATATATTCTACTTTTACTTGAAATAAATATCGATTGACTGTCTGATTCTGTCTGAATTGTATACCGTTGTAGGAGTAAATTGGTTTAGAGGGAACGTCTCCATTAGTACGTCCGGTAAACTTCATCGCTACTCGTAAACCATATATATATATATGTGTGTTATATATAAGTAATTCAATATGATATTTGTAAACAGCAATATCCGGGAACGAGAAGTCACAGCCTAGCATAGCGTAGCAGTCCTTTGAATTTACTGTTTGTCCTTCTCTGCAGTGATAGTTACAACCGATAACATTACAAGTATATAATACAAGGAAGATGGCAAGATGAAAGAACTTTGAAACAATGAAACCATCCATGTTTAAATAATTAACGACTTTTTAAGTTTTCCAACGTCGCAGACGTGCGTTTGTGTCAACATTTATTTTGAAAATTCTTATGAGAGATAGAAAGTGATCTTTGTTACAATGCGCATGCGTTAATTTGCTTCCAACTGTGCATGACTGGAAAATATATTTCCAACATGACAACATGCATGTGCGAGTGTGTTTCCAATTTAAACATCGCTTTGTTTTTATATTTAATTTGAGCAGTTATATAAGCTGAGATTAGGCTAATGATTTTAATATAACATTCTTATTTAATGAAAAACATTTTTTTATAAGGGTGAGTATATGTGTATGAATAGTTTGTTGTCCTTTTGTGCTCTCGCTATTAATTTAATGCTTTTACGTGGCTTTTGAAACAGTACCCTCCAGTAACATCAAATCAAGTTTTAGTATGTAACGAATGTCATTAATATAGTTTCGTACTGAGTTAGACCGAGAAAAACAGAGAATTAAAATGCAACATGGAGCTTCAAATGAAGCATTGACAGAGCATAAGCATATAGCCATGATCTTTATCATGTTAAAGTGATACGTTCATCAAAAACGGATTGACTGTAGATGAAAGTGATGACGCTCTCACGTAAAACATTGTACAAAACTGAATTCGTGAGCATTCTATTTTAATCTGCTCTTGTGACCTGACATGTGAATTCAAAATGCGATGCTACAGTGTAGATAAGAACTTATCAGCAATTGAAGGCTAAAGTATTATCTTCCAAATGAGGTATAAACAAATAATCCGGAGTTACTATTCTGTTTTTTGTGGGGTGCTTTATATTTCAAATCCAGGTGAATGATTATATTCATAGTTCTCGATCATCCGCATTAAATTATTTTTAGTGTTTCTTTATCACAGTTTAAATACAACAGGCTCATGCACTCATTTGGTAGGAAGATTAGTGAAACGCATTTACAAATGGTGAAACCTTTATTACCCTTCCATTGCTTTTTTGGTAGAATCCTTCACCTTTACTTATTGAATAATTTATGGAATATATATATTAACTATGCACACCTCGATAACGAAGGTCCAAGCCGACTTAGAACTCAATTCGTTTCCAAAGAATATGGCAAAACTTTTTCAGAAAACTGAACATCAGTCTCCATTTTGAATGTCCTCTTACCCACCTTACCTAATAATGATCCGTATATAATTGTAGTTCTATAATGTGGAAATATATTCAAATTCACTTCAGAAAACGAAAAGACACATGTCATCCTTGTTAAGGAATAGTTAAAGTGGTTTCTAATGAAACTGTTTGTATTTTTCGCAAACATCTAATCATTTGGATATTTCTGTCAGTTTTTTTTCTTCAATCAAAGTAACTTCTTACATCAATGCATGTAAGGAATTTTAAAATTTACAGTCACGCTTTGCACTCGTCGGCTTTTAGTCATATATAACTGAGTATGAGTAGATTCATGTTAGGTAGAGCTTACCAAATAGACGGTATGTGTGTTGCAATACAGTCGGGCCGACAGTCCAGTCCCTGTTTGTAGCCTTTATGTCAACTTGGTAAGTTCCAGCATCGTCTAGTTGGATATTTAGGATTGAGAAATTAAAAGTAAGAAAGCGATTCCCATGGTCATAATAAAGGTATTCAACTTGGAATAGATAACGATCATAGGTATGATCCTCATTCCACCGGAACGTACCAGAGTAAAGAATGGGAGCTCGAGGAACATCGTCATCGGTAGCCAGCTCGGTGAAGTTCAAATCTAATCTAAATATATATGTATTTTGATATGAAAATGAAATATTTGGAAACGATAAGTCACAGCCTACTACCACATAACAGTTTGTTGAATTTACTGTAGGTCCATCTTGACAGTGATAGTTACGATCAATATCTCCGGAAAATGAAAAAGTGATCAGGAAAATGAGAAAACAATGTAAAACCGGTACAAATCCCATATCGATAGATCGCGGTATTGTGACAATTATTCACAGTAAATATGATGCATTTATCGCAACACTTCGCATATCTGTCTGCAAAGCGAGGAGCGCTGTTTATGAATCAAACCAAGGAGTTGTTACTAAGTAAAACCCGTGCATGCGCACATGTGTGTGTTTTAATTTGAATACTATATGTGCTAATTCAAAATGAAAATGACTAGTCTGACAATGATTTAAATTTTTTCATGGCAACGTGACAATAAAAATTTATTTAAATTGTAGTTTCGAGAGAAGAAAGTCTCCTGATGTCTGTAGTGTTTTATAACCATTTAACTTGTACTCTTACTGGATGCAAAGCAGTTAAAATCGCTCGGATGATTTTATTTTATACATGCAAGTCAAACAGGTTTTAAATTCCCTGTGTCTGCATTTTCTGTAAGAAATTATAATGCGTTAAGCGTTTAGAGTATGCAATTGATTTACAAGTCTCTTAAATTTTACATAGGTACATCTAACTCAACCAGATTCGCCACTGAATGAGTTGTTATACCTATTTATGTAAGACAGAAACATGTCTTTGAAGCTAAAGTGAAGAATCCATCGAAGTAAGTATTTTATATTTCAACAACTTTAAACCCGTACCGATAATTACTCAAAATAAGATAATTGTTAGCAGTCAAACTGAGACACCCTCATAGGTTTTTGAAAACAATGTATTTTTTATTACAATCTTACATAGTAGGCAATTAGTAGGCAACGCAGGTAGTTGTAGCCATCTATTGTACTAGTTTAGTGAGAATATTTTATGTGAATTTTCATTATTTTCAAATTTTACAAGATAATTAAAATATTATTATCTTGTATGTGAGACTAAAACCGTCCATTGATTGCCTAGCTTTTTTTCAACAATTTGGTCAAATAATCCAACAACGATATGGAGTGCATCCTGTGCTAGAGAAGTGAAGGACGTGAAATTACGCCTGCTCCCTCCTATAAAAGGGGAAATTTGTCTCACTTCACCACAGCTTCCCGCCCCACCCACTAAACACATTTCAACGAGTTTGATGGCTATTTAGTAATAGCCGAAACAACCCGGTAAATATGACGTGGCTAGAAATGGAGATTTCTAGTAAATCATCACTCTGCTACGTCAATTCAGATGATACAATTTGAAACAGCAAAGCTTCTTTAATATATTTTACCACATTTGTGTTAATTACGTTCCATTTTGATTGGTAGATTTGGCAATCATATAAAATGATTAACAGAGAGCGTTTGTGATAAATTGGTTAATATACTATAAGAATTATATGTTCAGATCCTGATTGGATCACTGGGTTGTGTCTTTTGCCTTGCTTAATTACTTTTCTTTACTCATGGGTGTAACATGGGACTTAAGGTTTTGGTTAAAATCAACAGAGTTTAATGCATGGCTCATCCTATACGATTTCCAAGCCGATACTCTTGGCTTTTTTAGGTAAAACTGTTAAAGGTGAGCACACGTTTATCACTCTAAACTGATGAGGGTGTTATAATTTCTGAACATATTTTACATTTATGACCAGTTGCTACTGAGGACTTACAAACAGACTTACCAGTCTATTCTAAACGTTTTCGCCAATAAATTCGTCCACATTTTAACAGATAGTGGATGACACTTTACTGCAGAACGCGTAAAATGTGCAATCTAACATGTGTAAAGGTGTTATAACATACTTCATTTTATACTGGTTACCGCTTGTTCTCTTATTCACAGAACAAACCGATCGTGGATTTTCCCCAAAAGAACCCGTATTTGGCCCGTCTTTACGCTCCGAGAGCAACTGTTACAATCTGTATATGGGTGCGAAATTAAATTACCTGTGACCAGAGGATTACTGTTGTTACTGTCGTATTGGGGGCTTGTTCTTTATACAAAGAATGTGCTATAAACTTCAACTACAACAATAATTGTTTAGCAGATAGTATGATTAACTTTACGTAATCAATTCTGACCTTTAAGGTAAAAAATTCCAATTAAGGCTTTCAAAGAGCAACATAGAACATTGGTTAACCTGCGATTAAAGAGGCTTGTTTACAAGTGACGAAAAGTTGCGACTTTCTGGACTTAATGCCTTCAAGGTACGGAACATTACGGAAGTTACCACGAATAGCTAATGCTTCGGTTCTCAAGTGAAGGACAACTTTTACCCAATGAAAAATTCTACAAGGGCATAGAGACTACTGTAACATTATTTTGGTGGTGTAGTGTGTGTGTGAGTTAATATGGAAAATATGTTGCTGTATAGGGTGATCAACAACTGGTGAAATCAAGTGAGCCTAGTTGACTCTTTAATGCGCAATGTCATCGTTAATGCATTGATCAACTTTATCTCAGTAGGTGTTTGCGGAAATATGAACATTATCCAAACCAAGACGTTACACCATGAGATAGTTGGTTCAGTTGCAGGCGAAATCTAAAATGTCTTTTTGACATCTTATTTGAAAAAGACTACCAATTGGTTGTGAGGTATTAGACATCAGATCAACACAAAGGATTATTTGTGTTAATTTAAGCCATTTTTAATTAAAAACTGAGACTAATCATGCACATTAACATTCAATTTAAGATAGCATTGCACCGCCATTTCAAAGAAAACATTATTTCTTTGTGTGAAAGCTAACCTTATACTATTTAATTCAGTTTAATACAAATGCTAAAGTGTGTTCGTAATAGATCGTCTGCTATATTCAGAGTATGTGTGAGTGTAACTGTTTGTGTTGTAATTATTCATAATTGGCTATTGATTCAAGCTCTATCCAACAAAGTTAAACATTTAAAATTAAATTATATTTTCCTGCATTAGTTTTTCTTAAATCATTCAAGGGGAAATTTCCCGAATGAAATTCCATCATACAGCATATATAGCTATTCACCATGGAATGATCTTGACCAGTCATTCGTATAGAGTTAGTTAACTTATAATGTGAAAGCAAAAAACTCTTTGATTAGTCAAAGATAACATTTATTACATCCTGATTTTTTTCCCTTTTTGAATAAAAAATCATCTTCAAATAGTTTAGTGATGATATTTATGTGTATTATTCAATACGTTCTGCAGGTTGTCCAAGTTTATTCAATCGTTATGATCGAGGTATATGAAACAAAAATCCGACCATGTTGATTTCCTAGTGTTATTTTCTAATAATTCAATAACAAAGTGGGATGATCCAGCAACTCCGTGGAGTACCTGCCGTGCTAAAGAATGGGGGCGAGAAGCAAACTCTTGCCCCTTCACAATTTATAGAGGGGAATATATCTGTTCCTCCCATGCACCCACCCCCCTCCCACCCACACCCCGAAACATTTTTGCTTCTTTAAACGCCTGCTATGGCAATGGGATCCGATAACATTCTGTGTATATTTTAAATGGCCTGAAGTCGAGGTTTCCTAATTGAAAAATAATTCATTACGAATCAGTAATGAATGTGTGACGCAATTTTATACAATGTGGTGACAGAACACCATGTGATGACTGCCACAAAGCATTAAGAGAACGTCAAAGTGCACAACGTAGTTGCAATAGCTGTCATTTATTGTTATCAATAAAATACAATTAATTAACAATTAAACTAGTCTAGTAACCATGCTCATAAGCATTTAGTTTCAGATGGCGCTGTACCACTATATAACAAGAGGAAGTTATAGAATTCTAACTGCATATTTCTTTAGGTGATAAGAGTAGATAGAGTATGTGTTATTAAATGTTCTTGTTCCTTTCAAGTAGGAGATCGATTGTTATGAGCATATATTACAGAGGACAATATCTCGGTTGGAATGTCTTTATCTGTCTCTTTTATCATCCAGCAATTGGTATTGGAATGACCTTGAACACCTGACCACCTTTCATTGACAGTTATCTGTCGCAATATCCAGTAATTGCAAATCAAACAATAATGAAAACCAATAATATAGTTACGGTGGTCCTGATGGAACAGACGAGTTGCAGACTAACTGCGTTAGTATAACCCGACAACTAGCGAAAAATACAGTTTGTTCGGTTGCTGTGTTGCACCGCATTATTTTTGTTTGTTCTATTGTGAAAAAACATGTTTGGCGGACTAGATGTGATGTGGTTTTTAGGGGGAAATTTGCCAGTTGGCAGGCAGTCCTGGAGGCGGCGAAAATCGCCTTCAAATTGAAGGCGATTTTCGCCGTTTATCTGGGGCTGCCTTTTTTGGACGGTGGTGTGCTGGGGAGGTGTTTTTCGTTTCGCTTCGTGCTGGTCGTCCTTTTGTGGTTTTTTGAATGTTTGAGTGGGGGGGGGGTTGGGCGTTTTGTCTCTGCAGGTTGGTGGGCGTATGTTTTTTTTGGGCTCGCTTGACCTGAGTTTCGTTTGTCAGAATGGGATGGTTCGGTAGTGCCGTTGGCCGTGACGTTTTGTATCCCGCTTGGCGGGTCACGTAAAAAGCACTAGCGAAAAATACAATATTTGGCGTGTTGTCCAGCCACGTGCAGCTCAACAACTGATTACGTTGGGATTCTTCGTCAAAATGCCAATGCATATAATCGCTTCTCGGCCTGTTGGCTAAGATCATGTGTAGTATCTTTTCCCTTTCTAGGGGAATGGTGATACACACCCGACGATGATCACACAGTCACAATATCGATGCAAGGGGACTGAGGTTGAGAGCGGATCAGTTGTTCAGTAGTTTGGTAGTTTGGTTTTCGTGCCCAGGTTCTTTCCTGGGTGAATGTTCTTAAAAGTATGCATGTAATAGCTTGTAACATACAATTCGCCTGTATCGAGAAGAATATGGTATCGATGATTGTTCAATTTAACAACTAATTGCAAGATTGCTTGGTGGTGAATGAGATGGCGTAGCCTGCAGTAAAATAACAACCAGTTATAATCAGTTTGTCGGATTGTCGAGACCTGTTTCCTAGGGCCGTTGTTATTCTGTTTTGGGGTTTTAGAGGCCTACGGACGGTCCGACCGTTTTTACTTTTGTACTTGATTCGTGTTCAGTTCGGTGAGTGTCTGCAAAGGGGGGGGGGGGGGTTCAGTTGGATGTGTGTGGTAATTGTTTGTTGCTGATAGTTTAGTTAAAGTACGGGTAGGGTTTGGTATTGAAAGCATTTAAGCCGTGACGTTTTGAATTCCTCTGGGCGGATCACGTAAACTGCAGAGTAAAGTTACAACCAATAACGATCGGTTCCGAACCACTGGGAGTACCACATAACGTAATTACCCCATAAGTGAGAATATCAGTATATGGGCCGGGAAGCTTGGCCTCGTATGAGTTGTAATAATTCTGACCAAAGTCGTTCATGAGGTTTACATTTTGGACATCTTACGATGTTTTTAATATATGAAAGCTATTAGTTTGGTCCCCTTATTATGTACATAAGATAGTATACTATAGTAGTTATTTTTTTCTTGCTCGCTGTAGCGTGGTTTGCACTGCCGTAGGTGATATAGGTAGGGTGGGCGGGGCGAGGTAATTTTTGCATTCAAAGAATATTTATTTCTTCTTCATTTTTTTAATTCTCCTCTACATGTTTCCTTTAAACTTTTCTCAGCAGCCCTAGTCACCTCAATCAATTAGCATATTATTTGATGTACCCTGCATAATTTTATTCATTTATTTTTATCTATATTCATGTAATCTCTCTTGAGTAAGTTTATGTCTTCGTTTTTATTGATTAAGTGATTGAAATAAAATAAAATTAGATTAAAAACTTGAATTGTACTGAGTTTTAACGGTCAATACCGCAGTACAAATTGACCAAAACTAGCGACTATCTTTTGTTTGTGTAACTAAGTGATACCGGGTTGGTTATCTGAATTAATCAGGTTGTTATTTCAAGTTACCGTCAATTCGTCTCTTCCACCCCCTTTCTACTCAGTTCCGACGGTGGCGAGGGGAAGGTTAACGCTGCATATCCAATGCTCTAATGCCGTAATGGTATTTCCATACTGTGTGTATGGAAATGATTTTCAGCAAACATGGATTACTTTAGTAAACAACCCCCAGCATCAAAAGGTTTAAGGAAATAATTGCTCTATTTAGGAGACATGTGGGTTGAATTCAGTGTCAGGGGGCTGCCATTTTGATGAGATATAGGAGTATAAGAGATGACAGTCATTGCGGTTCATTGTTAGGGGCGAATATTCGCCGTCCAATTTCGTTTATTCTTTTTACCACCTTTACTTTTCTATTCATTTTACGCAACTAAGAACCTTGGCGGTTGAGGGACTAGTGTATTCAGCCACCGCCCCAGACGGTATGTCTGAGACGCGAAAAACACATTCCATACTTGTCTTACGTTTTCGAGAGATTATCCCAGCACCAAGATGATACCAGAGAATGGAATCATTGTCAAAGATCTTTATATTTTATTCTTATAGATTCTTATAGATGAAAAGCATTTCAAATGCCCTCGATTTTTACATTGCAAACTTTTTAAAATAAGGTCTATGAAACTGAAATGTCGCCCTCACATTCAAGAGAAAGTTATCTCTTGTTTCTGAATGACAAGTTGTGGTCTTTAAGTTCCTACGTGTAAAATGCTACTTGTATTCTGTCATTAACAAAACGTCCTTTGGGCTATTCTTACAAAGTTAATCAAAGATAGTTTTCACGTACCCAAAACAAGTACCTAATATTTGTGAGCGATAAGTGACACGCATTCCTTACGATTGGCCAATGTTATTATAATATGTGTATTTAAAGACATTGATTATACACGTTGTTGATTCTTATTATTATTTTAACATGTCTTTTTAATACCTCACAGTTGTTTATTGGTATATTTTCAAAGTTGGTGAGCCAGTTGAGTTGGCCCTCTCATTTATTATAATATCACTTTCTACCCCAACACCATCTATCAGAATAGCTGCTACCTCACATGTTATACCTTTATTAAATCTTACAACTCTTGTGTCTGCTTCCTGATTAAGGGTTAAACTGTAACCATCTACCGCCCCTTACCCCGGTTGGTTTCCAGACAGGTTCCCCCTACTAGGCGTTGGCGGCGTTACGGTGGAATTCTATTTCTGGTGTGGACCGAATCTAGATATCTGTTATTAACCGCTTTGAACATACTATGGTGTACAGCCGGCTACGTAGTCACCTCCGGACGAGAACATCCCTGATGTCTACGTGCCGGTTAGACCGAGATCCTGGGGAGCGATGCAACCAACGAAAGATCAAAACGGGTCTGGCCGGGGAGATAAAGGGGACAATGACAGATTGGCTGACTTTCCTGTGAATCCAGAGGCTCTGAGGGAGGATTACGTAGTTTGGTTTGAAGTATTATTGGAGCTAATTTGTTGGGATGACAGAACAAGGGCCTTACACTTAATTTAACGACAAGTCTGTAGGGCCCAGACTATGATGTCTTAGCTGATCTCGATGCGGCGAAGAGTAGGAGATTTGAGTCTCACGGATGTGCTCGACCAATAGTAATAAATAAAATAATATTTGCTTTTTATATAGCGCTTCATACCAGCGATAAGTCTCAAAGCGCTTTACAGAAGTTATATTTATCCCTGGTCAATGATAACCTGTCCCAGTCGGTTACCTCAAAGGTTCCCATTTATCCCCTGGGCGGAGAGAGGCAAGTGAGATAACCCTGAACCCCATAAGGTCAAACAGAATCCAAAGAGAGCGTCAAATTGTTGTGTAACGATAGACGTATTCATTTTTTAATAGCATTTGAAAAGCAACGTATGACACAACGTATGAACTAGGCAGGAATCGAACTAGCAATCCTTAGCCAAGCTTGTGGGAGTGGTTTCAGACCTGGACCAACGGGAGACAGTTCATGGTCGGTAGGACAGGGCTCTGAGTTATATGGGATGGACCCTCCGGTTTGTTCTGTTTCTGTGTAGCACCGTGTTTTTTTTGTCTGTGATGTTTTGTAAAAAACTTATTTTGTGGAATAGATGCAATATAGTTTTAAGGGGAAAATTTGCAAGTTGATAGGCAGTACTGGAGGTGTGGCCTTCGCCTTCAGGTTGCAGGCGATTTTCGCCGTCTATTTGGGGCTGCCTTTTTGTTTTGCTGCGTGCTGGTCTTCCTTTTGTGATTTTTTAATGTTCGAGTGGGTGGTTGGGGGTTTGTCTCTGCTGGTGGGCGTATTTACTTTTTTTTGGCTCGCTTGACTTGAGTTTGTTTGTCAGATTGTGCTGGTTGGGTAGTGCCGTTTGGCCGTGACGTGTTGGATCCCACAGGGCAGGTCACGTTAAAAGCGCATTTAGTCATTTTTTACAGTTCATACAGGGACGTGCGTTTACGGGGGGGGGGGAGGGCGGGATTTATAGAGGTTATTTCGTTTTCGGTCTGATGCAAGATGAGTACTTCTCCCTATGTAACATATACAATGAGAATAAGATGAGATATTTTACCTTTATTAATATTAAAAATCTGGTGTCTGCTTCCTGGTTTAGAGTTAATCTGTACCCGTCCCCCACCTACCGCCCCTTCCCTCCGGCTGGTTTCGAGACAGGTTTTCCACTACTAGACGTCGGCGGCGTTTCATTGGTGGAAGCGATGGGATTCTATTTCTGGCGTGGACCGAATCTAGATGTCTGGTACCAACCGCTGTGAACAGCCGGCTACGTAGTCACCGCCGTACGAGAACATCCCTGATGTGTACGTGCCGGTTAGACCGAGATCCTGGGGAGGGATGCAAGCAACAAAAGATCAAGACGAGCCTGGCCGGGGAGATAAATGGGACGGTGATAGATTGACTGACTTTCCTGTGAGTCCAGAGTCTCTGAGGGACAAAAAATGTGGCTCAACGGCAGACAGAACTAAAACCGCCTTCCGGTGGTAAAGCAAAATTATAAGAGGCCAACTGAATAAGATGGCTTGACGGCAGGTGGATGGCAACCAGCTAGCATAGAACAACCGTGGGATAGTCCAAAGGAAGAGACTGTGATGCAGCCGCCGAAAAGGTCTTATGAAAGTGTTCCAGTTTTTGGCCGGAGTGTTTCTTAGAACAAACGAATTGCGACCTGGTATGACATTAGGGTATCCATGAAAAAGGGAGTAATCGGAGGTTGTCTATAATGATTGAACACCAGTTGGCAAAGAATGTGGCACCCGCAGTTTGAGCCAAGGCTCTCATTTCGAGTGCTTCAAGAGTAACATCGCCCTCAATTTATGGTTCAACACCCTGGGAGGATTACGTAGTTTGGTTTGTCGTAATATGAGAGCTAAACTGTTGGAACGGCAGAACAAGGGCGTTAACTTACGACTTAACGACATGCCAGCAGGGCCCAGACCAGGATGTACTTGCTGATCTCGATGCAGCGAAGAGTAGGAGATTTGAGTCTCTCACGGATTTACTCGAACAATAATAAAAGATAATATAACATTTGCTTTTTATATAGCGCTTTATACCAGCGATAAGTCTCGAAGCGCTTTAAGCACGTTATATTATCCCTGGTCAATGATGCTTGTCCCAGAGACAATACCTCCAGTCGGCATCAGTTATATACTGCGCCCAATGACAAGTTACCTCAAAGGTACCAATTTAACACCTGGGTGGAGAGAGGCAAGTGAGATAAAGCATCTGCCCAAGGACACAGCGTAATGAACTAGGCAGGAATCGAACCAGCATTCCTTGGATCACGAGTCCGACGCCTTAGCCAATTGGCCACCACACTCCACCAAAGGTTCGGGACAGCTAACCAAATGGACATATTCAGAACGCTATTACGATAAAGGACCCGACAACAAAGGGAGAGTTGTCCAGAACTGGCGATGATATACAACAATTTCTCGCGTGCTCAATCTAATGCCTTCATTGGGATGAAAGAGACCCTAGCAAAAGAGTTCTTCATAAATACCATTAGTGACAGTAGATGGAAAATACCCAAGAACCTTGATGAACAGTGAGCAATAAATGTTGGAACTGTAGAGAGATGGGCCATTTTCGGAGGGACTGTCCCTAACCCAACCCCCAAACCCCTCCCTCCCTGAAAGAGGTTACCTGCAGAGGAGGAATAGAAACAGGAAAGTCGGTATTGTAGGACAAAGATGGACTAGTCCACATCGTAATCCAGTCGATGTACCACTCTCATGGAAGAGGTTACGGTCTGTGGGTACGAATTTGGTTTTTTACTTTAATTTAGAGCTGGAGGGTGTCGAAGTGAGCATACTTTTTACTTGACCCGCCCTGGGGAACTAAAAACGTCACGATCAAACGGCACTGAAATACTAACCCCTCTCATAAACAAAACTCACAACTCAAGCAACCCAAAACAAGGCCGACCGACGGAGACAAACAACCGACAACCCCCCCCCCCCCCGATCATTAAAAAAGGCACAAACGGACGGCCAGCCCATATCAAAACAAAACGCCCCTCCCCTTGCACCCCAGCGCCCGTAAAAGGCAGCACCAGATAAACGGCGAAAATCAACTTCAACCTGAAGACAGATGTCACGGTTCACCGCCTCCAGGACTGCCTGCCCATTCGGTCGGTCAGGGCCTGAAATCAATCCCACAACTTGAAAACGAAGGAACAATGGAAAAAAAAAAACATGACCAGCTCTCTCTAGGCTGTTACAGCCGCTGCTCGGGCACATCCCTTAACCAACCGCCAATGATACCATTTCATATTGGTCACCAAGGCACCGTGTGCGATTCTCTAAGCAAGATCGAGGAGCCTGCAACTATTCAGCCTTGATATGCACCGCACGCCATACCTCGGTGGAATGACGACCATGTTCGAATATTGCATTAATCGACCTGTTTCTCAAGGAACTGAGCACAAGGTCCGGCCGTGACAGTTCAACGGGGGGGGGGGGGCAACTCCTTAAGGGTGGAACAAATGACACGCACTACTCTGCTCGGGGTATTACTATGCGGTGCTGTGTTGTTAAACAGGGCCGGTGCCCTATCGACACAAGTGCAACCCTCCCAAAAACGTAGACAAAACAAGGCAACCCTGGGTCTTCTACCACTACAAAAAAATTGCTTAAATAACAAAAAAAAGGCGATTCACTTTCCAGATGAATCACCTCCAACCCACCAGATTGCTCAGCTAGACTGCTGCATTCCAGTTGTAAGTTAAGGATTAACAAACAACATTCATAGACGGACGGTGGATAATTTAACTTCACAAAAAGGTGACGTTTTATCCTGAAATTTCAGTAGATACATTAATTTTGGAAGAAATATTTGCCGTTCTTGAATATTAAAAGGTAATGTCTGGACAGAGAAAGTCACATTCTACATAAACAAACATTTGGTCTGACATTTGGTAATAGGTAGATAGCGTTCCAGGAAAACAAAATTGAACCACTTCAGAACTTTCGACTTTTATAAGTATAATTTTACTTATCCAACCTAATCAACCACATTGTTAATATAATTTAAATAATCAATGGCATTGAAAAAGTTAATTAAATTTAACTTAAACATTTGCTTTATCTCAAATATATACGTTATAGCCTTTTATTAATGGTTTCAAAAATACTAATAGTATCAAATAAATCACTATTTGTTAAATGTGATGTAATAACAGCAACCGTTGTTCGGTTTGTGAAGTAGTTGATGACCTATCAAGAGAAGAAGTTATATTTAGCACAAATTAATCAAATTAGGAATTGGATGAAGTATGTATTCATATATTTCGTGCATGGAAAAGTACAATACTTTCTTCCTACGCACAATGGTTTAAGTTTTCAAAAGCATACAGTCATTGTGAAACTCGCAATGGTATTATAAACTTACTAATGTTTTTGTTACTCCTTTCGTAACTGCCGAGCTGTCTGGAATGTGTTGAAAAGAATCCCTACAAAGAAAAATCTCCTAAAAAGAGAATAATAATATAACAGTGTGCTTGGTTTCGTTCTTGTACATTGTTTGAAATTGAAGGATTCAAAAACAAACAATGAATGAAGTGACTTCATCCACGAATCAAAGCAACTATTCAACTCGCAAGTCTTTATGTAGGAAATACAGAAGAGAAATTACACTTCTAGGTTTTACTTTCACAATTGAAAGCATGGTAAGTTGTAAAAAGTGGCAATTACAGTTTCTCGAGAACGATATTAATAAGCATTCTTTGTAATAACTTTCTATAGTTTATATTAACTTTATTAAATTTGTATTAAATTGTGTAGATGCCTTTCAAATGCTTTTAACAAATGAATACGTCGATCGTTACACAACACTTTTAAGCTCTGTTTGGATTCTGTTTGACCTTATAGGGTTCAGGGTTATAGGGTTAAGAATCTTAATGTTATGATAGTATTCATTGATCGTAATAGCATTAAACTTATATTCGTGACACAAAAATACCAGTTATAAGAAGAAAATGGCTAATGATCTTTTTTTCACACACAACAACATGCCTTACCTAAATATGGTCAAACTTGTCCTTCAAAGGTATGAAAAAATCCCTTTGTTTCTGTGGAAAACTTTATATTTTTCAAATTGTGCCAGCAATTAGTATGGACAAAATAAATTATGACAACTTAAGAGAGAAAAAAATATAAACATTAAGACAGGAGCTATAGTGCAGTACATCTACCATATAGTTGTTAATATTACACTCACGAATGTTACAGCAATAAAATATGCGAACACTGAACAAGAAATTTTAATAAAGAATGTTGTTTTCTTGTTTTCTTTAGTATTCCGTATTAGTATTTAGTACAACGAAATGAAACCGACTTTATTTGTGTTCCACAGTCTGCGAATACCCGGATTTTCCTTAAATAAGTGTTACCATGATCACAAACAGCTCTTAGCTCTTTACTGAAATGTATCCATAACAATAACGGTTTTAAAGCGTCACATTTGTTTCTCAATCTTCCAATTAAGCTCTGCTGCCCTCTCTTCTCACGTTGACAGCAGCAAGTGTGTACCAGCTAATCATTTCCCTGTGTATTATTGTAGACTGTAGAGATAGAGAAGGTGTAGGTATGGTTTCAATTTGTCCGAAAATGTAACTGTCTTCCTATGTTTGACGTAATGCTTTTTTTTTTGGCATTATGTGCAACATCGAATACTTTTTGTTGAAAAATTGAACGACCTTTAACTTGAATCTCAGTTAATGTTGAAAGGAAGACAAACATCGATTCTTTAGAGCAACCACTGTTTTGTAATGTTTCCTATTTTGTTTACATTTTGGCTGATAACCTTGATTGGTTGAGTGTCCTTTAAAAGGTTTAGAATGTTCCAACAGATTGAGTGCATCACAAGAGAGACTTTGAAGCGAAATGGAAGAAAGCAGCAAAGTCCAAGTCTAATCCTAACATCGCCCATGTCACATGAACAGATTTATTATTCTTAAATTTCCAGAAAACCTGAAAGGTAATTGTTATACATTTTTGGGTTTTACGTGCTATTTGTATGCTAGGCAAACTATCGGCATTGACCACTACACTGCCAAGGAATACTACGAGAACGCCAACAAATTGCAATATGCTCGAAAATTCATGATAGCTCGACTGTACGAAGTACGTTCTTCGCCACAAGGACACTACAAAAAGGGTTCACGTGAGAGGTGAAATTGTATGGAGAAATGCCAAATTGTTTCTAAAAGTTTTATTAAATATTGCTTATTGAGATATTCTCATTTGTATATTGTTTTATAATATGAGTTATAGCAAATTATTGCGCATATCTAAACGAAATTTGTAAGGCTAACAGCAGGGAAATTGAGAAGTGAAATTGTGTGGAGAAATGCCAAATTGTTTCTAAATGTTTTATTAGATATTGCTTATTGAGATATTCTCATTTGTATATTGTTTTATAATATGAGTTATAGCAAATTATTGCGCATATCTAAACGAAATTTATAAGGCTAACAGCAGGGTTTGGAAGTGGGCTGATATTTTTTTGTGACGGTGGGCTCAGCAAAGGGAATAATGTAGCAGTTCTTTTCATTATTTGTTAAGTAATATTAGAGATATATCGCTTTTCACTTACAAGCTACAATGACTGCATGAATTGCATTACCGAAAGCGTGGGCGTGTTTGCTTTGTTGGCTCGCATGACTTGATTTTTCTTTGTCAGAGCGGTCTGGTTGGATAGTGCCGTGTGGACGTGACGTTTTGGTTCCCGGAGGGCGGACTGATCACGTAAAAAGCACTACATTACTGCAAGCTTTTTTCTTGTGTTAAACATATGTTCAGTTTGCAGGTGTACGCACTGTCTAAGGGTGTGGTAGAGGGCATAGAGAAAATAATATTTTACAATAATCCATTTTGAATTAAGTATTACCGTATTTAGCATCAGTGTTTATACACATAAAAAATACCAATAGCATTTTACACTAATTGATGGTACTAAATATTTTCTTCTGCCTAAGAACAAATTTGGTAGTAACTGGCATACTTATATGTAAAGAAACTACCACGGTAAATACGTGATATATAAGACAATGGCTGAAAAGGAAATTACACACTGTTATTAACAACTTCTCAAAAAATGATTGAAAGGTCCCTATTGTAAATTTTTCTCTTACATGTTTAATGTTTTTAAATGTTGGGATTGCAGTTGCTTTCATACTCATCCTTTCATACTCATACTTCGGACACTTCACCTATCCCAATCTGCTGTAACAGGCGCACTCGAGGAGCTATGTGGTCTATGCATATCATGGAGCCATTCAGAAACGGGTAACAATTATATGGTTTAAAATACCCCAGGAGCGTCCATGAGTATGTTCAGACGAGATCAAAAGTATCATGTCATATGCCCACATACGTTGTCATTGAAAACTGCTAACACTCGATCATATAAAGCCGTTCGTTAAGAAATATTCTTCCTAATATGTACCCTGAATCGTTTCCATCTACCACCTATCTGCTCTCGGCTGTCTACAAACTTCAGTTTCATAAGCTGCAACATATCAATCAGAAAATTTTTTGTTTGCATTGTTTCTTGCAAATATGTTCGCACTAGTTCATAAACATAACAAGTGCCATCAATAACTAAATTCTGAACTGTTTGAAATTAAGTCTAGTAAAACTTTAACATCGCCGTCACTTCAGGGGAGAATCATCGCTTGTTTGAAAATGAAAAGCTTTGGTCTTTAGGTCCCTGAAATGCTGCTTTGAATATTTGGCCTATTTTAACAGTAACACTTTATGTTAATAGTCGCCATATACCATATGAACAAAAGGTAACACCCTCTGTCTGTCATTGGTCAATCGTATTATTATTAAATATGTGTTTTAAGATATTGTATAAACACGTAGTTAATACACACGTAGTTTCTATCACTACGTGAACGGGTTTTTTTTCAAGGACTCTCAGTTTAGGGATAAAAAATGTAGTGAAAAAAATTCTACCGCATGTTTCACAATATCTACTAAATGTCTCTTTATAAAGGGATGATTTTTATATTTCTTTCCTGAATGTTCTTTATACTTGTTGATCATTGGGTTACACGGACAGTTTCTGTATGCTGTGTGAATGATGTAATTTTAATCCCCCACTACTTATCCTTTTGTGTTTTTTTTTTAATGTTTCAGTGGGTGGTTGGGGTATTTTTCTCTGCAGGTCGGTGGGCGCATTTCCTTTTTTTTGGTTCGCTTGACTCAAGTTTTGTTTATTGGAATAGGATGGTTGGGTAGTGCCGTTTGGCCGTGACGTTTTGGATCCCGCAGGGCGGGTCACGTAAACAGCACTTATCCTTTAACGCTACCCAAGCATCTATCATCAATTTCGGGGTTTTTCAGCTCCCATCATTCAAGATATTTATAATGAATCATGTCTTCCAGAGTTCCTACTCTCTATGAACATTCAAAGTGCTTTTTACGTGACCCGTCGAACGGGATACAAAACGTCACGGCCAAACGGCACTACCAAACCACCCCATTCTTACAAACGAAACTCAGGTCCAGCGAGCCAAAAAAAAAAGTACATACGCCCACCGCCTGTAGAGACAAAACGCCCAACCACCCACTGAAATATTCAAAAACCACAAAAGGACGACCAGCACGCAGCGAAACAAAACAGCCTTCCCCAGCACACCACCGTCCAAAAAAGGCAGCCCCAGATAAACGGCGAAAATCGCCCTCAACTTGAAGGCGAATATCAGACTTCACCGCCTCCAGGACCGCCTGCCAACTGGCAAATTTCCCCCTAAAAACAACATCACATCTATTCCTCCAAATAAATTTTTTTTTAGAACAGAACAAACATAAATAATACGCTGCAACACAGCAACAGAACAAATTGGAGGATCTAATCCATATAAAACAAAGCCCTGTCCTACCGACCAGGAACGGTCTCCCGTTAAACGGTCGGTCCAGGACTGAAACCACTCCCACAAGTTAAAAACAAAGGGGCAATGCCAAAAAACATGGGCAGTACTTTCTAAGCTGTCACAGCCGGTCCTCGGGCACAGTCCATCACCCAATCGCCAGTGATACCTTTTTCAGATTGGTCACCAAGGCACCGTGTGCAATTCTCCACGCAAGATCACGGAGCCTGCAACCATTCAGCCTTGAATGCACCGAACGCCATACTTCGACAGGATGACGTCCCTGTACAAAAATTGCATTCAAGGCCCTATCCCGCAAGGAACTGAGAACGAGGGCCGGCCGTGACAGGTCAACAGGGGGCAACTCAATAAGAGCGGGGCAAAAAACACGCACCACTCTGCTTGGTGTGCTACTATGCGGTTCTTTGTTGTTAAACAGCGCCGGTACCCATCGACGCAAGTGCAACCCGCCCCCAAAACGTACAAAATATGAACAAGGCAACCCTGGGTCAGTTACCGCTACAAACAATTGCTTAACTAACAAACAAGTTAACTTACTTCCCAGATGAACCACCCCTAGTCCCCCCTTCTCCAGTTTTTGGTACAATACCGCCCTCTTGACCAGCTCTGTACCACCAGACCATATGAATGAAAAAATCGGCCTCTCTAACCGCACCAGGACGCGACGCGAAATAGGGTACACCGCGCCCGGGTACCACAAGATGGGCGAAACGAAACGATTAATAACAGTGACTTTCAGCAAGATCGAAAGCCAGCGGGTGCCAAAGGTTTCGAGTCTGCTCTGAAATACCTCAGCCCTCTCGTTCCAGGTGACATCACAAGGTGCATCGTAGCCGAACCATATACCATTAATTTTGATATTCTGATCCGACCACGACGCACCGAATGGTAAGTCTCTGTATCTCCAGCTACCAAGACGAAGGCCCTTTGTCTTTTCTGGATTCAATTTCGCCCCGGTAGCTCTCTCAAAAATAGATAGATCCTGCGAGAGTGCGCGAAAGGAGCCGAGACTCGAAACAATACATGTCACGTCATCTGCATATTGAGCGCATTTCACTTTGGCACCCCCTGGCACAACGAATGGAACAAGTTTGGAGTCCCTTTCCAAAAGACGAGAGAGGGACTCGCTAAACAAAACATAAAGTAATGGAGACAGAGGGCACCCCTGGCGCACCCCCCTCTCTACGTTAAAAACCTCCGAACAAAACCCATTTACGATAACAGGACTGTAACTTTGTTGATACAAAACAGAAATCCATTTACGAAAATTTGGGTGCAACTGAAACGTCTCCAATACATTCATTAAAAAACCGCGATCCACCATGTCAAAGGCCTTCTGCTGGTCCAGAGACACTAATGCACATGGCAGATCACGCTCAATAACAAAGTCGGTCAAGTCGCGCATCAACCACAAGTTCTGCTGGATGCAATGACCCTTCACTGCACAAGTATGGAGATCACCAACAAGATGCGGCATAGCCAGTGCAAGGCGGTTGCACAAAGCCTTAGCCAGCAACTTGTAGTCCACATTTTACCAAGGTGATCGGACGCTTGTTATGGGGATCCAAGGGGTCCCCAGACTTTGGCAGCAAAGTAATCATGCCCAGACGTTGACTTTGGTTTAACAGTCCGTTTTGGAAGGCGTCCTCGAAAACGGCTCTGATGTCGGGTCCTATTATTGCCCAGAAGGTTCGGTAGAACTCCCTCGGAAGCCCGTCCGAACCCGGGGACTTGTCATTCTTCATCTTCGAAAGCGCCTTCCAAAGCTCAACAGTGGTTATTCCGCCCCCAAAATATCATTGACATCGTGGGGAACGGTTTTTGAGATTCCCCTCAATAAATCAGACTGTGCCGACAAGTCGACATTGCCACGCGTAAACAAACTCGAATAATACTCTTTATATACGCGGACAATGCCGTGAGGGTCACTGACCACGGTCCCATCGGTAGCGCGCACAGACGGGACGCGTCTGTCACCCGCCGATGAGCCAACGGACTGGTAAAACCTCAGTGAAGGGCGCTCCTCGGCTTCCACCGCTTCGACACGGGCCCTGACGCGGGCACCGTGGTACTTTTCATCGAGATAAGTCTGCAAAGCGATGACTGCCGAAGGGTCGCCAAACTTCACCTCCGCGCACAGCTTCGAGAATTTTTCTCTTCGACGCCGTGCGCGGGTCACGCAATACTGAATTGCGTAGCGTTTGATGCGCAACTTGATATCATCCCACCACTGGGATGTAGAAGCAAAGGCCGGCTTCAATGTTTGCCATCCTTTTTACCTGGTCTCGAAACCCTGGCGGAACTCTGCCTCGCCAAGAATCCGACAGTTAAACTTCCATAGGCCCGGCCCGATCGGGAAAATAGAAGGCAAAACAAAACGTGCTACTACAGTGTCATGGGCAGAGAGCGGACAGCTGAGCGTCTCGCAACCCGAAAATTTAAAACTCACGGGCGCATACACTCGATCTATCCTGGAGGCATCTTCTCCGTTAGGCCTCACCCACGTATAGACCGTACTACACGGGTGCATATGCCTCCAGACATCGGCTAAAAGGTGTGCCGAAGTGAACCTGTCCAATTCTGTGATCCCAGCGTCGGGACTAGCAGACACAGAAGCCCCGAGTCTGTCAAGACCCGAGTGTGGGACACAGTTAAAGTCTCCGACCATGACACATGGAGCACTACCAGGAACAAAGAAAGGCAGTGTGTTAAAAAAATCTCGTCTAGCAGAAGGCCGATTGGGAGCATACACATTGCAAAGGGAGATGTTACCCTGTGGATACTTGAAAAGAATGCAAACCAATCGGCCCTCGTGATCCGTCTCCACCCTAGTGGCACAACCCGCCTGACGAGGTGACAGGAGGATGACAGTGCCACAGGATGAAGACGAACCAAACGAAGCATGCAGCCCACCACCCCACTCATAAGCCCATAGAGGGACATCTTCTTCCAAAATATGTGTTTCTTGCAGGCAAACGCAGTCGACTTCCATTGAAATACAATATTGGAAAATGCGACTGCGCTTGCGATGATCCCTCATGCCATTGACGTTGAAAGTGGCAACTGAAAATGTATGGGCCATAAGAGGGCAATGAGGCAAAAGTACGTCGACGACGATTCTGTAAGCTTTAAGCGCGCTCTAGACGACATATCGTCGTCGGAGTCGTCACTTGAAGCCGACCTTTTCAGTGAGGGTTCCCCCATCTCGTCGTACCAGCTCGTCCCAGTGGCACGTTTCGGCTCGACGATCCCCGAGCCCCGGAGTCACTGTCAAACATAGCCTCCGGAGACCCGACGACCGAGTCGTCGTCAGACAGAGTCTCCGGATCTGGCGATACCGGCGGCGGACTGGGGACGGAACTGGACGGGTTGATGGGGGAAGCTGGTGAAGACCCCGTGTCCGCTTCGCTGTGTGGTGGAGACGGTGCGGGCACGGGGTTGATGGGGGAAGCTGGTGGAGACTTTCTCGGTGCGGGCACGGGGTTGGGGTCTGCAACTACGGGGGAGGGTGAACCAGGTGCGGAGAGTGAATCCTCACCCGGTTCCCCCTCCTTGCGTGGAGCTTCCTCCGGGGCAGTAGGTGCGCCAGAACTTGGCGCCTTTGCTTGACCCCCACTCTTTGTCATAAAGACATAAGAGGAGGGACAAGCGCGAAAGACATGTCCCTCCTTCCCACAGAGTGAGCACACGACTTCGCTTGGGCAAGCAGAGGTATCATGCCCAAGACGAAGGCAGCGCCCACACTTTTTATTTGGGCAGCCCTTGGCTTCGTGCCCGGTCTCCCCACACCTGAAACAGGTACGGGGCTGACCGGGGTAACGCACGTGAGCTTTATGCCCGGCAATAAAAAGGAAGGAGGGAATGTCCTGCTTGAGGTCGATCCGAACCTGTCGGTGCCCGTTGAACACCCCAGGGGCCTGTGCGTAGGAGCACATTTTAATAGCCTTGACAGCCCCAAACCGACCTAAAACAGTTGCGACAAGTTCCTGACGCACCTCTAATCCTACGTGGATGACAGTTACCCATACGGAACGTTCGTATGGAGTAACTTCAACCCCACTCAGCAACGTGACACCCTTCTGCCGGGTCACGTCACTGGTAAAACGTAGATCATACGTATTACGACCCTGGAGAGCTTGTAAAGCATCAACCTCTCCAGGCACAACAACACCCTTACTCTTTGAAATACTAAGAACTTGCACCGGTGGAACCGCTTGTTCACCGGTGAAGGTCAACTTAACAATTTTGGAATCACGGCGCGATGCCATGATACCGAAGGTGGCTAGGCCACAGAGGAGTAACAAAAACAAACTAAAGACAGGTTTAAACTTAAAACGATATACGATAACTATATACAACAAACGCACACACCCGCCTGGCGGGAAGTATAGCACAGTACAGTACAGTGAGGTAAGAAAGTAGCTGTATCAGATGGAGAGCGAGAGCGAGAGCGAAAAACACGTCTGCACTCCACGAAAGCCAAAGTTGGTGTGCTAGTTGAATTAACCCTCTCATTTCTAATAATGTCACTTTCTTCCCAACATGTGTTTTCAAGAAAAGCTGCTGCCTCACGGAGATGGTTTCTCATTTGAAATGTTCCCGTGTGCCTCGTAATTGATATCAAACTTTCAACTGGGCAAATCCATTTTGTTTTTTTAAGGAAATGGATGGTCCCTCGGTTCGTTGAAGCTGCCCCCATGTAGGAAGGTGATGTAGACCCCCACTCATTAATCAGCTGCTGTGATAACAATATTCATGTGGATCGACATCGAATTTAAACTTGTGCAAGTCTTCTACAGTTCTTGAATCGTAAGTAAACTCACCGATGTCATATCGCCGGTCCTCATGAAAGACGATGAATGCTTCAACGAGAAAATAAATAAATATCATTAATAGTTCGATAAGCAGTAACATGATTAATGTTCTTCGAGATGAAACCCAATTAGATCGCTGTATATATCAGTACGGAGTGCCTGTTCATTTCACCCGTTAAATATCATTGAATACAAAATTAATAATTGTATCTGTGACGCAGTAACGATACATACAACATGGATAGAGAAATAAAAGTCTGCTCGTTACGCAATTATTGAACATGTTCATGAAGTATTTGCGTGTGAGTTGCCATCGTTTTCTACTTTGAATACAAATGATATGTTTTTTAATGATTACGTTATATCATTAAGTATTTTGCTCTTATGTGGTGTGAATTATAGATGTATTCATTTCCAGTGAATAACGTGTATTTCTCACAATCAATCAAGTGAGAAGTGTTGAAGGTACCAAACGAGTGTCACGAGGGTATTTCATGAGGGTCCCGAGAAGTGCCCTAAGAGATAGGAAACCTACAGGTAAGGGAAATTGTGATACGGAGACTAACAAATTGGAACCTCAGTAACTACCGGGTGAGCGCCACTTCTGATAGAACTGTGGTCATCTTTTGGAAAGTTCCTGATAGATGATCCTGTTTTCTACAGCATCTCTGTAAATAACGTGCCAACCGTACATCTACAAAAGAAAAAAAAATAGCCCGTGGCTGGAAAACTTAATTAGACTTTAAACAATGCGGTACATCAATAGTCGTTTAAACACCATTATGATACAATGCATCTAGATTGACAAATACCAATCAATATCTCTAGACCGCTAATACGCTACATTATAATTATAATTTTTGAAACACAAATACCAAAACGATACATCTAGAACCGTTGAAAGCAATGTGATGAAGAACCCAAAATCACTAATGATGATTAACCAATGCTAAAAAAACAATGTAGTTAATATTACTTAAGAAAAAATTAACATATACGATGTACCTCTTTAACACGACATCACAGTATCCCCAACACCAATAGGAATAGATCCATAACTTCTTAAACACCTAGACTATATCTAGAATCAATAAAATGAAAACCTAATATTACAATAAGAAACCACTCAAAGGGATATGTACAGAACCGAGGAAAGAAGAATAAAAAAATAAAAAAAAGAATCCTACGGAAAGATCAATACTTTGAAATCTCTTTCAACTTATTGGCTAGTCAGACGATGCCAAGAAACGTCTCTTAAAGCAAAATATGTTTGTGGATTTTCAGTTGGGTTTATGGTGGTTGTTAAACAGACTGGGATTGTTTTTGGTTTTGTTGACCTTTGGTCCGTGTCCGTTTTCTTTGCACGTAAAAAGCACAAAATATGATCACAAATGCTGAATGATGATATAAAAAATATCCTTAATTAGCAAACGATTATCTATAAAGCCTACTCAAATACTTAAAATGACATTTCCAGAACCATGGAAACATTTACAAACCCTTAACCATAATATAGGAGAATACAGCCATAATAAACAAAAACTTGTTATCGTCAAGTGTAAGTATTCTACCATTTGGATCTGTTTTTAAAGGTATATTTATATTAAATGCTATCATTTTCCCTTCTGTGTTTATCTTGTCATGTGATATACTTAATAACTTAAGATTACTACTGGTTATATCTTTGTCTCTTGTAATTAATGTGACCTTAAAGGGTTGTACAGAAAAAAAATCGATTATCGTTATGTATCTAACATAGTTTTAGGACTTTCAAGAATGAATAGACGATAAACTCCTCCTTCTTCATTCAAATACAGTGTAAGACAAATTTCTTTTCATTTCTGTCAAAGCTTACAAAACTCAAAATCGTTTACATCATTTGCTAAGGTCATGTGTAGTATCTGTTCTTTTCCCTTTCGAGGGGAATGGTGATGCAAACCCGACGATGATCACACAGTCACAGTCTCGATGCAAGGGGACTGGGGCTGGGAGCTGATCAGTTGTTTGGTAGTTTGGTTTCGTGCCCAGATTCTTTCCTGGGCGGCTTTTCCTTAATAAAAAGCATTAAGCATACTTGACGGCCTGAACCGTTCGCCTGATGTATAATTTATACATGCATGGTCTTCACTTGACCGTCTATACTATGGTGCTTAATATTCATTTCCTTGTTTTTTGTGACAGCATATTAATTGATATTTTAATAGGGTATACATAAGAAATTTCTCCGAACGATTAAGCGTTTTATTACAATTGTTATATTATGACTTTGAAAAGAATAGAAATACACACACAATGCCAGCTGCGTATAATTAGAAACACTGTTCAAATCAGCATATATAAACTCTCAAGAATAGGTGTTTTCGTTTAACGAATATGACACAGAATCACTTTATACTTTCACTTATCCAGGTAACAATAGACTATTCACACTTTGTAGATTTTTACTTTCCCCTCTGTGAATAAATTTGAACAATATGAAAAATGAACAATATTTAGAGGCTTTATTGATGCATATTTCTCACTGATCAAAGATACTAACAAAATGCATACATACACGTATCATTTGATAGGGGTTCACTATTTATACGTATAATCTACCTTTAGTCAATGTTTCATCTGGTTTAACAGTCTATGGGAATCTTAAAATATGAAATGCTATAAGACAAGACACGATTCACTTCATACCACTTTACAATGAATATGTTGAAAATTCTATTGCCAACGTTCACAAGGTTGTAGTCACATCCAAGAACCTTATTTGATATACTTTGAGGAAAGCGTAGTGATGACTGCTGCTTAAAGTAAACATGCACCCAATATTATGAAGCAATCGAAGCGTTTTACTATTCAATTTATATTATTGTATACTCGTAGACCCCAATACATCCGGCAACAATATAAAAGATGTGCACCGTAAGGTTTTTCCTTAATGAGGATTGCTACTAAATTCAGTTCAACATATATTCAACTGTTTTTAAGCGGTTCGTTAACTTTTCGCAGACCTATTCTGCAATGTCACTTTCCAGTTAGGAGTTAAGGATTGAAAAACCCAAATTCTATATGTAAAAAGGACAATCTCCGTTTTTATTACTCTGCTTTGGTATTAGTAACTATTGAATCAATGATCCATCAGAAAAATGTACGGGCAGATATGTCACCGTTAAGGTACATGTTCGGTGACGTTCAACTATAATCGTAGTACTAAATAATATTTACATGAAAGTAAAATATTCCACATCCCAAATATCTCACAACCGAAAACAATCTTTTCATCTGACAGTAGCTTCATTTTGTCAAACAAATCCATTCAGTGCTCTCGGGGAAAGACATTATCAGGAACATATCGACGAATTATGCAAGATTACAAAAATCTCCAACTGCTTGTACAAGCTGTATGTTACCTACCGCAGATTAATGTTGCAGTGTCGCGTTCCTGTAGAATGTTTAGGGCTGGAAATCCTCCGTGAGAGTATCTTCTTGAAATAAATAACGATTGAATCCATATCTGAAAAAGCATTCCATCGTGCACAAACGTACGGACAGATATGTCTCCGGTGTCACACAGCTCGGTAACATTCCACTCAAATCTAAGTACATCTATATGATATTTATATGAAGAAGAAATATCAGAGAAGGCAACGTCAAATCATAAACGTCGAACGAGAACAGGTTGACCTGATAGTTGATCCATCTTTACTATAAAAATAACAATAAGTTCCCTTTGGAAAACGACGCTAGCAGGAACATTACGAAGAATAATATAGAAAATGTAAAATCACTACATTGAACGATTTTGTTTCAATATTTATTCAACTGTCTTTAAGCTGTGCGTTAACGATGTTGCCGCAAACTCTTTTTACAATGGCCCGTTCCGTTAAATGATTAGGATTGAACTACCCAAATTCGTTTAAATATTATCTAAGTACTATATAATATTTACATGGAGAGAGAAACTCACCTCCTACAACCAAAGAACAAACTGTTGATCTGATAGTTGGTCCTCCTTGACAATAAAACTATAAACATTTATCCGGGAAATATCGTTAGCAGGAACAAAACAAAGATTAAACCAGAAAAATGGAAATTCTGTGCATAATAAAATTTTAGTTAAATTAGAATCGAAAACAAATCATGAACTTACGATGGATAATCTCCATGTGAGTATTCTGCTTGGAAGGTGTAACGCTTGAATCTATGATACATATCCACAAACAACTGATTGTACGCAATATTACGACCAATTTTGTCTCCGCTGTGAGTCGTCCCCATGAGTTTAAACACTTAACGAAGTACTATATAATACTTTTATGAACAGGAAATATTTGTAAAGGCATCCTATAATACACAAAATACACAGATACACAATCAGCATGCGGAACGTTTCTCTAGCAGGAGCATTACGAAGAGGAAGACAGGAAAGGTAAAATATCCATATTGATAGATTTCAGATCGATGAATCATCAAATGTGTTCATGTTGTGCGTTAGTAACAGAGAATGAATTATTTTGTCTCATTTTTTACATGACTAGGCTTGAACCACATGAACGTTTGACTGATATTCTCCGTGTGAATATTTACTTGGAATAAAGAACGATTGAAGTTATCATCCATATAGAAAGGAACATTTCATTTGTACACAAAAGTACGAACAAATATGTAGCCGCTCTGTGATATCTCTGTGATGTTCAACTATAATCTAAGTACTATATAATATATATGGCAAATCTACATAAAGGCAAATTCTAGTTCAATCTATCTGCGACTCCTTTATACGATTGACTTTCATGGCTACCCACAAATTATTGTTGCAGTGCTGCGTTCCTGTTTAAGGTTTTGGATTGAAAAAAACATTACAGTTGGTAATATCCTTGTGAGTATATACTTGAACAAATAAAGATTTTTATCCAGTATCCATATAGAAAAGTGTATTCCATTGTATATGTATGTAAGGACGGTTCAATTCTTGTCTGACTTTTGTGAAGAGGAAACATCAGAGAAGAGTAATGTCCTACAATCGAATAAGAACAGGTTGAACTGAAAGCTGGTAAATCTTGCCAATAAAAATATAAGTCAGGAAAACCAGTAACATGACGGAGAATGAAACAGAAAAAAGGTAATAGGTCACTAAATTTTCAAGAATTTACTTCGAAATATATTATTTCACATTTAAGCTGCGAGTTACAGCCGTTCCTGCAGACGACTTACTTTGCAATGTCGCGTTCCAGTTAAAGGTTATGAATGAAAATACAATGAATAATCTACTTTCGTGTCTCCGATTGTACGCAACACTACGGTCAGATTTGTATCCGGAAGTAGTCATTCCCATGAGTTTCAACACTAATCCATTGCAAGTTCTATAAAATATTTTTTATGAAAAGGAAATACTTGAAACGGCGGAGTGACATATACAACCAAACAACATATTGTTGATATAAAGTAAAGCCATTGACAACAAGTCAAATCAACTTGCGGAAAATGTCTCTAACATGGAAGTATGGTATATAATCTCCCCTCCAAACTGCATAAAGCATCGTCGCATTGTAGGGTTGCAAATGTTCGATTGATAATCTCAGTGTAAGTATCTACTTGAATATATGACCCATAGCGGAAAGAGCATCCTAATGTAGACAAAAGGCAGATAGATATGTTCTGGTCTGGGATATATCGGTGAAGCTCAACTCTATTTTATATACTATATAATATTTATTCGAAAAGGAATATATAGAAAAGCCAAGTTACGCAACTGAAAGATAAGCGAATAACAATATTTAGATTGGACAGTTGTTCCATCTTGACAATAGAAAATTAAAATCATTATTCTTGGAAAAATAACGCATTTACACGACAATTTCGAGGAATAAAATAGAAACTTTAATTCCGCGCTGTCAGTATATTGCTTTGTAGTTGAAATTTTGGGATTGATAAAACGAACATTTATGGAAGAATGATGGATAATCTAATGAAGTGCCCCCCCCCAATCCCCACCACTCCTCCAAATTAAGTAACGGTTTGCCCAAGAAAAAGACAATTACGACAATTTACCCACTATAATTGGACACAAACGTAACAAATTTTGGGTAAAGTAGTTTCCCAACTTTGAGACCAGGCCAACATTTTTAATTTTAAATTGAAATTAAATTTTAACAATCCTAACATATTGTTAAAAGATGTTAACATTTTCTGCCATCGTTGAGTTATTGATGTGTTAATTATATTCAACTCAACAGCTGCTTTAATCACAGATATCTATTTTATCGCATTTTATTTATAAGATATTATATTTAAAAGATGTTAATACTATACAATATATCACTATTTAATGAAATGCAAAGAAATAATTAATGGCGTATTAACTGAAAGGTTAAATTTAAAGAAAATGAATCAAATTCGGAATTGGAAGAAGAATGTTTTTTAGATATTTCGTTCATGGAAAAGTACGATACTTTCTTTCTCCGCATAAGTTTTTAAAAACATTTGATTCCAGTGGGAAACTCACGATGACATTAACTTACTTAACATGGGATTTGTATGTATCTCATTTTGTACCTACAGATCTGTCTATACATTTCATATTTATTCTGGATAATGAACGCCAAAATACATAAAAAAGCAATGTATCATATATTTCTATTTTAAAGGTTAATTAACGATACATATATACAAGGCCTACTATGAATGAAATTATGTTTAGTTTCATTCATAGTTGAACTATATTTATGTCGATCTATAACGGATTTCTTTGCTTACCTGTAGACATATACGATGATTATCACAGACAGGACGAGTACTACCGCAATTACGATCATCACTAACTTCATTATGTTGTTCGTGTCTGTAGAGATGACTACGTAAGTGGATTAAATTCATGACATATGGTTGAATGTTCATCGACATGACAAATTTTCTTCATAAATAATATTTGTTTGTGAAGAGTATATACTTACTTAATAAAATGAGATACATTCGATTGCTTTGCTAAGCTCTCAATGCAGTCTCAATTCAAGGATTCGTCAAACTGATTTTTTTTTTCTTTTTGCAGTAAGTAGATATATATCATCCAGTTTACTTGAATGTTTTGTACACTCCGCTAACATATTTATATAGGATAAGGCTCATATGATCACATTGATTATTATAGGGGTATGCTTCTTACAAATCGTATATCTACAGACAAATTGCTCCAATTTCCGACCCGTGGCTCATTTGTCATAGACGCCGACAACGTAATATGAACCATTGAATAATTAATTGACAAATTGTTACTCTCATAATTACATATATTAAATGGTGAATCTCACAGCACCTCATATCAAATGTTACCCTGTGGTACCAATCGACCCTCCACCCACCGACCAAATGGAAACGTCGCATTTGATATTCCGTTTGCCCTTAAGTACGTCGTTCAATGTGTGATTTATGTGGTTATCGACTCTCTCTGCAATTATAATGATTGCTTAACTTTGGGACGCACCAGTTTCTGTTAATTAAAAGAGCCATTTATCCCGCAACGCTAACTGAGTTTTCTGAGAGAACAAAAGTTATTTGTCAATGGAGAATAACCACCAACCCATTAAATGTTGAAATGTTGTTTACTCACAACGCTCTTACTTGGTCAAACCATGGATTTACCTCCAAAGACAAACGAATGCGATCGATTTCAAGTGACAGATCGTCTTTTATAGTTAATTGATATGAAACGAAGATCACGTGACCAAGTTTTTTTTTCGTTATGGGCTTGTTTAAATAAGTATTAAAATGCTTTAAAATGTGTTCGAATTGTTTTAGAATTGTTAAAGTAGCTCTTGTAAACTTTATGGTTATGCTGATTAGAGCAGAGTGGGACTGGTCATGAGGCAGATGACTGCATCAGTAAAACTGTGGGCGGTTCTTTCTTCTTGGATATGACAGTGCCATTTGCCCAAGCAAGGTAGTTAGCTCACTGTGCGAGAAGGGAGGTCATGTTTTTGGCGCCTGCCCACTGTCATATATAGCAAGGCGAAAACGCGAGGAGCAGCAGGGGGCTAGACAGGATGAGGATGTGGAGGTCCAGGTGACCCCTGCGTGCTTTTGGCTCTTCCACAGCCTCTGTGGAAATTCCTGTTGTATCTGACCCCTTCACAAACCTGACCGATCCCCTTATGGAATGGATTGGTTTTTTGAGGTCGGGAGCCTAACCTGAAGGTTGACATCAGGTAAGGGAACAGAACCCGAAACGGTTGGAATTATCGTCATAGTCAAATGTGAGGGTGTTACATATTTCAATAGTGTAAGTATATTGATGTCGACTACGTTTGCCTTCAGGAAATCCGCATAACTGATGAGAATGCCGACTTTGTACCTATGGCTGGGGTGGTGGTCTTCATGCATCCTTTGCTACGGTCTCCCTGAATTATCCCACGTCTGAGTGGCCGTACCATTAGGATTGAGACCGATCACAAAGGTCGCTTGGTATGCGTACCGTTAAAATACCCACAAGGAAACATTACCTTATATGCCGTTTACTCGCTTAATCAATCTTCTCGCAGGGAGGACTTTTTGAGACCCTGTCATCCTTTTATCTGGCAGTGCACCTTTTGTCGTGGTCGGAGATTTTAATTGGGAGGCCGATACAAGGGTTGATAGGATTAATTACTCGCAATTTTCAAGTTTGCCTACCTTCATTGTCAGTTGGATAGTTTTATATCGTATCGTCGTTCGGTAGGTGTTTTGAGGTGCTTTAGCTCTAGAGGTCATAAATTATCTTGGGTGAGACCAAATGGGTCTGATGCTTACAGGTTTTTTTAATTGCGATATTATAAGTTGCACGTATTCCAATAATGATGTTGTGGTAGCTAAGTTTATTCTTCCATCTTCCCTGTGGTAAGGTGATTGTGAAAAGTTAATTGTCATATCTTATGGGAAAGACAGTTTATTCATGGATAAGAATACAGGTACACGGGATGTTGTACCTTGAAGCAAGCCTTTGTCTTTAACAGGCTGGTGGGAGGATATCAAGTTGCGCATCATACGATATGCTGTGGAGTACTGTGTAGCCAAACCTCGTCGTCGGAGAGAGGATTATTCGAACCTCTGCGCAAGTGTCAAACGTGAGGTTCCCTCCATGGATGCCGCTATAAAGAAATACATTAATGCAAAATGACATTAAGCGCGTGGAAGCGGAGGATCAACCATCACTTATTTTTTACCGAACAGCTCAGAGGTCGTCTCTTCACAAACGTGTTTCAGCTGTCTGTAATACGAGTAGGAAAACCTTTCGTGAATGTCAATGGTCAACTGGGTGCTTACTTTACGACAGCCGAACTTGGATGGCGTTGTCAAAAATAAAGAATGGCAAACCTCCTGGATTGGATGGGCAACATGGGTAATTTTACCGATCATTATTGTCGATCATCGCATCGAATATTAAGACTGTCTTTGGCAGCGCCTTCGAAATCCGAGTACTCGAGTACTTCATCAAAATTATCATACTTGGATTTCTATTTCATACACCAGAAGTTTACGTTTTAATATTAATAACAGGCACTGTGCGTATTCCATTTGTGTGGGGAGGTGGGTCCGTCAAGGATGCCCTTTTTTCCAACTGCTTTTTGTTTAGTTAGTAAGACAATCTCACATATGTTTAATGAAGATGTGCTATTCATTCCTTTTGTATTGCCGGGTGATAAGAGAGTCAAATGCGTGCAATACGCAGATGATGTGAAATGTACGTTTTCAAGTTTGCCCTCTTCCAATGCCCTGTCTGAAAACCTGATGGTGTTTCAGCAAACTACCGGGGCAAAGGACCTTCGTCTTGGTAGCTGGCGATTCGGGCCTCTGCCTTTCAGAGCGTTATGGTCGGATTATAATATCAAAACCAATGGTTCGGCTGTGAGGTTTGGGTATAGTTCATTTGCCTAACAAACTCGTATATGGTTACTTAATGCCATGTGTGGATTTGTCTCGGCCTTCTAATATTCAGAAGGTCATATTTGAGCATTAAACCGAGCTGTCTGTACAGAATCGTCATTCTACAAATGTATGGCGATCTATTTATCCAAGGTTACATAATGCTAGGCTTCGTGACCTAGGTTGTGGACTGGTACTTGGGGCCCTGGTCAGCAACTTACCACTGGCGCCTGGGTGACAAATTATGCCAGAGAAACTGCTGCAATAGCCTTAAAAGCATTGTACATGTGTTTTGGACTGTGACTTTGTTTTTCGACTGTGGGAGTGGGTTTCAGGGACAGAATTACTGGTGACCGTTCACGGTCTGTGGGGCATAGTTTTTGTATTACACGGGATTGATCCCCGAATTGTCCTCTGACTGTGATTCGTATTTTCTGTTTTGTACCGCTTCAAATTATAAACATGTATGACGTAATAGATCAAAATAGTGTTTGTGAGACGGTCGATCAGTGGGATCTGATTCTTGCAGCAGTGAAAAGTGATCAAAATACAGGCCGATTTTCACCGCCTGTCGAGACCTCTTTCTAAAGCCGTTGGTGTTCGGGTTTGAGGGAACGTTAGGCCTGCGGGGGCCGTTTGTAGAGGTTTCGTGTTTAGTTCGGATGGGGGACTGGGATGGTTCAGGTGAGTGTGTGGTAATTGTTCGTTGCTGATTGTTTTATTTCTGTGCGGGAAAGGGTTTGGTTTCTGGGCGGAGCACGTAAAAAACACATCTAAAGTAAGGCTTAGTAGTACTAAGACGTTGGTCAACATATTGGTTACAATAAGTACCTTGAACACGAATTGAATATACTTAGGAATAGTCACGGGTGCTTGAATGTGTAAATATCGTACTGAGATGAGCTAATGGATATGTGCATAAACATAATGTCATCTTATCCCCGTTCACGAGAATGGTTATATGAATGGTTTTGTATCAGTGTTTATTGCGGCAAACGGCCAAAATCGTTTCCATATTCCCCTTGTCACTTGTGCACACCGATACACCAATTTGCAAAACATCACAGGTGTAAATCGTAAATTTTAGAATCCGTCTCTCGTCATTGGTAATTGGAACAGTGTTACATAAAATGTTTATCTATGTTGGACGATTTGAATGAATTAAAAAGCGTTGATGTGGATTGTGTTCTAAGTAACCGCTGAACCGTGAGCTCTGTATGGATGGTGTAAAATAATAAGTGTTTTATTGGATTTGCTACTTGTTTGGGTGGTTGGTTGTTTGATTAGTTGGTTGATTGATTGTATTGACTTATAATTAGCAACTTATTCATCTGAACAAACTCATAAAACATGTTATGTTTATAAGCGTTCATGCAAAGCTGAGGATAATACAATAGATAATACAATACAAAGAACTATCCAAGAATTATTAAAACGGTATAATGAACTAATCTAAGTAGTGTTATAGCTGATAAGAAAATTATTTCTTTGCTCAGAACACAAAACTACACTTTAACCCCAATGGCTCTGTTTCATCACTAGAGTATCACTAATAGCAAAACGATACTTGAAGAAACGCTAAAATATATTCTCTTCTGTCAGTCTTGGGGACGAGATATGACATCCTTTGACTTACCGGGATCATCTTTCGGAATATCAAAGGAACAACTGTTTGAGTATGGTATCGTAGACATGAAATTTAGCTCTCCTTGAGTAGCAGTGCAACCAACGGTAGAATTCACAGCACATGTAGAAATATAAACTGTAAGCTTCTTCATGTCGTCATTCTGTGAATAAGATTTGTAGTACGAACAGTCATTTGGTTCTATCATATCTAAAACCACTGAAGGGTAAGCATCCGAGACTGAGCAAACAATGGAAAACCTGTATATACTGGAGCCTGTGGATAAGATTTGTTTTTCACAGAGAAGAGGTGTGGATGGTTGGTAAATAGTAAACAGACGGTAGTTGTGTTGTACAATTGCCTCTTCAGTCGTCTCTTCAATCAAAGTCACGTGATACGACCCACAATCCTCTGCTCCCATGTCATCAATCGTAAACGAAAGCGCAGCAGCAACGTCTTCTAAATCATCGTTGGGAGTTTTGTCTTCTTGTAGATATATTCGTATGACTTCAAAACTATAACGATCCACCGTGTGACTGTCCCGATACCAGAACTTTCCTTTGTATTTATAGATCCCTCGAGAAGATGTATCATCGACATAGTTCATGCTCAGACTCAGAGAACTTTTGTAATTTCCATAGATGGGGACATCAGGAAACGAAAAGTCACATCCTGCAATAACATAGCAATCTGTTGACTTGTTTGTATCCGGTCCGTCAATGCAATGAAAGCTACAACCGACGATGTCTGATGGAACAAATTGATTGCATGTAAAGATGCATGGGTAACCGAGAGTTTGAATGTTAATAACATATGTGAGTAAGTAAGTCGTAAATGTTTTTATCGTTATCAATAACTGGACACGCTGCACACGCTTTGACGTGTCATTTCATATAAGTCTTTTGATTGCTTTCTTTTCTTCTCTCATTCCCTCTATTTGTGAAAACCCTATATGATTTATCAACAACTGACCGGTCGAACCGGTGAACTGACCGGTCGGCTAATCGGGGGATGTACAAGAGCTTAAAGATATATGCGACTCACTAGCCAAGATAGTTTCTATATATAAGAGGCTAGGAAACATTTAGGGTTTCTAGGAACTATTTAAACCTGACTTTTATCCAAGAAAAAAAAAACTTTTTGTTCAACATTGATAAATTTACCAGAAATTATATTGCTTTTATTGACGTTTGCACTCGGGTATAAAAATATGGTATATATAAGGGAAAAATCTACGCTATGACTGTCATTGTCTTTAAACCTTCAAAATGTGAGTTAAAAAGGCAAATGCATTGTAATCATACTGCAGATACATAAATTTGAGACAAAAAATAACACAATGAGAAAATTATTCTTTGTTTGTACCAACTTATGTATTTCATGTTATATTTTATCTACATGACCATAAACTGAAATTTAGTAGGTTAATTTCTTACATGAATAAAGGAAGAAAAATACCTCTTGTCCCTGTACAAAAGTGAATCAGTGAAACAAATACACCCCACAACTGCAAGGGAGTGTCATTTAGCACCAAGAAGAAACACCATTAATGGCTTACAATACAGTTCTGAGGGGCGTACCAATACGCCCCGCTACTGGTTGGAGTGTCATTTAGCACCAAGAAGTAACAACATTTAGTGGCTTGCAATACAGTTCTGAGGGGCGTACCAATACGCCCCACTACTGGTTGGAGTGTCATTTAGCACCAAGAAGAAACACCATTAATGGCTTACAATACAGTTCTGAGGGGCGTACCAATATGCCCCGCTACTGGTTGGAGTGTCATTTAGCACCAAGAAGTAACAAAATTTAGTGGCTTGCAATACAGTTCTAATGGGCGTACCAATACGCCCCGCTACTGGTTGGAGTGTCATTTAGCACCAAGAACTAACACCATTAAGGGGCGTACCAATACGCCCCGCTACTGGTTGGAGTGTCATTTAGCACCAAGAAGTAACAAAATTTAGTGGCTTGCAATACAGTTCTAAGGGGCGTACCAATACGCCCCGCTAATGGTTGGAGTGTCATTTAGCACCAAGAACTAACACCATTAAGGGGCGTACCAATACGCCCCGCTACTGGTTGGAGTGTCATTTAGCACCAAGAAGTAACAAAATTTAGTGGCTTGCAATACAGTTCTAAGGGGCGTACCAATACGCCCCGCTAATGGTTGGAGTGTCATTTAGCACCAAGAACTAACACCATTAAGGGGCGTACCAATACGCCCCGCTGCTGGTTGGAGTGTCATTTAGCACCAAGAAGTAACAAAATTTAGTGGCTTGCAATACAGTTCTAAGGGGCGTACCAATACGCCCCGCTAATGGTTGGAGTGTCATTTAGCACCAAGAACTAACACCATTAAGGGGCGTACCAATACGCCCCGCTGCTGGTTGGAGTGTCATTTAGCACCAAGAAGTAACAAAATTTAGTGGCTTGCAATACAGTTCTAAGGGGCGTACCAATACGCCCCGCTAATGGTTGGAGTGTCATTTAGCACCAAGAACTAACACCATTAAGGGGCGTACCAATACGCCCCGCTACTGGTTGGAGTGTCATTTAGCACCAAGAAGTAACAAAATTTAGTGGCTTGCAATACAGTTCTAAGGGGCGTACCAATACGCCCCGCTAATGGTTGGAGTGTCATTTAGCACCAAGAACTAACACCATTAAGGGGCGTACCAATACGCCCCGCTGCTGGTTGGAGTGTCATTTAGCACCAAGAAGTAACAAAATTTAGTGGCTTGCAAAACAGTTCTGAGAGGTGTACCAAAACGCCCCGCTAATGGTTGGAGAGTCATTTAGCACCAAGAAGTTACACCATTAGTTCTGAAATAATATAATAACACCATTAGGTGGCTAAGAATGCAGTTCTGAAGACCGATACACCCCTACTGCTCGGAGTGTCAGTTAGCAATAAGAAATTACATCATTAATAACAACAATAAGTGGCTTACAATGCAGTTCTGAAGGATGTACTATTCAGACCCTCAGATTGCTCTAATGGGCATACTGATACCCCTACTAATAATTTTTCACCAAAAAAATACAATAATAAGAGAAAGTCACTGTAACCTTACCCCCCCCTCCCCCCCCCCCTTTTTATTTCACACACACTTAAAACAAGCATTTTAGGATTTGCAGAGTAGAAGACCATGTGGCTGTTTCAGTGTTGCCACTTTCTGAACATGAACACATATACCCTACAAGACAATTAACCTCCCTGTTGTCCCCAAATGACCTTTGACCTTCACCAAAATCAATACACTTCTTTTAATCAGTGCTATACACATTTTTTTCATCCTCTGTGATCTAGGATCATCCCTAGCAACAATAGTCACATTAAGTTCTGTGCCATCATCCCATCAAAGTTTCCTTGCAATGGTTTTCCTCTTGAACGCAATGGCCAGACCAAACAGACTCAGTGTGAGCATTTCTGTGTCATCTTCAGAAAAAAAGAGAGAAATAAAACTTTATTCTACACTGACAGTCTAACCATTTTATTTATTTTTTATCTGTTGCATTGATAGTAAAAAAACAAATGAACAAAGACTGCAAATGTTTTTTGATATGATAAGTTAGCAGGACTATACTGTCATATGATTGCAGTGCTATCACTCTGCTGTCCTCTACAATCTGAGTAATACTATGACAGAGGTCACATTTCTGCCTGTATTAGTAGCCTACATGTTGTTCCCATTATACACGTGAAGATTCCATTTGAATGTAATGTGTCCCCTTGGAGTAATATTGAATTAAAACATTGAATTTAATTTGATGTGACATTTGACCCCTGTTTCTGGGGGGGGGGGGGTCTGCTAGACATAGACTTTAACCCTAAAACACCTTCATACCAAGTTTTAAGAAAATCAAGCCAGTCATTGAAGAGGACTGTTTGACATAAAATTGGACACCCCACACAGACAACTTTTACCCCTCCCTCAGTCAAACACTTCCAGTGACCATGCAATACCCCACAATGAATGACCCCTATTGGGAAAACTAACCACTACCATGGCAACTGTTGCATAATACTGTTAATGGTCCAACTGGCAAAGGAACTACAATATTGTACCTAATCCTTCCTATCAGAGTGATTAAATAACAATTATTTGAAAATTCACATACTGTAAGAGAGCGATTCTGTGTGCACAACACAAAGTTATGTGTTATGTGTAGACAAGGACTTTTCCATACACACTTTCAATGTCTTAATGCATAGGTCATTGCAACCTGAATATACAATATGGAGGAATGAGATGAATAACTGCTCGGCAAAAATTCTTCTATAAAAACAACATTCATAGTAGTCACCTTTACCTCAATGCTCATATGATGCCTGGTTTCCCCTATTTTGATGTGCTTGTTTGCTAACCAAAGTTTTGTATCTTTACATTCTTGTCTGGATTTCTCTCTCTCAGCTCCTTACAGGCTGTCAGATTGTGGATGCCACCAATAACTTCATAATGGTATCCATTTGCCTGAAAGAAAAATTTGTTACAAAATGTGAAAATGAATATATCAGTAACTTAAGTCAAAGTAGCGTAATGTCAGACTTTTGTCCTCAAAGATCAGGTGTAATTGACATGCAAACAGAAAGCCACAGGGCTTAGTGATTCCTTTGCCTATCGTTATTGTAGGGCATTGGAGGGGAGAGTTCTACTGAGTACTTGGGATCCACAGTGAAATGGAAAAAAAATCTCTTGCAACTATTAGCAAAGGAGAACTAAATGTGTACTCAAAGATATGGTGTGGACAACCCTGAGTTATCATGTTTTCAAAGGTTTTTAATATTATGATGTATGTAGGAATCCACATGTCAAGTAAAAGATCTGTTCATGTTGTTCTTCTTGTCTAGGGCTAATATTGCCATGTGCATGGTGAGGTACCATGTTCAAGAAGTTTTTCAGACTGAAATTAACTGACCTTGAGTGACCTTGACCGAAACAGCCAAAAAAAAAAGAAGACAAATGCTTAATTCCTATCAAATTTGAAATTTACCAAAACTTCACTTCTTCAGCTAGAAAAGTTGTCAGTTGTTGACCACTAGTGACCTCAAATGACCTTGACTTCTCCCAACACACTATCAGCTGAGTATTTACTAAGAGTGTCTTCATACTGAGCATTAACTTCATGCAAGCTGTACTTAGTGAGATATGTTTTCAGAATTTAACTAAAATTTACCTCAAATGACATTTGACCTCAAAAAAGTTAACATTACAGATGGCAAGTATTCAATCAGAGGAACAAATTTGACATTCTATGTAGCTTTATTCTTTGAGTTAGCTCATTCACAAAGTTTTCAGGTTTAGACCATTGGTTATCTCATATGACCTTTGGCCCCTCCCAAAGCAATAACAGTGAAGAATTTACTAAGGTGGTAGATACCGAATACATTCTTCTAATTGTTCAAAGTGTGAACTATATGTAAGCTGTACATGGTGAGATAACCTGTTAACAAAGTTTCAGATTTTTAGGTGGTGTGGACCTCAAACAATTTTTGACGTACTAAGTAACAGCAAGTGGTAAGCACTCGATTGAGGGATAAGCATACTAATTTCACTTAACCTTTACTTCAGTAAGGTCATTTATAGGGTTTATAACGGTTGACCACTGGCAATTAAATAACAATTGCAGCTGAGAATTTGCTAAGGGGTAGCTTTCTACCAAGTATGAACTTCATGCATATTGCACTTGTTGAATTATCAAAGTTTTCAAAATTTGAGCTAAGGCATCTCTCTCTCATATGCACACACAAGCAGTCACTGCTGCATGGTTTTTGATAAACAATTATGAAGCTCCATTATAAAAATCACTTTATAATCAAGTGCTGATTACTCACCGTGGGTTCTGAAAAATTCTCCAAGTTTTCCAAAGTTGTTGCTATAACAGTCAGTGGTTGATATTGTGGTTGTTAAATTCTAACATAGCCTCTTTTAGTTTGGTGAGAAATTACACATTCACTTCTCTCAACTTCCGACCAACTTCTAGATTTTCTATGTCAATATTTGCAACACCTGTGGAGAAGTAAAAACGATGGTAAGTAAATTTCTGCAAAGCTAACATCAACTGACAGGGAAATGCCATACTGTAGGTATGCAAAAGGTTTTCCGTAAACTTTGTAAAGCTAAAAATACTATTCAAACCAAATGAACACAGTGACTATAGTGATTGTTAAAGTATGTTGAAAAGCAATGTTCAATTAATGAACACATTATTAATGGGGTTCTGACCCCTCCACGATAACACTCAAATAAAAACTGATACTTCTATTGATGTTGTAAATTTCTGGTGAAAAGTCAACAGTTGAGGCAGTTCTTAATGGGCATGCAGTAGGAGGCATACAGATGGCTCAGTATGAAGGACACTGCACAGAAACTGATGTAAAATGAATTTAACAGCTGCCTACTGTCCTTTTAGTTGTGGGTTGCTGAATATTACTCATACAGTATGCGGGCCCACCATGGTAGCCACAGGAGAAAATTTTGACTAACAAAAGGCCAAAAATAGATTGCTGAAAATGGAAGATGATTGTTTTAGCATCTAGGACAAACTTTTACCAATGTTTTTTCGTGTTGAAAATTAATGCTTATTCAAATTCTCTTCAATTTTTCTTTTTGTCCAGTAAATTGGTGAACCAAAAGGTTTGGTTTTTTTTTCCCTTTGTTTTTTGGTGGGCCAGATTAGATTGTCTGGCATGCTCAATCTGGCTAATAGGGGCCCCCTGTTCTAAAACCACAACAGTTCCAATTCCTGAGGCAGTATATTGTACTGCTACCGTACCTGACAGCTTCTAAGGGTTCTCACCTAAGAATGCTGCATTAACTTCCTTCTTGATGAATTCTAAAGGGCTGACAACTGGCTGATCCTTATTACTCTTCCTCTTTTTGTGAAGCACAGGTAACTTGTGCTGAGCCTTTCTTTTCTCTTTACTTCCTGATGTTGAGGGTCTGTTTTAAAGTGGAAAAGAGCAGTTAGTAAACCTGAATATCATAATAAGCTAGTGTCCTTTGACTCCTTGGACTCCAATATCTCAACCGCAATCTTGGCCCAATGTCTGACCCAGAGGGGAGAAGGGGTACACATGAGGCTTTCACCCCCATAAAATTGAAGACTGTAAACATTTTACTGCACTGGTGCATGTCAGTCTCTGAAGCAATAATATTCCTTGTTACTATATCATATTGATTCAAAACTAATTATATAGTTGCAATAAAATTTTAGGATTTTGGAGTAGCCGACAACAGGAACGAAATTAGGATTTAGGAGCACTTCACGTTTTAACAATCTTGATATGTTAACACTATCCTGGCTTCACTGATTAAATAGGCTTAGGGCCTAGCTCTTGCTAAGTTGGAGTTGGACGTGACAATGTTATTTTCTACGAAATTTTAACAGATTTGTAGGTGCAAACAACAAAGACACACGTTGTTTTTTTTTTAAATGAAAGCTGAAGGTTAAGGAACGTGAAGCATCAATCGAATTAATCAAATAGCTGCACGAAATTAGGACTCACCTTTGATGTTGTGACCTAGCCTACACAGACTTCAATCTGGAAATAGTGTGCACGCTACCTAGGGCCTAAGTTAGAGCCCGTAGAGGCCCCTTTTCTTCTAAGTTCTATTTGAGGCGTATTACAACGAACCGAACTTGTCAGAAAAATTGGCAAAATCGCATGGTCAATAACTTCCTGGGCTCCTGCCTTTAATTGTACCGTAAATTGTCGAGAGGACTAATAAATTTAAAATGCCGGTATATCCTAGTCATTGAATCAACTTGAAGTAGGCCTAACGTTTAATACTAACTCACATCATGTAGTGTACTTCACTTGTTCACCTTTGACCCTCAAGTTTTATGTCAAATTCACGTACGTACATAATATAAGCTTAAGGAGGTAGCACTTGTATGTTACTACGCGACTGTGGTCGCCGTTTTCTTGTTCGTCGGAAAATATCACAGAAACAGATTGTAGTAGTAGAAACCGTCAGGAGTGTCACTCGTTGACTTGTTAAATGGCTGTCAGCTTTGCTTGTTATTGCACTTGCTTCAAGTAGCATTTTTTCACTCACAATCAAGTCAGAATTGATTGAAATATCTTTTCTAATCAGTTTGGGTTGTAGACAAGCCACACTACATGACACGGACGTTTTTTTCGTCAAAGTCAGTCTAGAGCAATGTATAGGGTGTCCATTATGTGCTTGCATCAACAACTTAAAAATAGTAATACACAAAATATGACGACAGATCATGAAGAAGTTCGAATTCAAGGTATAACGTTAAATGCTTGTCTACACTGCGGTTGGACACCTGCAATCACAAATAAGTTACGCTTGGCAGTTACATTAGCACACTGCGGTTCAAGCGTCCTTTGACTCGAGTCAGAGAACAATAGTATTCACTGTTGATGTCAGTTCTGTATGAAGATAAAAAACACTGATAATGTGCATTCTGACAGTTAACCCACCACAATGGAGGTTATAGGTCGGTTAATTACGCGGTGACTTGATTCGGTTTTTCAAGAATGGTATGGTTTAGACATTTTATCCTTCACTGACCTTTTCAGGTTTGCCAAGCAGAATTACCAGAGATCAATGTCTTAAACTCCAGAAGTTATAAGTACCATATATTTGTCAAAACTCCTTTTTATTCTCAGAGGGTTATGGAATAATTTGTCTGAGAAAGTTGTACTTGCAAGTAGTGTACGAACATGGGAAGTATCACTTCCTTGGTAAGAAAGGCTTTGGGTGTTCATTTAGAATATTTGAGAACAAATGGAGAGTGAATGCTTCCAGGAAAGTACTCTTTGAAAACGCCTAGCAATTTTAGCGTGCTATGATTTGGGGCGATTGGCTATGCACTTTCAATTTATTTTAAAAGCATACCCATATACATGCAAGAACCAAAAACTCCACCTGGTTATTCTTAACACAAAATATATTTCATTATACGGAAATAAGTCCAAAAATTTTCCTCACCTTAATGCTGTTTGGGATCGGCGGTATATTTCGAATCTTCATGTAATTGGTGACAAGGGCTCTTTGGTTCCAAAAGTAGAGTCCGGACAAGTCCGAAAAAAAGAAAAATCTTGAGTCTTCCTCTGCCACACACCAATTTCTTGGTCTCGTCAGTTTATAAAATTATTATTTAGGCGTTTCGAACTTTTTCGCAACTTCGGCTCTACGATTTTGCGTTTGGTGCATCCGTGCATGAGCAGTCTAACCTTGTCAGGGTATAAATACGTTGGCGGTCTGAACAACTCCCTGGTCTAACAAACGTATACGTATGTGTATGCAACTACCACAGTGAAAATTAACGATATCAAATAATAGTGCGGATGTTTGTGGTAGAAAAAAGACAACAAAGTCTGGTTGAACATCTCCACGTTTGCGGTCAACATCGAGAGGGCCGATGAAAGATGATATTACGTAATCATTCCTATCACGTTGCGTTCTCTCACACAGGAAATGAAGGTTAACGTTTTTTAAGTTGACGACATGCCATGGCCTTAGCCTTTAATTAGAACTATAGTTGTAAATAATGAAAACAGTGTGTTTGGCGAATAGGATCACGGTATGTGTATGCATGGAGGTCAAAAACAGGTAAAAAAAACAGGTAAAATGGAGGTAAAAACAGTTTAACCTCCATGGAGGTAAAAACAGTTTTCCCTCCATGGTGTATGCATGTGTGCATGCGTGAGTGTATGTATGCAATGCATGTACGTGTATAGGTATGGATGGATGGGAATAACAAAGAAGCTGCATTAAACAAATATATGATGCATTTCATTGAAAATAAGGCTGCAATAATATATATATATATATATATATATATATATATATATATATATTTATATATATATATATATATATATATATATACATAAATATATATTTCTATATATATATATATATATATACATATATATATATATATTATTATTATTATTATTATTATTATCATTATTATTATAGAAAACCAGAGAAATAAGATATGACTCATAATTGACAAATAAGGAGTAAAGTTTTAGAAAATATATTAGAATTTCGGTCCCCTTGGGGCCTTCGTTAGCAATACTTGGCAGTCGAATGAAAAGTACAAAATATACTAACACAATGAAAGTTTGATGCTAGATAAGTGTAAGTTGCATTGATGGAATTAAAAACCAAATAAACCATGACTATACAGGAAGCGGATGAATGAGCAAAGAACGGATAACATGTTTGTAGAACTGATAGTTGTTAAGGCACTTAAGGGGTCCCAAGTCTTTGTCGAGGCCGGTGACTTAATACGAAAGATCCAATCGATTTCTTTACGTTTACGTTCAGTAGCGAATTTGAAGTTCGAGGCAATTAAAATACATTTTTAGTTTTTGAGAGAATGTCTATGAAGATTGAAATGTTCGGAAACGGGGAATCTGATCAAATTATCACGAAATATACTATTTGTGATTACTAAAACGTAAGCGGAACCGGGAGCCTGTTCACCTACATAATTGCCCTCTTTGCAAAGTACACAATAGAAAATGTAAATAACATACCACAAAAGAGGGAATGGGGATAGTTGACTATAGTCTTAGACCCGTTACCGTTAAATATCATTGAATTTCTGTTATTGCGTGATTCCTGAAGAACAGATAAATGAAACGTTAACCTATGTGTACAACAAATTTTACATCATTACTCACTATCACACATTCCCACTAGGATATTTTTAGTATTCAACAGGGTTGTAACATTTAGGTTGTCCCTTGCAATTTTAAAGTGAGTGTACGCAGGGACGTAGCTAAGGCCTGAAGTTGGGGGGGGGGGGGGGGGGAATGCAGTGGCTGAAATTCCAACTGGATGGGTTTTGGAGCCAGAAAATTCCGACTGCTGCCTTGTATCCCCCCCCCCCCCCCAAACCCGCACTACTCGTGAACGATACGGTGAGTGTTAGTCAGACATCCCATCTTTCGCGACTGCAATTTTGTTCCGATTTTTTTGCGGTACATTTGTAGCACTGGCCCTCACTTCACAAACTTATTAATCACTCTGGTTAAGCGGGTAAGCAACTGAGTTGAGTTATCTGCTTGATAGGCTACATAGACTACTAACTACAAAAGCTATGTTAATGTAACAAAGGGGAAAACCATTTTTCAACAAATTATATTCGACGACATAGTGAATTACCCCAAAATACAGTGCTTTTTCCTAGCGCGCTTAATATTATTTTCTTGGGGGGGGGGGGGGGAGGCTATTTATCACTTGCATGAAAACAATTTCAATTGTTCACATCATTCCAACTGAGCATTATGGAATGAAATGAACACTTAAACATTTTGCAGAAAAATGTTGAGTTGACGACTGATACGATAAGTTACTAATCAATAAACATTTTGCAGAAATTTTTCAATTGCTCCATTGGAATGAAGTGAACAATTGAAAATTTTGCCAAAACATGTCCAATTGACAAGATAAGATATGTTGTCAATTAAACATTTTGCAGAAAATTTTTCATTGCTCAGATGGAATGAAGTGAACAACTGAACATTTTGCAGCAAAATGTCCAATTCACGAGATATGATAAGTTGTCAATTAATCATTTTGTAGAAAATTGTTCAATTGCTCAGTTAAAGCAACTAAGCAATCCAACATTTTTTTCTTTTTTTTATAAGATTTTATCTTGTTATCTAAACAATTTACTGAAAAATTTCACCCTATGGGGCAAAGTTTTTCTCATGTTGATGGCACTTTAAAGCTTCCGTAGATAAGCATTGAGCGTTTTTATCGTATACGTTGTACAGTAATTTTATTAGGCATTTCTTTTTACAGTATTCAAAATCGCACGAAGTTTTGTATGGTGGAGTATAAAGATCGCGAGATACAATTTCTAAATGTGACAAGGAAAACGTGGTAAATATGACTGATTAAAGGTCAATTTTGACCGAAAATTGTAGGTCACTCACAAATTACAAGAATATATGAAATTAGAGTGCGACAGTCGGAAAAATTAGAGTGAGACAGTCGGAAATTCGGACTGTCGCACTCAAATTTTCCAACTATCATCAGTTTTACAAAGATTGGGGGTGGGTGTGAGACACCCCCACCCCTCTAGCGACGTCCCTGAGTGTACGCATACACACGGCACGTCGAATAATACACGGGCGAAACTCGCAGTGTCCTGCATTACCATTGAACTTCTGAGTTCGTATATTTTTCAAGAAACCGACACGGATACATACGACAACGTATACCAATATGTAAATGTCTCTCAAGATCGGTATGTCATAGGCACCTATAGATGACTGAATTTCCCAGTGAGGTAAAATTCCTCCTAGATGGTAATCAAACGGTTTAAGAATTTTACCCAAAGGTGACCATATTTTAATATGTAGCATATATGGGGCCAATACATCATAACTTTAAGCCTTCGAAATAACCTATTGTAGTTGCATATAACAAGGTTTGAACCTAACTGGAGACCAAAACTTCCCCGTATGCAACACGTTTGAAAAATAAAGAGGCGCGGGGGGGGGGGGGGGGGGGTCGGGGTCGGAAAGAGGATTCAAGAAAGTTTGTAATATATAGGCTTCTTAAATAGTGCAGTTCCTAAAGGGTCTACTCGTTTGTATTGGGTTTTAATGCCTTCTGAATCGCTTAATTTTCAAACAGTTTCTGTGAAGACTACTATATTTCAGTCATACTTTCTCAAGCGTGGGCACAAGAAAGCGTGGGCACACATGCATGTTAACCAATATGTATATGTGTAGTGTACGCGGCTGCGTGCAGTACATATGTTGTCTATGTATATATGTTAATCGTAATGTCTTTTTCCCGTTTTGATAGATGGGCTATAGTATGGGGTGCCTCCTATGATAGTAAGAAACCAGTTACCAGTACCATTGACGTACCCATCAGTGGCGTCGCCGAAGGGGGGGGGGGGCTGGGGCCTGAAAAAAATCGTGCCCCAGGTGCCCTTCCTCTTCAGATGCGGTTGTAGTGTTAAAAAAAAAATACTCAGAAAAAAATCTTTATTTGCCTAAATTAAAAACATCAATATTGGACAGATGCAAGCCCGAAAATTACTTCAAGTTGCTAAATATAGCACCAGATTGCATCTGAGGACCCTTAAAATTGATCCAAAATTCACAAAGTGGAAGGGAGAACTCTCCCCTATCACCCCTCCCCCTGGACGGCATTTAACAATACACATTGTGCCTCCATAAGTAAGTGATGTGCCCCCCCCCCTTTACTACATGAAAGAGGACAGTAATGATGGATGAAGAACCCGAAGTACATCTGTTTTTCCGTATCACATATTATTTCACAAAAATTACAAAATTTAAACCCCAATGACGTGCGGGCATAATCTATACGAATTCAATACATCACTAACTATAGGTGGTGGCGAGATCCCCAACCCTAAATGTGATAGATTTTGTGTATAACTTCTGCATATCAGTTTCCAATCTTATTTCCGAAAATATTAATCAATAAGAAGTGCTGAATGTGAACAAATCCTAAATGAGAGTATATGCCTAGAGTCGGCGAATAAACAATTTTGGTTGTAAAATATATACATGATATTTTTCTCAAATTGATACATATGACCTTGAATTTTGCCCATCTTTTTAATTGTGTTAATGACAATGACATATGTAAAGGAGGATTTTGTAACACCTTTAGATCCAGAGATATGTGTGTTTTCCACGTCGCAAAAAAGTACGCCCTCTATTCCATCTTGTTGCTAAAATGTGTTTTTTCCCTCTTTTGTTGGAGACTAGGTATTTTCCTTTATATAGTAACATTATTCAGCTAGGAGTTGATCACAATGCACAGAGTAAATTGGTAAATTTGTATAATTATACTCCAAACAAAATTAAAATAACCCTATCAATTAGACACAAGCATTTTACTGTTTTCCAAAATTATCATGGAAGTTTGATGTATTTTGCCACATTAGGAGGCTTTAAATGTATTGTCAATGTTAGTGCGATTAATTAAGTGAAAATAGCTATGGCTGTAGAAAATCGGAGGGTTGAGCGCCGTAGGCTAGGACTATATTGTAATGGACTTGTCGCAACAGAAATGTGTATGTGTATGTGTATAGGTGAGGCGGGGGGGGGGGTGGGGATATAATGATATTCTTTATAGCAAGTGATTTTAATGTTATGATCACAAGCTGGCTGAAAAAATATACCATAATTTATCTTACAAGCATGCAGCTATTTTTTTTGGGTGGGGAGGGGGGAGGGGAGGTGGTCAGGTCGACCGTTGTTTATATAGCATCAGCAAAGTCGTTGGGAGCTGGGGTTAGCATCGATGTGGGGCAGATCTCCATGCCCCTGCCCCCATACCCCACCGTGCTACTGTTTACACAAGTGAAAGCGACATTTTCCAAATGTATCCATGTAAACCACAAATGAATACTTCTACAGAAAGGCTAACCTAACACAAATAAGACTATATGCATGTGTGTTTGACAAGTAATACTGATGAGAACTCCGCATAGTGCATATTTTTACACAGTACAACTAAACAAGTCTACTACAGTACTATTATAAAGGTTACCAGAGTTAGCCTTTTCACACAATAGATCTAGCGTATTTTTTTTCACCTTTCTAGGGTTCCAGCATACGTTTTATCAAAAATCGCACCAAATCGGTAATTCACAAAATAATTACTTTGTTTTCTGAAACTTTGAGACCAAATTACCACTTGGCAACCCAATAAAATATATTTATAGGCTTCCGTGGCTTTTACACTATAATACCGCGTGAACTGCTTTAATATTAATGGGTTTTTCATACTTGGGTTTAAAATCCACAGTTAATTTTCTTGTATTATTTCCTGATTGTTATTAACCGTTTTAACTTGTTAAAATAATCACTAGACTGCCTATGATATGAATCAGTGCAACGAACAGTCAACGAATTATTGAAAACAACACATAACAAGTGAGTGAAACTGATTATCTAGCGTTTTCTGGGGTTTTATTTTGGCAAATCTAACGTTTTTTTGTTACTTGTCGCTGGTAACCCTGATTATTATTATGCTAACCGTAAATGACCTTTGGCCACCCCGTACTAGTTTTAAGTGATTGACAGATCAGCTGTGCCGCAACCCATTACAACTCCCTGGTAGTACAGTAGATAGTAGATACTGTAAGTGTAATCGCACAAAAACATCGTGTGTTATGACACATACGTTGTACTCCCTGTCCCAGGGCAACTCCGAATATTGAGCCTATCGTTTTGAATTCTACACTTGTTGCTAGCGACCATACTGACACGATTTTTATCGTCAACTCTTCTTCGAAATCGGGTGTTTTTCGTAAAAAGCTTGCATCCTGAATTCCTGACCATCGTCGATACAATACAACATAATAATCATAACTGACCTATGAATCTTACGTAGCATTGTCACTCTAGGCCATGAACCTTGAAAACGAAAATTTTGGACCAAATGTACTACTAGTACGCGATTTCCGGCTGCGAGTGACACATTTCCAATCCGAATTTTTTACCGGCCCGGGCAAGGATCAGATCCATAGTACGGCTCGAGTGCAAATGCGACTGGATCAATGCATCAGTTTACCCCGTGGAGAGATGATCGTCTGATAAAATCAGAGGATCTGATCTGGATCTTGTATAAAAGCACAAGTCCAAGAACAGATTTAAGAACTTAGGTAAGTGCTAATTTTCAAATTTAATCTTTATAGCAGCAAATATGCTCATATACTTCATTATTGCATACTGTACATGGTGCATATTGCTATAATTTATTTCAGGCTTTTCCAGTTACAAACATGCCCCTCCCCCCAAGAAAAAAATAACAAAACATAAATAACAGTTTTGGCATATGGGTCTGTTCACGTTAAAGCGCCCAAATTAGCATAAATGGCATTTGGAGCATTGTGACAAAATAATTAGAGATTCTAGAGATACAAATATTATCCCCATGGAGAGAGTCCACCTAGCTGTACCTACCATAGCATAGACAATTTCCTGAGATATGCATATAGGTATGTTATACTCCCAGAAGTGCCGAAATGTGGACGGAAAATGTTGCCGTTTTCAAACTGCACAATTTGTACTTTGATCTATTCTCAACTCCAAAAGAGGATTACTCCAAACTTTGTCATGATTGAACTTTGTGGCTATAGGTTCCCTCTCATAAATATTTCAGAAAATTTCATCGATGAATTTGCGAATTATTGCGAAACTGGACCAGTGTTTCGGACATCACTTTTTCCGTCCACATTTATACACCAATTTATGAGTGGCATAGTTTGGGGTTAAATAACAAATGTTGAAAGTGGTGTGCCTTTTCAATACTGTCATAGTTGTATCAAATAAAATATATATCAGATGCATGTCCATTCAGCCACATTTTACTACACAATGAAGTTAAACAACATGCAAAATGTTTCCGTCCACATTTTGGTGATGTCCGAAACGTCATGAAGCAACTATTATATGAAGTATGCTAAAACCCACAAGACTGTTTTGTTACTCTAATTAAAGCATAAGTACTCCCCCAACTACAGTATGTACATGACACATTTCCACTCCTCCGTTTTGATTTTATAACCATTTCAAATTTTCCGTCCATGTGTGTGATGTCCGAAACACAAGTGATGTCCGAAACAAGTTTTAATTAATATTGCTTTATGTTGCTTGAAAAAAAGCCACAATAGATGAGCACTTCATATATTATGACAAGTTCTATTGTTACAAACATACATACTGCACTACTCAAAACTTCATCCATCTTTACCAAATATTATAGCAAAATAACCTTAAAAGTATGTTTCGGACATCACCATGTGTTTCGGACATCACTTTTGTGAATCCAACATATTGTAAAACAGCACTAGTTTCAACTGAATGATTCAATTGGTTGATTTCAGTGTGCTAGAATACACTAAGATCCTACAACAGAATGCTTCTCAACTTTTGGTGTCATTTGACCAACATGTATTCATCTTTTGATGACTTGTGACAAGTCTAAAATGATATTCTACATATTTGGGTATGAATGTTACTGGGAACATCAAGTTACTTGGATTTTTCTAGAACTGACATCATTAACACTACAATTTTCCTTTTTTTAGTACTGAAGAAGTAAAAAAAACGTTTAGTGAAATTTTTTCTGACATAACATGTATCAGGATACCATCACAGTATACAGTACATTAGAAAGTAATGCTGTAATTTTCTGCTATAGCTTAAATCAAGCTATTTGTCACAACCATAGAAAGCCTTTTTATAGGCTAGAAGAACTACATCAAAGGGCACGTGGGTACCATGCATGGACTGTCATGTGATGTGTTTTAGCTTCCATGGCGGTACCAATTTGATATTTCCCAATATCATATTGATAATTGTAAAGTTAATTACACACAATTGGAATAGGCCTAGATGAGTTTTGTAGCACAGTAGCTCATGTTTCTATCACATCGGTCTACAGCAGGGTTGTCCAACCTTTTGCAGAGGAGGGCCACATGGAATGATTATGATGAAGTAGGGGGCCGTATGAACCCTTCGCTCGATTTTTCGACTTTTTGCGCGAAGCCTAAGGCAACAAAATGTGAGCACTGCCCGTGGAGCGCACTAACTTATTTTCCTTCCTGATAAAACAGTCCAGCCGGCCCCCCTCCCCTCCCCTCCGCTGAGAGAGTGTCATACAAACTGACCTGTATAAAGTTTTTTTTTGGACCCAGAAGGTTCGAATGATTGATTATATAGCTTCAAATTGTTATCAATAAATCTGCTCACTAAATTTCACATCGTAGAGCCTCTCTGGCGGGCCGGACGCAACCCTGCGGCGGGCTGGACTGTGGCCAGCGGGCCGTAGGTTGGACAACCCTGGTCTATGCTCATAGTATGTCAACGTCACTTTGAAAAACTGAACACCGTTCAGTGTCGTCTGTCGCTCTATATGATATGGACTCAGTGTGCATCTATAACACCCTATGTCAGAGCAGTTTAACTGTTGATGGGAACTTGATGGTTGTCAAGAAAAGCTACCAGTATTTTGGGAAGATGTTAGCTAAGTAGTAGGACTGTGGAACGTGTCTGGTGATCTAACCTATAAATGTTGGTCAACGACTATAACTATAATGTTAAGGTACAGACATTGCTAGGTAACTGTGTGTTGTCTGCTGCTCTAAGCCCAAATATACATTTACTGTATTAGTTAGTAAATCACAATGGGCAATGTGAAGATTAATGCAGTATATCAGATTATTAGTACCACCCTGGAACACATTACAGCACATGACCCTCTTTGACTGGTACACGGATTTACTGTGTGATGAAACCTCCAGGTTTACTCGATGGTGTCAACAGTATTAATATACACAGAGTGGTGCATCATGCATGCATGACCATGTTTTCATTCCGAGTTGCTTCACTGAGACTTCAGATCTTTAGTGATATGTACAGTATACAGATATTTATCATGATGAAACTTAATGATAAAGTTGAACAATTTGCTGAGCTGCTGTATACCATAACATCTAAGCCCTATACTTAAATGTAAGTTTAGGCCATAAGCTTAAATCATAACAATCTTACAAAGTAAATCATTTAATTCATATGTGACAAGGAGTATTTGTACAAACCATGAATACTTGTTTTTCACATCATAGTTGCCAAGGCATAATGATGAATCTCAATAAAGAAGGATATTTAAACTAGTACTTATAGTAGTTACTCGTATTGGCTACTGCTGTTGCTTAGCTGGGCCAGTGGAAGCAATCTTCAACATTGGCAGATCCAGCTCAAAGGTGCATGGGGAGGGGGTGGGAGCGGGTGGGTACCATTTGAAGGGATGCAAAATAGTTGTTATTGCTGACATTACAAAATAGGACCAAGCATTCTAGTGGAGTTTAGGTTATGATACCTCCCTTCTGAAAATTGTTTAAATAGTAGACTCTATGATACTAGCTACAACAGGTGGGTGCCAAATTAGCTATGTAGGGATGTCTCCTGTGTACATCTGTATATTTATTAAATGGTAAATATTTGCTGTTTGTTTCAATTATTGCAGACTTCATCTAGGTGGTGATGGAAATGTGGAAACCGTAAAAGATAAAAAGAATTCTATAACCCTTTTGGGGAAACATTTCTTTGCAGTCAATAATAATACCATTTTCTGCAAAATAATGTATAAGTTGATGTCTGGGAAGTGTTGGTGAACGCTTGCCAATGCAAATGGTATGCTGGACAGGTACAGTAACGAATGTGGTGAAGCAGAGATTAACTTTATGCCTATTTTTCAATGAATGGTCACTATGTGGAGTGTTATGGAGTGTTTGCGCAGTGGTTAACGCCGGTGCCTTTCAATCATAAGGTCCCGAGTTTGTGTCACTCCAAGATTAATGTATGTCGTCCAGTTACAGAGTTGTTGACAATTGACAATTCATAATCATGGTCGCTAAAAATGAATCTAAGAGACTGACTTCGGTCAGCTTGCGGCTTTGATAAGCCAATGATGGCTTCTTCGTGAGTTCCTGCTTGCACGAAGATCTAAACTAAATGTGTGTATTCTGGATATGTATGAATTGAGTATGTAGTAAACAGTGATAATTCATTAACATTAAATGGGGTTATCATTTACACCAAGCCTTCAGATTTTCACTTATCACCTATCTTTTCACCTATCGGCTCTGTCCAGATGTTCAATTTGAAATATGTGCCTCAGGGCATTTGTTTTCCCAAGAATTTACAGTGCCATTATTTTTCAGTACACCTTGTTGATTTCCCAGTCTATGGTGTTTTAATAAACTGCATTCCCTCAAAAATTCATAATATCTAGTGTAAATCTGCTAAGTACTGTACTGTCTGACTGTTGTGTCTATATTGAAGCAGACTTTTGTTGCTTGAACAGGTTTGAATAGCAAAAATATTACTTCATATTGTTGTTACCTGCTGATATATGTATTATTGTTATGCAGCTTTGTGAACATTTTTCCAAGGTGATGTCCGAAACATTCAGTGATGTCCGAAATGCTCATAAAGTAACTTGTAATAAACACTGAGGATTTGAACTATAATAAGTTCAAAACTGTCATTATACCTTGTAGGTAGCCTGTCAACAACAAAGACCCCTTTGTTACAAATTTAACTTTTGATATGATATGCGTTGTGTAGAAAACATTACAGTGATGTCCTAATACAGTTGTGGTGATGTCCGAAACATAGTCCAAGACAGTCTTATGCAAATCTATAAAACAAGTGTTTGCATTTTTCATTATTTCAAATGAATTTTATGCTGTTTGTTATCATCACATATCGTGATGTACTGATATATATTGCTAAGTATTAACAAGCATGGCCTTCGTTTAATAATTGTCTTGTTGATCACTTGGATCACTTGTATCCCTTTTCTTTGTTTTGAACTTGGAACCTAGGAAGGGTCCAAAGATCTCTTTTGGTACAGGTAACAACTTACTAAAATGCTTTTCTATTCATTATTGCCATGAAATGAACATCATTTGGTTTATTACTAAATATTAGGTTTAATATATTAGGTAAACCATTGGTGGGTGATGTCCGAAACAAGATCATTTTGGAGGGGTGATGTCCGAAACAAGAGTCAAGAAAAAAAAAATTCTGAGAGGACATGACCCAGAATTTTCAGCTTTTGGTTAATATATGTGCTTATGTTGTGGTTTAATTTTATGGTATAATTGTTACTATTAATTTCAATTTTGTTCTTTAAATAAAAACTTTTTAAATTTTATTTCAGGAAAAATTGAATATTTTCTAACGATACTCGAATATTTTATAAAAAACATCATCGATATCATTGAAAACTTGTCTCACAATAGCAAATTTTGTGTTAATAAAGAAAATAAAAACAGAATTCCCAAATGTAGCAGCAATGGAATGACACACCACCATTACAAAAAGAACAAATTTTGGAAAATTTATAGATTGTCACACTTTCAGCCATCTTGAATATAATTTCCAGAATAGTTTAAGCTCTGGTCAATTCTGATTCATAAATTGCAGATATTAGTTATGTTATTTACTTAGAATAGAAGTTCTTTACTGTAATTTGAAAATTTGGTACCTCAGGCAACCAAATTGGGCGCTTTAACGTGAACAGACCCAAATATATGTCCCTGCATGGTCCAGTGTGCAGATTTTTACTCACATTTGTTGCTCTCACTATGTGTGATTGTGGGAACTAGGGACTGTGTCCCAATGGCTAGGAAAATTATTGAAGGTCAGGCTATTTTATTGAAGTTAATGAGTTTTGTCCTTTTTTACAAGTTGTACTGAAGTTTGGTAGAACACTACCATTTCGACAAAATATTGTCAACTAAAAATTCACTTTTCAACATTGCAGCATTGATACTGACATTGGAGAAGTCCTCTCCCTCCATACATCCACATACAGTACCTCACAGATGTGCAAGATTTCATAACAGGGCTACACAGTCTGCATAAAGTACTAACCTCAGAAGCAATCAATCACAACAATATTGTCTTGCCTGATTGCAACTCCATTGTGGAAATAAAACCTGAAAACTTTGCCTCTTTGGTTGTGGTCAAACAGTGTGTCAATAAAGGATCATATGACACCTAGCCAGTTCATATCACAGTGTAAGGCAGTCTATACTGCAGCAACCAACAGTGAATATATACAGTCTTCAAAAGCAGGGTTAACCACAGAAAGGGAGTAAAACTGTTGAGCAGTGGTCATGCTGTGAGGGCTTACTCTTTCAATGCATGCCTTTGGATACTGTTTCACATTCATGGCTCATATTATTGTGGTGTGCAGCTGAGTAAATGAAGATTTAGTTGTGCTCATTTGTCATTGTGCTCCACTTACATGGGAAACAAAATGTGTGAAGGAACCCTTACAAATTTTAACAAATTACCAGTTTTCTGTCAGAATGTAAAGAGGATGATCCTGACAAATTGGACATTGAGCCAACTCTTTTCTTATCTCCACACAAAAGCAAGGGAAATACATCCCTACCTAATACACTTAAAGACCAAATATGGAGGCAATTTTTGTTGTTGAGATTTTCCATTAATTTGGGAGTTTACATACCCATAATCAACATGTGTAAAAAATAATCTTCGAAAACCTACTATAACCCATCAAAAAACGACCACGAAAGTGGACATTTTGGGTAGTCACGTGACATGAACCTTTGGAATGTCTGAAAACAGAGATTGACCCAAAGGAGCCCCTGGTCACCGTGTGACGTCAAAGTTTGTATACCGCGAAAATCAAACGCTGATATAGGCACTGTTTGTACACAGATAGCGAACAATTGTACTGTTTTTGACTTCCAATTTCGAGCGTTTGAAAAGCTGTTAGCTTAAAACAAGAACACATGAAGGTTAACAACAAGTTTTAAGACAATTATAAGCAGAAATTTTAGTTAAATTGCTTATTTTATTAGCAAAATTTCAACTCAAATGGAGGCATCTTTTACATAGCGTAGCGTCAATAGGTCCGTACGGTACAATATACTTACGTAGTACTTACTCGTTTTAATCATCCAAAAGTACAAACACAGAAAAAAGTATCCTGTCAATAAACAAATTTAGCAGTGAATATCCTAATCCACGTTTCTTGTTCAATCCTGGGCGAAAAACTACCGTGACTCTGTGTAATTCCATAGAGTTAGGTCTAGTTGAAACAGGCCTTGACCAGTAACATCCCACAATCACAAGACAGTCACTAACGAAATAAAACGTCCGATCGCTACATACTACCGTTTTTATTCAACTCCTTGGAACATGCAGATGTCGGAATAAACAGAACGGACAATATTACACATGTATCACGAACTCACGATACTGGAATACAACAAATGAAATAGGTAAATCCTAACATGGCTATTTACACATGCTGTGAGCCAACGCCGGCGAGAGTTGTAACTAACTACCGTACATGTACTAACAATGCTATACCCTTGGCACGGTATATATATACGGTCATCTCTTACAGTAAATATATTACTGTCAATTGCGTGATATAATGTTACATGTAAGGACGTCCAGGGCGTGTTTACGGTCAATTTCACATTAGCTATGTCCGACCATGGTCCGACACAGCTATCGACAGTATATAATTTTCACAGAATGAGACATTTGCAGCATACACAGAAGCAGGGTCATGCATGTGGACTCATGGGCATGAGATACTCCGGGTGCTGAAAAATCTTTCCGCGTGGATCTCAAAAAATTGATCCAAAGTCTGCGGCGTTTTACGTCGGTTCTTTTACTCGGAAATCTAAAAAAGCTGATGCTTTTGTTGGATGAGGTATAACTGCAACCTCCAACAACACAGAATTGTGGCATTTTGAGGAAAAAGGAGTAATATCGTTGATGTTTTTGGCAGCTCAAGTATACGACTTTACACACTAAACGTATAGTTGTGAGTGAGGTATACAAACGTTGACGTCACATGGTCACCTGATGTCTTAGGAATGTTTCAGGAATGTCTGAAATAGAAGCTGACTTTTCGTCCCATTTTTCACGTATTAAACGTCCGAAATTGGTAAAGTTAATTACAGCAATGTAATTGGAGTCAGTTAAGGATTACATACATGCAAAATGGTGGGATTTTATGTTCATCGAAAAGTCTCCATAGTTGGTCTTTAAAAGGAACGTGAGCATGGATAATGAAATGGAAAATTTGGAAGAGGAACCAACTTTAAATAATCATACTAAAACAAAACTTTCACTGCCGTTTGAATGGGGCAGTCACTGTGAGTTACAACATCAGTACTATTTCTCCAGATACAACAAATGATTCGCTGTGGTTGTACCTTGACATAAGTTCAAATGGAAGTAGTAGCAGTAGCTTTGGTATTGCCAGAGAATTTTCTGCATCAATTTCTTCATGTGATCAAAACCTTTTTTTTTTTTAAGGAGTGAGAAAAAATGAAGGAGACCCAATCAAGCATTTGATCCACTGCCTATGTTCCAATCTGATTGCTGTGATGGTAGCTGTATCAAATCGCTTTCTTACGATGACCTAGAACAGTCTTTTCTAGAGGTTAGTGAAGTGAGGGAAACTTAGCTAAAGCAATTCACTCTGGACAAGATTTGGATTCATCAGGAAAGATCATGTCACACCTGAGACAAATCTTGTTCTATTTATGTAATTTGTGGGAAGATTGTATGTGAGAAAGCATTTTGTATGTTCTTTGGTATTAGTAGCAAGTTATTCAAAGATTGTCTGAAATAATTTCAAGTTGGCAAGAAAAATGCAATTCATGGCAATAAAGGCAAGAAAAGGATGAGAACAAAAACTCCATTTGCACTAGCTTGGATGAGGTGTTTATTTGAACATATTGGAGATTACATGCCCCACAAAACAGAAGTGCACCTTCCAGTGTCATACACAAAGACTTCTCTCCATGCACGCATGAAGAAGGAAATGATAGAAATTGGCATTGGTGAACAAAGCATCATTTCCAAGGAATACTTTATGGAAATCTTTAGAAGAGTTCAAGATTCCTAATTATTTTATCTTGTGAATGTGCATGGATTTATGACAGTTATTGTTGCATACATTGCATGGGAAAAGGGGAATAAAATTTCAAATTCCTCATAGCTAGCCTAGTAGCTTTAAATTGATTAACTAGCATGAAGACATTGATAAAGTAAACTGAAACTTGTGAGGTCGAAAGTGTTGTTGTAAGACTGTTTTGCCAGAATTATCACACAAACAATAGCTGTGTACATTACAAATGATAACTTTCAAGTACTGTACATGGTCTGCTGATCAATCACAATTGGTGGGTTATAGCCCGGGGTGTCAAAACCACAGGCATTGCATCCTTTTATCTTTGCTGACTATGGAGGCTTTAACTTCATACAATCCAGTGACATTTAATCTGTTTAGTTAACTACATGTGCAGTCCATTAAACATTTCTTCAGAAAAATTCATGTGTCTCTATTGTTAGCTTCAGCTTCAGCAAGCACAAAGACTGTACTGTACATACTGGAGAGAATACACCTCACAGCTAGTGTGCCACTAAAGCTGCATTATCATTCCTTAAAAACATTAGAATTATTGTCAAAAATTTTGATTTAAAGAAGTTCTAAAGAACATGTGACATAAGTTTGATTGCAACCTCCACTCAAATCAGGAGTAAAAGTGCTTTCTGCTGAAATGTCAATGAACAACTCCCTTAGATAGTGACATTTTCAGAAAGTTCCCCCAAATATGCCAGAAATTGAAATATGCTTACCTTTGGTCAAACTTCTTTAATTGTTTTAATTTCCACCTTTGAGGACATTTACCTCAACTGTCTGGGAAAATGATTAGGTCTTATTTCCAAACATCCCTATCAATTGGTCTAATAAATAACATGAGAAGATGTTGTACAGCTTTACTTGTTCTTTTCTCAATTAGCTACTCTCAACACCCTATACTCCTTTAAAGGAATTCCCTAAAGTACCTAAAAGAATGCTTAACTTCAGTTATAATTAGTAAACAATTTCAACATGCTCATTGCATTATTCTATGGGTATTCATAAAAACAACATGGTTCAAATTGACACAATAAAACTCTATCACTAATCACTACATAACTTTTTCTTGATTAGGTTAAGCAGTTCAATTTTACACCATTGTGTGAAGTAAAACTTATACTTTAAATGCTTAATTAAAGTATTTCAACATTATATTTTTCTAGACGACTGAGTTTACTGTGGGTGGTACTTGAAAGAGGTAGCGGAAAGAACAAGGAGTGGAAAGGAAAATGAAGAATGCCGACAATTGCAAGAAGTTCATCTTAATCATCTTAAGTGAGTCAAAATATTTTACTAATTTAGAATTAAAAGTTGATGTCTGCTTTCCTTTTTGAATCCTTGCAGAAGTCAAAAGCAATAGAAAGACTATCTATTCCTTCAAGTCCTCTATATGTGTGGGTGTGTCAGTGATGCTCCTAGTTAACACTTATCTCTTTCAAAAACTTGCTTGAACTACAAATTGGATATAGTAGCCCTAACTAAGATGACAAACCCTAAAGTTCAGAGAAAGGTCATTGGATCGGTCTCAATTTTTCGTAACAAGTAATTAAAATGGCAGAAAATGAGATAGGGGCCTTTTCTGGCCCTACTCTGAGTGTGCTCTATATTCACAAGCAAAGGCATGTTTGAGTTTTAATTTCCATAGGATCCTTGCCCAGTAGTAGTTGTACGGGAAAAGTGCAAAAAAAAGTCAAGTGGGTGGTACGTTTTATGAACAGCGCCCTCAAACTTAAGAAATCTCACTTCTGGCCCTAATTGGGGGTCCATTTTGGGCCTGTGGGTATATTTCAATTTTTTTTTTTAAATACCATTTTTCAGGAGCGTATTGACCCTATTTTTAGAAACTCAAGTAAAAAAGTTGTGTATTTTGTGTTATCTACTCAAATTTCTGACTCGAAAATTGCGAAAATCACCTCATTCATATGTATGAAAATGCTTGCACAAGCCGATTTGAGTAATTCAAATGACAACAACTTCTTAGCATTAGCATACAGGTGCTTAACAATTAAGAGGGTGGTCTACTAGCATAAGGACCACAAATAAACTGCATTTCCAGGGTCATATGTTGAACGATGTCTGTGAACAGCACCCTTAAACATCACATTTTACCAATATGTTGGGCTATTTTGGGCATTTCAAGGTCAAATTTGGTCACAATTAAAATTTTTTTTTTTGGTTTTTAATACAAAACTAGTAAGATATATGTATAGTTATGATGCAAAGAATGAGCTAAAACATCTTTTATATTAGTTATTAATGCTCTGATGAGCAGCTTAAAGTGGCGTATGAGAGTTACATCAGCTCTACAGAAACATGCTTGCGAGGGCAAACAGTGGTAACATTGTATCTTCATTCAAGGAGATGTTAAACAACATTAGAAACTATTGAAATGTATTTATTAAAAGTGTTCTGACAACAGATAACACACATGTATACTGAACATGTACACACATATATAGTGCACACTGTACGCACTGGTTCACAATTTTCTATTCTGATATAGGGTTGGGTAGAGGATGTGGGTGGGAGGGGTGGGTTACATGCATACAGACAATTTTAAGCAGAAGATTACCATACCAAAACATTCAGTATATGCATGTTTATGCAGTCTCTATGCAGTAAAAGTCAGTCACATACTGTATGTATACAAATCTGCATAGTGCACTATGGGGAGGGTGTTGGGGGGGGGGGGTGGGGGTGAGAGGGAGTCAAAGAGTATTAGACAGAACACTTTTAATAAATACATTTCAATAATTTCTAATATTGTTTAACATCTCTTTGAATGAAGATACAATGTTACCACTGTTTGCCCTCGCAAGCATGTTTCTGTAGAGCTGATGTAACTCTCATATACGCCACTTTAAGCTGCTCATCAGAGCATTAATAACTAATATAAAAGATGTTTTAGCTCATTCTGTGCATCATAACTATACATATCTTACTAATTTTGTATTAAAAACCGAAAATAAAACTTTTAACTGTGACCAAATTTGACCTTGAAATGCCCAAAATAGCCCAAAATATTGGTAAAATGTGATGTTTGAGGGCGCTGTTCACAGGCATCGTTGGGCATATGACCCTGAAAATGCAGTTTATTTGTAGTCCTTATGCTAGTGGACCACCCTCCTAATTGTTAAGCACCTGTATGCTAATGCTAAGAAGTTGTTGTCATTTGAAGTACTCAAATCGGCTTGTGCAAGCATTTTCATACATATGAACGAAGTGATTTTCGCAATTTTTGAGTCGTAAATTTAAGTAGATAACACAAAATACACAGCTTTTTGACTTGAGTTTTTAAAAATAGGGTCAATACGCTCCTGAAAAATGCTATTTAAAAAAAAATTAAAAAATACCCACAGGCCCAAAATGGACCCCCAATTAGGGCCAGAAGTGAGATTTCTTAAGTTTGAGGGCGCTGTTCGTAAAACGTACGACCCGCTTGACTTTTTTTTTGCACTTTTCCCGTACAACTACCACTGGACAAGGATCCTATGGAAATTAAAACTCAAACATGCCTCTGCTTGTGAATATAGAGCACACTCAAAGTAGGGCCAGAAAAGACCCTATCTCATTTTCTGCCATTTTAAATACTTGCTACGAAAAATTGAGACCGTAAATTTTCCTCAAAATTAGCTAAATTCGAAAACTGGCCACATGTCTTCCACAATATCTGCAATATCAGACATAAAATACTTAACATTTATGCAAAAAATGCCTCCAAACTTGACACAAATTAAGGGCTCTTAAAATGCAATCTGGATTTGGTTGCTAGGCGGGGCTGTATCCTAGCAAGGAAAATTTAAAAAAAAAATTTTTTGCCCAATTTCATCCTTTGAGACATATGGCAAGACACCATATCAATTTCAGGCGATTCTGAGAGGGTCGACGTGGAGGCCACTGTTGATTTGGCATGGATTGACCCATATGTGTGTAAATGTTCAGTACAGTGTTATTTTTACACCAAGCACTAAATAAATACACACTGTCCACAATCATGTACAGTACACACTGTGTACTGGTCATTCCATTCAATACTGTGCATATTTCAATATCATTTTAAATATTTGCAATTTAGTGTATGCTTTTGCTAATTCAATAATTAAAAGACTTTCAATAATTTAAAAGGAATGTTTAACCAGTACATAAATGTGCAGTGTGTACTGTACATGTTTTTGGACAGTGTTTATTTAATAGTAATTGGTGTAGAATAACACTGTACTGAACATGTACACACATATATAGTGCATAGTGCATATTTCAATGTCTTTTTAAATATTTGCAATGTAGTGTATAATTCGTTTGCTAATTCAATAAATTAAAAGACTTTCAATAATTTAAAAGGAATGTTTAACCAGTAAATACATGTACAGTGTGTATACTGTTCATTATTTTGGACAGTGTGTATTTAATAGTACTTGGTGTAAAATAACACTGTACTGAACATGTACACACATATATAGTGCACACTGTGGACCATACCAATAATTCAGTATACCTTGAATGCATGTTTATGCAGTCTCTTTGCAGTAAAAGTCAGTCACATACTGTATGCATGTATACAAATATGCATAGTGCACTATGGGGAGGGTGTGGGGGGGGGGGTTGGAGTCAAAGAGTATTAGACAGAACCCTTTTAATACATTTCAATAGTTTTTAATGTTGTTAGCATGGCTGATGTAACTCTCATTTTCGCCACTTTAAGTTGGTTGCTAGGCGGGGTCGTAACCTAGCAACGAAAAAGTTTTCAAATCTTTTTTTTGCCCAATTTCATCCTTTGAGACATACAGTATGGCAGGACACCATATCAGTTCCAGGCGATTCTAAGAGGGTCGACGTGGAATCGACCCAAAAATCTGTTGATTTGGCATGGATTGACCCATATATCATTTACATTATTTCTCAAATGATATTGGATCAAAACTCAAATCAATATTTCTTATCTGATATCGTAAACCCTGTATCAGTTAAGAGTTTATTTTGTATCATTATATGTTCTATTTTTACTAGGTCAAAAGGAGAGCAGTAACATCTTGCCCGCACTAAGGCGTGCCAGGTTTCTTTGGAACTGAATACCCTTATAGTCGATGGAATGGACCAATCAAAGACTGATCTGCCACATTTTGTCCAGAGTGATAAGGATGTAAAACATTCACATCCACATAACAGGTCAGTATTATCATGGAGGTCTGTTTTACCTCCATGGTATTGTGAAGTGACCTAAGAGTGCACAAGACGGAAAGTGTTTATGTCATTATAAGTGTAACCATCATGTTTTCTGGTTTCCGAGAAATTGTAATCCTACAGTATGAAATTGTAATGTCATGTTGGTGTATAGTACAGTATGTATGTGCGTGAGCAGCATGTGTGTGTGGGTGTTTATACAGGGTGTTTGTTTGTATGATGCCTTGTTTTACAACACAATGTCTCAAGAGGGGAAGTTTGATTATCTTCATAAATAGTATAAGGATGGACACCTAAGGTTACAAGAAGTCTAGTGTTCCTATTGTTTTGGTTGAGGTAAAATCAATTATGTTCTTTATTTGTTGTTCTGATAAAGATAATGGCCTTAGTATCCATCAAATATTATGTGACTGTTTTGTTTTGTTTGTTAAAGCACATAGTAGGTTAATTATCAAACTTTATTTAACAGCAGAAAACAAGTAATAACAACCTCTTTATCATACATGTCAATGAAGTAGTATATATATATTCATTCTTCTCTTTCTTTTCAGGTGGTCTAATTCACACTAAAGGTCCATGTGACAAGTTTGCATATATGTTATGACTGATCTGAAGCATATCCAACATGATTCAAACATGACCATTACATGCAATTTGTGGACACTAGTGAAGCACAAGGATACTCTTGGGAAGGATCTGTTTTTGCAAATGGATAATTGTTACAGGGAGAATAAGAACCGCTATCTTCTGTCCTTCTGCCCTTCTGCTCCTTGCTTTTAGAGTTGAAGATCTTCAGAGTGGTGATATATATAAATGTTATAACTTTGCGAAAGAAGTTATTGAAGTATCTGACTATATTAAAGTTGGGAATATAGCAGCCGTAAACCTCATTGATTCAAGCACACGACCATACTTTGGAGAAGTCACTAAAATTGAAAAGGATGAGGTTATTTTACATTGGATGAAGGGATCCTGGACTGGAGACTGGAAACTGCTAGACTGTGGCCAAGGAAGAAATAAGCAGCCATACACACCATCAGTTTCTTTCCATTCCTTAATGTTCTGGGACTTAAAATTTAACCCATAAAAATCGCCTTCCAAAGAGGGAAGTCTGTGACTTGAAAGAAAGATATGCAGCTATAGATCAAGAATTTGAGCTGAATAACTAGGAAACCTTATGTTTTACACATACTATTGATTGGGCAGTGTGTACTCTTATTTTCTTGCAACAACTTGTGTAAAAGAAGATATGTAGTTTTGAGAAACACACACAATTTTCTTGGTGTATTGCTACACTTAACTGGTTGGGGCGTACTGGTACGCCCCAAAGATATATACAATTTATCATAGGGGTGTATTTCTACTCTAAACTGGTTGGGGCGTACTGGTACGCCCCAAAGATATATACAATTTATCATAGTGGTCTATTGCTACACTTAACTGGTTGGGGCGTACCAGTACGCCCCAAAGATATATACAATTTATCATAGTGGTCTATTGCTACACTTTAACTGGTTGGGGCGTACTGGTACGCCCCAAAGATATATACAATTTATCATAGTGGTCTATTGCTACACTTAACTGGTTGCGTACTGGTACGCCCCAAAGATAAATACAATATATCATAGAGGTGCATTTCTACACTTAACTGGTTGGGGCGTACTGGTACGCCCCAAAGATTTATACAATTTATCATAGTGGTCTATTGCTACACTTAACTGGTTGGGGCGTACTGGTACGCCCCAAAGATATATACAATTTATCATAGAGGTATATTTCTACACTTAACTGGTTGGGGCGTACTGGTACGCCCCAAAGATATATATAATTAATCATAGTGGTGTATTGCTACACTTAACTGGTTGGGGCGTACTGGTACGCCCCAAAGATAAATACAATTTATCATAGAGGTGCATTTCTACACTTAACTGGTTGAGGCGTACTGGTACGCCCCAAAGATATATACAATTTATCATAGTGGTGTATTGCTACACTTAACTGGTTGGGGTGTATTGGAACGCCCCAAAGATACAAAAAATATTGTACAATATATCCATTTTGCCCCAAAATGACTATTTATCAAAAAATACTTGCATTTTATGTTCGCTTTGGGAAAATCATACCAAAAATAATCATATATTAAATTTTTGCTATATTTTGTCAACTTGATTGATAAAAATCTTTGCTTTTGTTAGTAAGTGATGGTTTATTCAAAATTCAGTGAATGTTATGGCTAAATTGCTTAATTTGTTAGTATCTGTAACAGCAAACTCTTTTAAGACATCTAATCCACCAGAATTGAGATAAAATGTTTATGTCTGCTCGTTTTACTATGAATTAACAAGGTAACACTGTTGTGTAAAATTATTCCATTTAAATGGCTATTTATCCTGCATTTTTGAATAAATGTATATTTACAGAATTTTACAAATAAGAAATGTTACATGCAAATAAATGAGAAAATACGCAACATATTTCATATGTCATATTTTTCATGCACTTATACAATGCAAAAACCAGGCCTTGGTTAACAGACCACATTTCAACGTAAAATGGTTGAATTCACTCGTACATCTTTCATTTTTCAGCTTTTACTTGGAGAAAAAGTGAAAAGTCATATTTCCTTAATTACCCAAATGTTTCCTAGTCTCTTATATATATATATATATATATATATATATATATTAAATTATTCTGTATATATTAAAATCAGCATATAAAACGTCCTTCTACCGTCCGAAATAAGTGTTTCGAGTGAAAAATGACATGCAAAGTCTCATTTGTTTTTAAAAAGTACTCGCACTTTTTCGGAAAGCTAATTATTATCTACACCAAATCACTTTACCTGATTTTCCCTTTGATTGTAAAGGTAGCTTGCGTGAGCTAGATGAAAGTTTTATATGATTTTCGTTTTAAGCGGAATTAAACTCAATGAGGGTATTTCAGTTTTGAGAACACGGAAAATCACGGGCCTCTCTGTTTAAATCACTTCAAAATAATTTTAAACATATTATGCCTTTTTAGGATAAATAAAATTAAACCTGCCTCTTCTTTTTCTGATGATCCCATTTTAGGTACATTAACGAAATAATTGTCTAAAATTTTAAGGATCTTCCAGGCAAGTACTTGCATTTGTAATATATTTAAATGATTTATTATTACTCGATAAATGAAAATATCAGCCTAGATTAGAGCGTGTTGCATATTTACATCATGTTAAGGTCACATGAGATGTAGTTCCCTAACACTGCATTGCTAGAGAAACTGTAAGATGTACTGCAGTGATAGTGCTTGAGATGACAGTGCCATGGACTTGGTTGCAAGTATTTTGGATTATAAACATCCTACACAAACACTGACATTAAACAAAATGTTTAAATATACAGCTTCCTTTAGTCAACATTTGTGGATAAAAACACCGAATTTACCCAATGTTAGGATATAACGTTACATATCTTCGATCTATTTGCACAAATACACTGCCAATAATGGACAGCTACAGTTTAGTTTATGATGTTTCCATATTGTTTCTTACTTATATTTTAATTATTTTGGGAGTAGTAGATCCCTTTAAATCTTGGTGAGTCTTACTCGTATATCTCATAAGAAACCCCCACACAGGAACGTGGAACCATCTGTTAGGTCACCACTTTTCACATTTAAGTCATGAGAATAACCATCAAGCTTATGTATTCTAAAGGTTATCAAAAGTATCTTCTTTATAGGCTCTTATTTGAAATCCAGCTATGAATCCTGGGATGTCGTCTTTCATTACAATTTTAGCGTACGCAAAAGTATTTTAAAACAGTATTACACTTTTGTATGTTTCATAAACTAAGTTGTTTTGTCTTGTTTCCTTTAGTATTCGAAGAGTGGATTAAGGTAGTGTCTGCCAGCAGTGTTTCTAAAGGTCAGGCCTTTTTCATTAAGATATATCTTTCCCGTTCAAATAAAGAATTCTTACAAGCTTCATAAAATACAAATATCAAAGAGCAATGACTTACCTTGATCGGTTCTAGAGATGTTAAATTCACATATTTCATCGTACTGTGATGTAGTTTGGGACTCCAACGGTTCCTGAGTAGCGATGCATCCAATAGTTGAGTTCTGATCACAAGAAGTAACGTACACTAAAAGCTCTTTAGTTCCGTTATTATCTGTGTAATGTTTCTGATAATCACAGCCCTCGGGTTTGAGTACTTCCAGATTTATCAGTGGATACCCGTCTGTTATTGAACAAGATAGGACGACGTGGTATGATGCAGATGGAGATGAGGACGGGCCTTCACAAACAAGAGGTGTAGGAGGCTGGTAGACTGTAAAGAATTTATATATGTAAATGTAATGAGTGAGTATACGGGAGTTATCATCAGTCAATGATAGACGATAAAGTACAAACATCCTCTCGTTGAAGGTTGAACTCAAGGACAGTACCACGAGTAATCCTCCTCAATATATTCGACATTAAGTTAAGTAAATATTTATTGACTTTGCAGCGAACATTTCCTATTTTACTTTTATTATAAAAGAAAGGTCATTGCCACTTAACGACAGGGACGTAGCCAGGGGGGAGCAGGGGGAGCGACCGCTCCCCCCCTTTCAGTGTCGATTTTTTTTTTTAAACTGTAGTTTTTTTAGCATGGTATTTTGTCAGTGCTCTTTTGATCTTGAATACTCGTCAGCTCCGTTAACTCGATTGTAATCGTAGTAACATTCATGCCTACTGATTCAACTACTTACTTAGTTTGGCAGATGCAATTAGCTAAATTTAGCTTATAGCCAATTACAAGCCTACAGTTGGCCACTGCGTAATAACATACATATTGCCTGCCTAACCGCACTCTATGGAATGTCACGAACTGTATGCACAACAGGCGCGTATCCAGGGGGGGGGGCGTTGGGGGCGCGCGCCTCCCGGGTAAGAAAAAGAGGAGAGAAAAAAAAAAAAAAAAAAGGAAAAAAGAGGGGAAAAAGAGGAGGAGGAGACGAAGGAAGGGAAAAGAAAAAGAAGAAAGAGAGAAAAAGGAGAAAAAGAGGGAGTAGAAGGAAAACGCCAAGACACCGGGAAGAGAAAGAGAAACAGTGACATCATTACAGCGCTGGTCCCTATTATATACACAGGGTAGTCAGTGACGGATCAAGGATTTCGGAAGGGGCGTTTGCCTCACCCTACCCCTTACACCGACAACTCCATTTTTGACGTTTCCATTTTTCCTCTCTCACTCATGATCTATATACTATATATGGTCTATCATAACGCGTGTGTGTGTATATACGCCTTAAACAATTGTAGAATTGTGCTATGAAACCAACTGTGGCTGGTCTCGAACTCGACCGTGTCGTCGGGGAACCTGACGCATTTCGGGAAGGGGGCGACCGCCCCCCTCCCCCTTCAGCATATTTTTTTTTTTTTTTATGATATCGCCAGTAATTTCAAAATAGAAAGTGCTTAGATGCAACTTACAAGGCCTGGGAAGTGTCGTTTCCAGCGATCTGGGAGGCATTTTCGGCCAAAATTTACTTGTACGCTTCGCGCCAACAAATGGTCCTGGGTAGTGCCATTTCCAGTGATCTGGGAGGCATGTTCGGCCAAAATTTTCTTGAACGCTTCGCGCCAACTTATGGTGGCGCTACGCTTAGATAATTTGCCTACAGGCTTCGCCCCTCCCTTGGCAAATTCCTCGCTACGCGCCTGTTCGAATTTGTAAAGCAACAGCAGCAGATATCACATCATATCAGTGAGCATGAAAATGGCGTTCCAGGATGAACAGCCTCAAAACTGTCCGACTTGCCCGAAAAAAATAACCAAAATTTCGTTCAACATGTTATGGTCAATATCATATAAACAAGCATCGGTTATTTACCCTACATCGCATGCCATCGTGTACCGTACGGTCCGTGAAAGTTGCGCAGTGTACCGCGGGATGCTAATGTAAACAACCAAATGTCTTATGTAGATGGAGAAAAAGGCATGGAGGTCCAATTATGTCAAAACTCTCTTTTACATTAGAAATGGCGAATTAAGGGCTGCAGCCCCCCCCCCCCCCGCCTCCTACGCCTATGTGTGTAGTGTTCGGTTTCGGAAATATCTGCTATTTTTTTCATTTCCTTCAACCAAGTTTTATAATAGCCGTTATAAGAGGTTTTAATATTTCTACACCAATAAATTAACTGTGTCTGAATTTTCCAAAATTTCTGACCAACATTCTGCATCACACTTCCCTCTACTCGTGCAATTTTGACCGGTCTGTTAGGGGTTGAAGGAGGTTTTTCTATATTGGTTGTCCATAGATGAAATTTTGTGCAACATTATGGATATGTTTTGAAGTGAGTTTATTCACGAGAAGCGTGAATTTTCAAATTCTGAACAAATAATGGGCTTGGAACCTTGAAAAGTGGGCCTGACGGATATTGTGGGCCGCGACGTAGAATCACCTATAAAAAGCAATGATCCACAGGACATGCGATGAGGTCGAACATGATTTGTGACTGGTGACAATCTTCAAAAAGGTTATGGATGGAAAAAAAAACTATCGGGAAATACTTGGTTCTCAGGCAAAAAGTGTACATCTGGTTGGTCATTTTCAAGCCCGAGAAGTGCCATTTCCGGTGATCTGGGTGGTATCAAAACCAGAAATTTTCCTGCACGCTGCGCGCCAACCGATGGTGGCGCTCCGCTTAGATAGTCCTGCCTACAATTTTGAAAATCCATATCAATCGCAAAAAGTGCTCCCCTCCTTTCAAATTCCTGGCTACGTCGCTGCTTAACGATTACCGACACAAATGTGGTGCTAGAAACAAAATATGGCAATATTACGTTAAGTCATAATATTTAAGAGGTGCATTCGCATAAAGAATGTAAAGAAAACTGGCACGCTCTCATATGTAATATGAGACTTAACATAACTCCGTAAGCATTGTACCTTAATTAGCTATGAATAATTGACGAATGCTTCCACAATGTGACGTTACATTGTAGACACCTACACCTCGTTAAATGCATGACTAAGTTAAATACAATATCATCTTTAGCATTAAGCAAAATGTATCTCGGAAGAACCTTTCGAACCACTCCTATATACTCCATATAAAATTCCTATTATCATATGAAATCAATATAATATTGTTTTTGAGATGCCACAAAACGAGATTAGAAAACACAGATGCTATCTTTAATAATTTCGCACAGACTGAGAGCGTATTACTGTACTGTAATAACTATCTTGTTACGAGTTCACTTTTTATGCGTTTACCAGATTTGATACTTAAGTCAGTGTGGGATACAAACATTGAAATACGACATTGTTGTAAGGCAAGAAAAATTGACATTAGAATACAATACAATGTATAGACTGATATTTACATCGAACCTCCTTGCTGTACTTGTATTGTAGACATGCACATCGATGGCTATTACCATCGGTAAAAATATATTCAACATTGTGATTCAATCAAGGCGGTTCATCATTGATTTATATGATGTAGTTCTCGAGGATCCGCGCCAATTTAAAGTAGTTCTGCCATGTAGGACTTTGTCTTGTCGACAATTAACCATGTTAATTTAGTTTTAAACTAGTAACACTACCAAAAACGCATGAAAGTGCTATTCCAAGAACGTGATACAATGATCATATATCACTAGTGTTACCTATATCATTTTATTAGATCAAAGAGCGGATGTCATCGGGCCGTGATTATAATCGCAATGAGACTGGTATAATATATTCATATATATAATACGACACGGAAGTGATCTTGAGCGTGATAGAAACGGCAAATTAGAATTTATTGTGAACTTTATGGACTGCTTTTCTGCAAGTTGTTGTTGTTTTCTTCTTTGTTTAAAGTGATAGCGTCTATCAAGACGACGAGGTTGCGTGCATAAATTTAACACTTACCAGTCCTACCGATGGAGAAATTATTCAAAACATGATACCAAAATTATCACTGTCCCAGGAAATATAATTTGAAGTGGTGGGTGATAAATGTATTCGATTTCGATCCACTAGCATTCCACAAATATTTCATTTCTTCGATTTTCTTCATTAATTTGAGAAACAACGGGAAATATCAATAACATTTTGGAACGATAAACATCGTATAAGATATAAATAAATATCATCTCACAAAGTTGCTATGCAGAGTACTAAGCGTTTTATGTCTGCTAACTGTATTCTTTTGGTCAGTTCGGTAAACATTTTACTAAAACCATAAATAGTTGAAGTTGATATCAGATAACAGTGTGTCCTACCTGGATATTTCTTAGGAACTTCCCAAACACAGCTACCAGATGCTACAGACTAGACGCAGTTTGCGGCTATTGATTCTGATTATAGTATTGAGAACAAGAAATATTAGACAGGAAAAGAAAACGATGATTCGATATCTTAGCTAAATTAGTTGTTGTGCGCTCGGAATATATTCCAAGAAGTCATCATTGTGCTTTTTACGTGACCCGCCATGCGGGATACTAAACGTCACGGCCAAACGGCACTACCGAACCATCCCATTCTGACAAACAAAACTCAGGTCAAGCGAGCCAAAAAAAAACATACGCCCGCCGACCTGCAGAGACAAAACGCCCAACCCCACACTCAAACATTCCAAAAACTACAAAAAGACGACCCACACGCAGCGAAACGAAAAACCCCTCCCCAGCACACCAGCGTCCATATGGATACATACATACATATAGTGGGGCGGATATGTGAAATAATTGTGGGATTTGTGGTAAAAGGATCAAATTTGTTGTGTTCCATGCTGGGACATTTGTAAACATTTTAGGATATAGTGCCAAGCTATTTTTTTTTTCGGTCACCCATTACATGACAAAATTCAAAATGGCCGCCATCCGAATAAAATAAGAATCACAATTGAGCTATATGTGCCAATAGTCATCATTGTATAACGTTATTACTCGTAGTATTCAACATATTAGATTTATGAGTAGTATATTTTGTTAATTTATTGTTGACTCATAGCACTTTTTGTTCTCTTTTATGCAGGATTACGTTATTTGACAAGTTGCTCTTGTTTAAATATGCAAAAGCTGGGCAAAATTTCAGTTCAAAAGAAAGAAACTCAGTATATCCACCGTCAATGAGGTAACAGTGACTCATTACTTTTCGAATTAAATTGGTTGTTTTTAGTACCTTTATAGATGGCAAAAGAGGCAAGGGGAAGCGAAAATATAAGTTGAGCAAGAACTTGAAACTAATCCCAAAAGTCGACGCTCATATAGAGACATGCTAGACAGAAACGAGAAAATTTCTTTTACCTAATCGTCATGAACTGAACACGTTGAAAGAACCTTCAACGTAACATAACTTATACTAAAAAAAAAAGGAAGAAATATACTGAAGAGACCAAGTGAAGACGAGTCTGAATAGAACCATATGTAGTATAACAAAGAAAACTCAAGTCAAGCGAGCCAAAAAAGTAAATACGCCCACCGACCTGCAGAGGCAAACCCCGAACAACCCACTCGAACAATCAAAAAACGACAAAAGGACGACCAGCACGCAGCGAAACGAAACACCTCTCCCCTGCACACCAGCGTCCAATAAAGGCAGCCCCAGATAAACGGCGAAAATCGCCCTCAAATTGAAGGCGAATGTCACACTTCACCGCCTCCAGGACTGACTGCCAAGTGGCAAATTTCCCCCTAAATACTATATTACATCTATTCCTCCAAATAAGTTTTTTTTTTTCTTCAAAATAGCACTAACAGGCAATTCTCCAGGCAAGATCACGGAGCCTGCAATCATTCAGCCTTTAATGCACCGAACGCCATACTTCGGCAGGATGACGTCCCTGTACAAAAATTGCATTCAAGGCCCCAGAACTGTAAACGAGGGCCGGCCGTGACAGGTCAACAGGGGGCAACTCAATTAGAGCTGTGCAAATGACACGCACCACCCTGCTTGGAGTACTACTATGCGGTTCTCTGTTGCTAAACAGCGCCGGACCCATCGACGCAAGTGCAACCCGCCCCAAAAACGTACAAAATATGAACAAGGCAACCCTGGGTCAATTTACTTCCCAGATAAACCACACTAACCCCCCCCCCCCTTCTCCAGGTTTTGGTACATTACCGCCCTCTTGACAAGCTCTGATTAATGACGGTGACTTTCCCCAAGATCCAGCCAGCGGGTGCCAAAATGTTTTGAGCCTGGTCTCAAATACCTCAGCCCTCTCGTTCCAGATGACATCACAAGGTGCATCGTAGCCGAACCATATACCATTAATTTTGATATTCTGATCCGACCACGATGCACCGAATGGTAAGTCTCTGTATCTCCAGCTACCAAGGCGAAGGCCCTTTGTCTTGTCCGGATTCAACTTCGCCCGGTAGCTCTCTCAGAGATAGATAAATCCTGAGAGAGGGCACGAAAGGAGCCCAGACTCGAAACCACACACGTGACGTCATCTGCATATTGAACGCATTTGACGTTGGCACCCCCTGACACAAAGAATGGAACAAGTCTCGATTCCCTTTCCAAAAGACGGGAGAGAGACTCGCTAAACAAAACATAAAGTAATGGAGTCCTTCTTTACTTTAGGTCTTTGTCGACTGCTTTCTACAGAGAATCCTGATAACAGCATACAAGAGTGTGCCGTCATATAACCAGAATACACTACCCATTAACTGAACAAGAATAATGAGTTTTAATTTGCCTATTGAAGTTTGCTTTACAGAAAACAGATGTGGTGAATACTGATAACATTAATATTTCTAGATTGAATTACTGACAAGGAACAAAATCGGATCTTGCATCATTCAGTTATCGTGATTACAAGCTGGCGTAACAGACACACATACAGACACACATACGTGACTGCATATATTAATTTTGCCTCTGGAAGTTCAAGGAATAAATAAGAGTCAAAGAAAAGTCTACCCGGGAACAAATGCAGCAATAGTGCGCGCAAAGTGGGCAGAAAATGTTACGGTTATCTAAATAACATGCATGTGGAAGGAGTAAATAGTTCTCACAGCATCAATGCAGCTAGTGCGCGCGAAGCGACAAATCTGTTTTTTCACAAATTTACTAAATTGGCGCCCAAAATATCATTATTGTATCAGTGTAGCTATAGTACACACAATTCACGCGAAACAAAAAAGTGTTTTGTTACTTTGTCTCCTAAAATACAGTCGTTTTGCTATTTAAGCCTTTCAATTCAACGATGTTCGTATGTTTTACTACACTGCCAAAGTATAACATCGGTAGCGTGACAGGTGAGTTGGGCCTGCTGGTTATGCTAATATAAAATAATATAGTACGCAATAACAGTTTTTATTGGTAACTAGCGTTATAAAATCGTCCCAATTGGGTTCTCCCGATTGACAATAATCTTTTTGCCAATTGTGTCCGAGGGAATTGTCCGGGAGGGTAAAGAGTAAAGGTATAGTGTGGGGGTATTGTCTGGGGGGTAATTGTCCTGGGGGAGTTGTCCGGTCACCATTTAAAGGGTGTGACGTCGTATAACCAGAATACACTACCCACTAACTGAACAAGAATATTGGGTTTTAATTTGACTATCACACGTTGCCCTACAGAAATTGTACGTGGTTAAATTTAAAATGGTGAGTGCTGGGAGATCATAATACTGATTTAAGTAAATATAACTTGTTAACTTACTATAGGCTCTTAGGTCAATGTTTATGTGAATCCTGCAATGGTGTCGTCACCCTTGGTTGTAACTAGCATGTATGTTATAACATATTATGTTCTAATGTAGCTTATATCCGTCACACTGCATGCGGTGTTTCGTTCCTTTAAATTACGAATCAACACAGCAAGGCTTCGCTGGATTACTGTACTAAAAGTACTCGTGTCTTTGTACGGTAATGGAGCTTATGGTCAAGAAAAAGAAGTCACTTGCCCACACCCACCAGCCCACTGACTTTGAAGCAACGCGTGATAGGAAATTGTGTATTAAATAACAGGGAACTAGCAGTTAGAAAAGTACATTGCTTTTGTTGGTGCGATTTAGTATTTGGAAATTGTTCTTTGTCTGAAACATTTTCTTAGGGAATAGGGTATTTTTTATATGTTAGGCGATGACTTTAACAATGATGAGTAGACAGTTTCTCTTTCAAAGCATTTGCGTACAAAAGACTCACCTGGATTACTTTTAGAGATGTTAAACTCACATCGGCCAGAATACTGCGGTGTAGAAAAGAACTCCAGCTGTTCCTGAGTAGCGATGCATCCAACGGTTGAGTTCTGATCACAAGACATGGCGTTAATAGAAAGCTCTTGAATACCGTTATCATCCGTGTAATGTTTCTGAAAATCACAGCCCACGGGCTCAATCATTTCCAGATTTATCGGTGGAAACCCATTTGTTATTGAACAAGATATATTAACGTGGTAAGAGCCAGATGGGGATGAGAAGGGGCCTTGACAAACAAGAGGTGTAGGAGGCTGGTGTACTGTAAAGAGATGATAGGTGTGATGAGAGTAAAGAGTATATATACGGGGGGTAAGAATCAGTCAATGATAGATGATAACTACCAGCATCCTGTCGTTGAAGGTTTAAGATGGAGAAAGAAAAATCAACCTTAGTAATGTTAGGCCGGTAGTAGGACCAATCTTCCTCGATATTTTCTACTTTTACTTGAAATAAATATCGATTGACTTTCTGATTCTGTCTGAATTGTATACCGTTGTAGGAGTAAATTGGTTTACAGGGAACGTCTCCATTAGTACGTCCAGTAAAGTTCATCGCTACTCGTAAACTATATATGTGTACATCTATTTCATATATAGATAATCTACTATGATCTATATTAACAGCAATATCCGGGAAACGAGAAGTCACAGCCTAGCATAGCGTAGCATTCCTTTGAATTTACTGTTTGTCCTTCTGTGCAGTGATAGTGACAACCGATTACGTTACAAGTATATAATACCAGGAAGATGGATATATGCAAGAACTTTGAAACAATGAAACCATCCATGTTTTAATAACTAACGACTTTTAAAGTTGTCCAACGTTGCAGGCTTGCGTTTGTGCCTACATGTATTTGAAAACTATTATGATAGATAGAAAATGATCTTTATTACAATGCGCATGCGTTAATTTGCTTCCAAACTGTGCATGACTGCAAAATATATTTCCGACATGCCAACATGCATGCACGAGTGTGTTTCGAATTTTAAACATCGCTTTGCTTTTTCTTAACTTCAGCAGTTATATTAGCTAAGATGTAAGCTAATGATTTTAATATAACATTGTTATTTAATAACAAACATATTTTTGGAAGGCTGAGTGTGTGTGTATGAATCGTTTGCTGTCCTTTTGTGTTAATTTAGCTATAAATTTAATGCATATACGTGGATTTTGAAACAGTACTCTCCAATAGCATCAAATAAAGTTTTAGTATGTAACGAATGTCATTAATATACTTTCATGCTGAGTTAGACCGATTAAAACAGAGAATGAGAATGCAAATTGGAGCTTGAAATGAAGCACTGACGGAGCATAAGTATATATACATTACCTTTATCATTTAAAAATGATACATTCATCAAAAGCGGATTGACTGTACCTGAAAGTGATGACGCTCTCACGTGAAACATTGAACAAAACTGAATTTGTGAGCAATCTACCTTAATCTACTCTGGTGACCTGACGAGTGAATTCAAAATGTGATGCAACAGTGTAGATAACAACACATCATCAATTGACGGCTAAAATAACATCTTCCAAATGAGGTATTAAAAAAAATCCGGATTTACTATTCTGTATTTTTTTTTTTGGCTTTATATTTCACAACCAGGTGAATTAATATATTCATGGTTCTCGATCATCCGCATCGAATTATAGTTAGCGTTACTTCATCACAGTTTAAATGCAAAAGGCTCGTGGACTCATATTGTAGGAAGATTAGTAACACGCAATTACAAATGGTGAGACCTTTATTTACCTTCCATTGCTTTTCTGGTAGAATCCTTCACCCTTACATATTGAATAATTTATTGAATATAATTAATCGCATTGTTCACTGTGCCGTTATCTGGTATTTATATTAACTATGCACACCTCGATAACGAGGGTCCAAGCCGACTTAGAACTCAATTCGTTTTCAAAGAATATGGCAAAACTTTGTCAGAGAACTGAACACCAGTCTCCATTTCGATTGTCCTCTAACCACCTTACCTAATAACCATCCGTATAATTGTAGTTCTATAATGTGCAAATATATTCAAATTCACTTCAAAAAACAAAAAGACACATGATGTCATCCTTGTTAACGAATATTTAAAGTGATTTCTTTATTGTGGTTTATTACCCTGTCTTATATCATGTTTTACTTTTACTGCTGTTTTTATTACTTTTAGGTTTTCTTATGTTTGTTAATTTTATATTCCAGGTTTTGGTTCTTTTGTACAGTGCTCTTAAGCATGTTTTATTTCATGATAACAGCACTTTAATATATGGTATTTATTATATTATTATTATATTTCTTATTTAAACTCTGTTTTTTCGCCAACAGCTTATCACTTGGATATTTCTGTCGGTTTTTTATCAATCAAAGTAACTTCTTACATTTATGCATGTAAAGAATTTTAAAATTTACAGTCACGTTTTGCCAGATGTTTGAATGATTTTGGTTACTCTGAACATGTGTCTCTAACACTCGACGGCTTGTAGTCATACATAATTGGTAAGAGTAGATAAATGTTAGGTAGAGCTTACCAAATAGACGGTATGTGTGTTGCAATACAGTCGGGCCGACAGTCCAGCCCCTGTGTGTAGGCTTTATGTCAACTTGATAAGTTCCAGCATCTTCTGGTTGGATATTTAGGATTGAGAAATTAAAGCTATAAAAGAAATCCACATGGTCAAAATAATGGTATTTAACTTGGAATAGATAACGATCATAAGTATGATCCTCATGATACCGGAGCAATCCAGAGTAAAGAAAGGGAGCTCGAGGAACAGCATCATCGGTAGCCAGCTCGGTGAAGTTCAAATCTAATCTGATTATATATATAAATATATATGAAAATGAAATATTTGGAAACGATAAGTCACAGCCTAATACCACATAACAGTCTGTTGAATTTACTGTAGGTCCATCTTGACAGTGATAATCACAATCAATATCTTCGGAAAATGAAAAAGTGATCAGAAAAATGAGAAAACAATGTAAAACAGGTACAAATCCCATATCGATAGATCGCGGTATTGTCACAATTATTCACAGTAATATGATGAATTTATTGCAACACTTAGCGCGTCTGTCTGTAAAGCGATGAGCGCTGTTTATGAATCAAAACAAGGAGTCGTTCTTAAGAAACACCCGTACATGCGCGCATGTGTGTGTTTTCATTTGAAATAATATAGGTGCTGATTCAAAATGAAAATGACCAGGCTGGCAATGATTTTCTTTTTTATGGCTACGTGACAATCATAATTAATTTAACTTGTAGTTTCGAGAGAAGGAAGTCTGCTGATGTCTGTAGTGTTTTCATAACCTTTCAACTTGTAATCTTACTGGATGCAAAGCAGTTGAAATCGCTCGGATGATTTTATTTTATACATGCAAGTCAAACATATATGAACCAGATTCACCACTGAATGAGTTGTTATACGTATCTATTAAAGACAGAAAACATATCTTTAAGGCTAAAATGAGGAATCCTTTGACGCAAGTTTTTATATTTCAACAACTTAATATCGTACCGATTATCATACTCAATATAAGATCATTGTAAGTAATTAAGGTAATTGTAGCCATCTATTGTAATATTTTAGAGAGAATATTTCATATGTTTATCGTTTTGTATCCAAAATTTCCAAGATGGTTAAGCAATATTATCATGTATGTGAGACTGAAAAAACCGACCATTTGGTTGCCTAGTTTTTCTTCTACAATTTAATGCTCCGGCCGAATGATCCAACAACGATATCGAGTGCATCCCGAGCAGAGAGAAGTGAAGTGCGGGAAGCTACTAGTCCAGGGGGGGGGGGCGGTTGGTCCCTCCCATGCAGCCCCTGCATTCCGTCCCGCCAACCCAGAACACTTTTCAATGAATTTGATGACTATTTAATAATAATAATAACCGCAACAACCCTATGAATATCACGTGGTTTGAAGTGGAGATCTCGTTCATGACAATAGTCCATTATTAATCAATCACAACTTTGTTGCGTCACTTTAGATGTTACAATTTAAAACAGCAAGCTTCTATATTATTTCTTGATTTTTGTTTAATGCGTTTCATTTTGAAATCATGTAAAACGATTATTGTCAATTGGTTAAAATGCTATAAGGATTACATGTTCAGATCCTTTGACTTATTCAATTACCTTTCTTCATTCAAGTGTGTAACAGGGGACCTAGCTGTGCATGACTCATTGTATACAATGTCCATGCCGATTCTCATGGCTTTATCATGTAAAATTGGTAAAGGTGGGTACCCAATAATCAGATAAAACTGATGTGTTATAATTTATGACCAGTTGCTACTGAGAAGGACACAAAATTCTATGCATATATGGATTGACTGGACTAACCACTCAGGTTTCGCCAATTATATCGTACAATTTTCAACCTGTGTTTTGGTGTTATAGCATACTTCAGTTAATACTGACGGCTGTCTCTTATTCAAATAAAAACTGATATTTCAGAGGCGGAATAACCACTGTTGTGCTTTGCAAGTCCCCGGGTTCGGACGGGCTTCCGAGGGAGTTCTATCGAACCTTTTGGGCTATAATTGGACCTGATATCAGAGCCGTCTTCGAAGAGGCCTTCCAAAACGGACTGTTGAACCAAAGTCAACGTCTGGGCATGGTTACTTTGCTGTCCAAGTCCCCTTGGATCCCCCCTTGGATCCCTTGGACCCCTTGGGACCCCTTGGATCATCGTAACAAGCGTCCGATAACCTCGTTAAATGTGGATTACAAGTTGCTGGCTATTAGCTTTGTGCAACCGCCTTGCACTGGCTATGCCGCATCTTGTGGGTGGTGTGTGTTGTAATTGTTTGTTGCTGATAGTTTAGTTTAACTACGGGTAGGGTTTGGGTTTAGTGCATTGTAGGCCGTGACGTTCGCGGATCACGTTTACAGCACAGTAAAGTTACCAAAAACTATCGGTTCAAAACCAATGGGTGTACCATATTACGTAAATACGTTAAATGAGAATATCAGCATATAGGCAGGGGGCTTGGCCTCGTAGGCGTTGTAATAATTCTGCCCAAAGTCGTTCAAGGGGAATACATTTCGGATATTGATGATTGAGCATTGTTCCTTAGATCTGAAAAGTATTAGAGTGATCCCCTTAATTACGTACATAACATAGTTTTCTATTATTTTCTATTTTATTTTCTAACTCTTCCTTATCTTTTCTTGTTCTGTTCCTCTTGTATTTTTTCTGGCTCTCTATAGCCTGGTTTGCATGGATGTAGGTGATAGGTTGGGTGGACGGGGCGAGGTCATATTTGCATTCAAAGAATTTGTGTTTCTTCTTTCTCTTTGATTCTCCTCTCTTATATGCTCTCTCTGGACTTCTACTCAACATGTTTCCTTTAACTTTCTCAGCAGCCCTAGTCACTTCAATCAATTAGCATATTGTTTGATTTACCTTGCATAATTTTATTCATTCTATTTATCTATTCGCCGTCCAATTGTTCTTACTCTTTGAACCAACTATACTTTCTATTCATTTTACGCAACTAAGAACCTTGGCGGTTGAAGGGACTAGTCTATTCAGCCACCGCCACAGACGATATGTCTGGGACGCAAAAAACACATTCCATACTTGTCTTACGTTTTTGGGAGATTATCTCAGCACCAGAGAACGTCATAAAAAGATGTTACCAGGCGATGGAAGCATTGCCAAAGACCTTTATATTCGTTTATTATAGATACAAAGCATTGCAAGTGCCCTCGATGTTTACATTGTGAACTTCTTAAAAGAAGATCTATGAAACTGAGCTGGCGCCCTCACTTCAAGAGAAAGTTATCTCTTGCTTCTAAATGAGTCTTTGAGCTCCTACATGTGCAAATGCTGCTTGTATTTTGTCATTAACATAACGTCATTTGGGTTATTCTTTCAAAGTTAATTAAAGATAGTCTTCACGTATACAAACAGGTACATAATATTTGTGAACATATAAGTAACACGCTCTCCTTACCATTGGCTAATCTTAAAATAATATGTGTATTTTAAGACATTGATTATACACGTTGTCGATTAATATAATTATTATGGCTTTTAAATACCTCATAGTTGTTAATGGGTAGATATAATGCACAAATTCTACGACATGTTTCACGGTATCTATTAAATCTCTTTTAATAAAAGGATATATATTATTTCTTGCTTCATCGAGTTATACGACTTATTGTATGTTGTGTAAAACATGGAATGCTAGCCCCTCCTATATTTCCTACTTTAACCAACTTCTATCTTCCATTTCGTTTATTTGATCGTTTTATACCATCTTAAAAGAATATTAATAATGTCTTAACGTCGCTAACTTTAAGCAATATTGTTATTTTACAACAGTCACGTCGTCAACAATTCTTGCTCTTTTACAACGTTCTTATTTTCAAAGTTGGTCAGCCAGTTGAATTGGCCCTCTCATGTGTTATAATATCACTTTCAACCCCAACATCATCTCTCAAGAAAAGCTGCTGTCTCACAAAGATTGTTTCATTTCATGTTCCCGTGTGCCTCGTAAGCGATACCAAGCTATTAATTGGGGCGAATCCATGTTGTTTTTTAAGGAAAGGGATTGCCCTTCGGTCGATGCCTCCCATGTAGGCGGTGGTTATGTTGGCAGCATCCTTATGGAAAATTGTGCAATCTGAGGAATTTGTAAACTATAAATTGGATTTGATATTAAGTCTAAGCACAATTGTGCTACTTTTAAATGTTGATGTTAGGTTAAAATGAGGGAAGTGGTGAACACCCCCACTCATGAATCAGCTGCTGTGATAACAATATCCACTGAGATCGACATAGAACTTAAACTAGAGCAAGTCTTCTACAGTTCTTGACTCTTAAGTAAGCTCACCGATGCCATATTGCCGATCCCGAAGAGAGATGATGAATGCTTCAACGAGAAAAAAGAAAGAAAGATATATCACTAATAGTTCGATGAGCAGTAACATGATTAAAGTTCTTCGAGATGAAACACAGTTAGATCGCTTATCAAACAGTACGAAGTGCTTGTTCATCTCACCCGTTACATTTCTTTGAATACAAAATATGTGACACTGTAACACCAACATGAATACATTTCCTGTTCATTACGCCTTTATTGAACATGCTTTGATCATGTTCATGAAGTGTTTGCGTGTGAGTTTCCCTCGCTCTCTCCTTTGAATAAATGATATATGTATTTAAATGATTAGACTATATATTATTACCTATATTGTTCTAATATGGTGTAAATATTGTGATACAAAAGACAGCTCGTAGAACCTAAGCCAACCATTTCAAGTGAATTAGATGTATTCATTTCCAATTCTCTCAATCCGCTGAATTTATAAGCGTCATTAAACTTGGGAAATGGACAAACCACAAATCACAGAGACTGCTGTGTAAGTTTAATAGATACATACAAAATATATAAAGACCAGAAATGTAAGATAAAGATGAGTAGGATGTAACGGAGACTCACGTTTGAAGCATTTAATATCAGCGTAGCCAGGGGATGGCGTTTGGGCCGGAGGGTTGGTGAGCCTGTAGGCGGACCGTATATTGTGTGTCAACGTGGGGATGTATGTCGTCGTGGCTGTGCGTGTCATGTAAAAAAAGAGAACATAATATTATACATATTCTTCTGATTACACATGTGTTGGTTGACTGTAGACTACCTAGATGTACACCCTCATATAGTATTACAGTCATTATATTTATTACTCCCTTTTTACTCCACTTCAATGGAAAAAATAAAGTGCGTAGAATTGTGAAGAAACGTTCGTTCTTTTCTTTTCGCGATAAATTCACCAAAATTGCTGTGTATTTCAGTTCAATGAAATCATAAATAACAAAACAAAAGCAAGTAGGATGCTTGATATTTGTGCTTTAATCTGTCACGGTTTTGTAGTCTGACTTTTTACCTGAAGATCCTCTCACTGAGATTTGAAGTTTATCTTATCTGTCAACCACCGTAAGTTAACTTTTATTTAAAGTAGATTCTTAAAACCGTAGCTATTCCAGGTAAAAAGAGGCATTTTGGTTAGCACATAGTCATATGCTAGGGTGAATAAGTGCTATACGGCGGATATCAGAGGACTCTTACGGCGAGTAACCTGTACACTTTACCAATGAGAAGATTGTCTTTGTTATAACTTGAATAAAATGAGTGTTGAAGGTACCACGAGGTTAGTTCACGAGAGGTCCGCGAAGTGCCCGATGAAATATGAATCTAGAGTCAAGGGAATCGGTGATACGGAGAATTGATATAAGATGAGTTCTACCGCTGGTAGTTGGGTCATGCTTTTGAAAGCTGTAAATAATGCGCCTACCGCATACTGATCATCTGTAAAATTAATTTAACTAATGTAAACACCATTATGAAACAATGCATAGAGATTGACAAATACTAAGCAATCTATCCAGACCACAATACGCCACATGAATTTGAATCACAAATACAAAAAACAATATGATAAAAGCAAAACCCAAATAACTAATTATGAACGCAAACAGTGCTAAAACATAAAATAATGAATTTTACTTGGTTACAGCGTAAACTAGTTCTCTAAAACATGACATCACATTGTCCCAAACACCAGTAGGAAGAGATCCACAACCTCTTAAACACCTATAATATATCTTGAGTCAATAAAAAAAAAAACTAATATCACAAAATCAGAAAGCACTCATCCAAAAGGATATGTACAAAACCGAGGAAAGAAGTAACGGCACATCTGGAATCGTAAAGAATACTCATTCTGTCCTACGGAATAATCAATTATTTGAAATCTCTTTGACCTTAACGGCTAGCCAGACGATAACAAGAAAGGTCTCTTAAAGCAAAATATGATCAGAAATGATGATAAAAGAAACACATTGAACACCAAACGATTGTCTATAGAGTCTAGCACAAATACTAAAAATGATAGTTCCAGAACCACAGAGACGTTTACAAACCCTTAACTATAATATACATAACGACGGAAAATACTTGTAATTGTCAAATGTCAGTATTCTACCATAAGGATCGGTTTGTAAAGGTATATTATATAATAAATGCTATCATTTTCTCTTCTCTGAATATCTTGTCATATGATACACTTAATTTTGAAATGGTGGTTGCCATTCGTTTTCATTTAACAATTTAAGTATTTGTTCAGCATAGTTATAGTTTTGTCTTTTATATTCGATTCAATGATTAAAAAGTCAGGTGAATATTCATTGTTTCTTTTTCGAATATTGTTTGATCTTGTGTAGAATAAATGAAGGAAGTGATTTCATTTCTTGATCGAAACAGTTTGGGGTAACTTGTTTTCGTAGGAAAGGTAATATAGACACCTAATCTGCTTCCTGGTTTTACTTTCATAATTCAGAGAACACTCATTTTAAATATATTGAAAGTATTTTTTTTAACGAAGATGACACATAATCACATTTGGTGTCATTAATACTTTCACTTACCCAGGAAATCATATACTAATAACTGTAAAGAAGTTTAATTTTACTTTCCCCTCCGTTAATGAATGATCAATATTGTCTTGTTTTGTTAGAGTACATGACGCTGGCGTTCATTGACATACTCTTACCTGATTTCTTTATCAAGCAAGTCGAAAGTCCATTAAACATGACATTATTTCTTGTGAACCACTGTTACATCAGAGAGGTGTCTACAATACACCCTTAGTTCAATTAAATCAGTAAAACAATATTTTGAAACTTCTTGACGCCTGTTTCTCACTTTCAGCTAACGCAGCTGTTTGGGCTAACCAAAGGTAATAACAAGATCCAAACATACACGTATTATTTGATACCACTTTACAGATTTTAAATCAGCATGTGAAGAATATTCGGTTTGATTGGTTTGATTGACGCCTGTTTCTCACTCTGAGCTTACGCAGCAGTTTGGGCTGATCAAAGGCGCTACATACCTGTGGCGTAGCTAGGGGGAGGGGTCAAGGGGGCACTGAAATGGGAGAATGAGAGTAACAAAAATAAGCACTTTTTAGAAAAACATGACGAAATTGATGTTTGTCGTCAGGCATGAATTTTCCAGTTATAAAATCTGAACTGTAAATGTAAATGTAAAGGTTTTTATTAGCAAATGTATAGATTGTGATTTCTTTTCAGTCCATTTCAACCGTTTTCTCTTCTTTTTTAAAACAAATTCTGTTCTGTATTCTGTAATGACTACATGTCACGGAAATTTCGGGTATTTCAGTATACACTTCCAAGGCAATAGATTTCGAAAGGTGGAAATATCATAGGCGTAGGAGCACAATTTTATTTGTGGGGGGGGGGGGGCTGTAACGACTTGCCCGAAATAAATAACCAACATTTTTTTTTCGCGCGCTTTGCGCGGATTTTATTTTTCTTTCAGTAGTGTTGGGGCACAATTTTCTACTCTTGCACCCGGACGCCAAAACCTCTAGCTACGCCAATGCTATATACACGTATCATTTCATACGGGTTCACTGTTGATACGTACAATCTAAGTTATGTTTCATCTGGTATAACAGTCTACGAGGACCTTAAATATGGAAATGCTGTAAGTCAAAACACGATTAACTTTATAACACTTTACAATGTATTTTTTGAAAATCCTATTACCAACGTTCACAAGGGAATTTCATTTTGGTTGACCCCAATTAGATCCCGATGTGAGAGTGGGGTGGTATTGGCCTGCAGGTCACGTGAAAAGCACATTTAGTTTCCTCAGAGGTTACATCCGTTGAGCTCCGCGATGGCTACGAGAGATGTTTATCCTCTTATTTCGCTGTATTCCTGTGCTAGGCTTAGGCAGTCAATGAGGTGGATGTGTGTGAGCCGACTCCATTGGTAGCAGCGCACTGTTGCTCTGTACAGGTAGTCTCTGATTGATCGAAGCCATTTTTTACAGTTTATTCAGGGACGTGTGTTTACCGGGAGGGGGGGGGGGGGGATTTCTGGGGTAAATAAGGTAATTTCGTTTTCGGTCGGTTGCAAGACGAGAAACTTGCCTTATTAGACCAATGTATATATTTAACGTATGCGATGTAGAATTAGAACGAGATGAGATATTATACCTTCTTTTAATATTACAACTCTGGGGTCTGGTGTCTGCTTCCTGATTTAGAGTTAATCTGTACCCGTCCCCCATCTACCGCCCCTTCCCTACGGTTGGTTTCGAGACAGGTTTTCATTGGTGGCAGCGGCGGGATTCTATTTCTGGTGATTCTGGTGATTTCTGGTTGATTCTTTGCAAGCTCTCCATGGTCGTAATACGTACGATCTACGTTTACCAGTGACGTGGCCCGTCAGAAGGTTGTCACGTTGCTGAGTAACGTCGAGGGGATGACAGTTACTCCATACGAGCGATCTGTATAGGTAACTCTCATCCATGTAGGACTAGAGGTGCGGCAGGAACTTGTCTCAACTGTTTTAGGTCGGTTTGGGGCTGCAAGGCTGCCAAAATGTGCTCCTATGCATCAAACGCTACGCAATTCAGTATTGCGTGACCCGCGCACGGCGGCGGAGAGAAGTTCTTGAAGCTGTGCGCGGAGGTGAAGTTTGGCGACCCCTCTGCTGTCATCGCTTTGCAGACTTATCTCGATGAAAAGTACCACGGTTCCCGCGTCAGGGCCTGTGTCGAAGCGGTGGAGGCTGAGGAGCGCCCTTCACTGAGGTTTTACCATTCCGTTAGCTCATCGGCGGGTGACAGACCTGTCCCATCAGTGCGCGCTACTAGTGGGACCGTGGTTGGTGACCCTCACGGCATTGTCCGCGTGTACAAAGATTATTATTCGAGTCTGTTTGCGCGTGGCAATGTCGACTTGTCGGCACAGGCCGAATTATTGAGGGGAAACTCAAAAACTGTTCCCACGAGGTTAATGATATTTTGGGGCGGAATAACCACTGTTGAGCTTTGGAAGGCGCTTTCGAAGATGAAGAATGGCAAGTCCCCGGGCTCCGACGGGCTTCCGGGAAGGTTCTACCGAACCTTCTGGGCGGTAATCGGACCCGACATCAGAGTCATCTTCGAAGACGCATTCCAAAACGGACTGTTAAAATAAAGTCAACGTCTGGGCATGATTACTTTGCTGCCCAAGTATGTGGACCCCTTGGATCCTCATAACAAGCGCCAGATCACTTTGTTAAATGTGGACTACAAGTTGCTGGCTAAGGCTTTGTGCAACCGCCTTGCACTGGCTATGCCGCACCTTGTAGGTGATCCCCAGACGTGCGCAGTGAAGGGTCATTGCATCCAGCAGAACTTGTGGTTGATGCGCGACTTGACCGACTTTGTTATTGAGCGTGATCTGCCATGTGCATTGGACTCTCTTGACCGGCAGAAGGCCTTTGACATGGTGGATCGCGGTTTTTTAATGAATGTATTAGAGATGTTTCAGTTGCACCCAAATTTTTGTAAATGGATTTCTGTTTTGTATCAGGAAAGTTTCAGTTCCGTGATCGTAAATGGGTTTTGTTCAGAGGTTTTTAACGTGGAGAAGGGGTGCGCCAGGGGTGCTATCTGTCTCCATTACTTTATGATTTGTTTAGCGAGTTCCTCTCCCGTCTTTTGGAAAGGGACTCGAGCCTTCTTCGATTCGTTGTGCCAGGGGGTGCCAAAGTGAAATGCGTTCAATATGCAGATTACGTCACGTGTGTTGTTCCCAGTCTGGGCTCCTTTCGTGCCCTCTCGCAGGATTTATCTATCTTTGAGAGAGCTACCGGGGCGAAGTTGAATCCAGACAAGACAAAGGGTCTTCGCCTTGGTAGCTGGAGATACAGAGACTTACCATTCAGTGCATCGTGGTTGGATCAGAATATCAAAATTAATGGTATATGGTTCGGATACGATGCACCTTGTGATATCACCTGAAACGAGAGGGCTGAGGTATTTGAGAGCAGGCTCGAAACCTTTGGCACCCGCTGGTTTTCGATCTTGGGGAAAGTTACCGTTATTAATTGTTTTGTTGTGCCCATCTTGTGGTACCCGGGCGCGGTGTACCTAATTTTGCGTCGCGTCTTGGTGCGGTTGGAGAGAGCGATATTTCCATTCATTTGGTCGGGTGGTACAGAGCTTGTCAAGACTTGTTTGGAGGAACAGATGTGAGATGGTTTTTAGGTGGAAATTTGCCAGTTGGCAGGCACTCCTGGAGGCGGTGAAGTGTGACATTCGCCTTCAGGTTGAAGGCGATTTTCGCCGTTTATCTGGGGCTGCCTTTTTTGGACGCTGTTGTGCTGGGGAGGGGTGTTTCGTTTCGCTGCGTGCTGTTCGTCCTTTTGTGGTTTTTTGAGTGTTTGAGTTGGTGGTTGGGGGTTTGTCTCTGCAGGTCGGTAGGCGTATTTACTTTTTTGGCTCGCTTAACTTAAGTTTTGTTTGTCACAATGGGATGGCTGGGTAGTGCCGTTTAGCCGTGGCGTTTTGGATCCCGCAGGGCGGGTCACGTAAAAAGCATTTTGCCACAGTAGCTCTCTCATAGATAAATCCTCAGACTCGAAACCACACACGTGGCAACATCTGCATATTGAACGCATTTCACTTTGGCCGCACATGGCACAACGAATGGAAAAATTCTCAAGTCCCTTTTCTAAAAGCTTAGAGTGAGACTCCCTAAACAAAACCTAATGGAGACAGGGGACACCCCTGGCGCAACCCTCTCTCTACGATATAAACTTCAGAACAAAATCCATTCATCATATGGAAAAACAAATACAATGAATAATCTCCGCCTGTGTACTCTTTTTGGAATAAATGATGCTAATATGAACGTTTCAAAGAATGAAATAAAACTTTCTGCTCAGTCAGACTGTTGCATTCTCAAAGCAACATCTATAGACGGACGATGGATAATGTAACTTCACAAAAAAAAGGGGGACGTTTTGTCCTGAAGTAGGTAAAATTAAAGTTTGACCAATTTCAGCAGATACATTAATTTTGGAAGAAATATTCGCCGATCTAGAATACGAAAAGGTAATGTCTAGACAGGGAAAGTTACATTCTACATAAACAAACTTTAAATTATAATTATAATTTTACTTATCCAACCTAATCAACCACATTGTTAATAGAATTTAAATAATTAATGGCATTGAAAAAAACTAAATTTAACTTAAAGAGATGCTTTAAGCACAAGTATATATGTTATCGCACTTTTTTTAATGGTTCAAAAATAGTCATACTATCAAATAAATCACTATTTGTTAAAGGTGATGTAATAACAGCAACGTTGTTCTTATTTTGAAGTAGTTGATGACATATCAAGAGAAGAAGTTATATTTGGCACAAATTAATCAACTTAGGAATTGGATGAAGCATGTCTTCATATATTTTGTTCCTAGAAAAACACAATACTTTCTTCCTCCGCATAAGGGTTTAAGTTTTTAAATGCATTTAACAGCCACTGCAAAACTCGCAATGGAATAAACTTACTTATTTTATTGTTACTCATTTCGTAACTACCGAGCTGTCTGGAATGTGTTGAAAAGAATCCCTACAAAGAAAAATCTCTGTTTATCCGAGACAGTCGTTAATCACTAAACTTATTAATGAGAGTATCATAAAAATACAGTGTGCTTTGTTTCGTTATTGAGCATTGTTTGAAATTGAAAGATTAAAAACAAATCAATTAAGGAAGTAATTTTTCACGAATCAAAGCAACTATTCAAATCGTTAGCCTGTATGTAGGAAAAACAGAAGAGAAATTACACTTCTATGTTTTACTTTCACAATTGAAAGCATGGTAAGTTTAAAAACAAGTGGAAATTACATTTTCTTACGAATGACATTTATAACCATTCTTTACAATAACCTTCTATAGTTTACATCAACTTTATTAACTTTGAATTCAAAGGTGTTTATTAGATGCTTTTCAAATGCTATAACAAATGAATACGTCTATCGATACACAACAATTTGAAGCTCTCTTTGGATTTTGTTTTACCTTAAAGGGTTCAGAATATAGGGTTAAGAATTAATGTGATGATTGTATTCATTGATCGTTATAGCATTATACTTATATTCGTGACACAAAATACCAGTTATAATGTAAGTGTTAATAATACACTAATGAATGTTACAGCAATAAAATATGCAAATACTGAACTAGAAATTTTCATAAAGAATGTCGCTGTCTTGTTTTCTTTAAGATACATTTTCCCGTTCAAATAACGTAAAGACTTAAAGTAATGACTTACCTTGATCGGTTCTGGAGAATGTTAAATTCACATCTGTCAGCACACTGTGATGTAGAAAGGGACTCAAACTGTTCCTGGGTACAGATGCATCCAATGGTTGAGTTCTGATCACAATAAGTAACGTAGACTAAAAGCTCTTTAGTCCGTTATTATAGCTGTGTAATGTTTCCGATAATCACAGCCCTCGCATTGCATTACTTCCAGATTTATCGGTGGAAACCCGTCTGTTATTGAACAAGATAGGGCGACGTGTTATAGGATGGAGATGAGGAGAGGCCTTGACAAGAGTTGTTAGATGTGATGAGAGTAAAGTTTACACGCGAGTTATCATCAGTCAATGATATATGATAAGTAGAAACACCTGAGAGCGTTTTACTGTACTTTAATAATTATCTTGTTAGGAATTCACTGTTTATGCGTACATGGATAGTAAACGTATTTGATACTTGAGTCTGTGAGGGATAAAACACTGAAATACGAAAATGTTGTGAGGCAAGACAACCTTGACCTTAGAATACTTTTCATATATTTAATGAGACGGAATTGATTTTGTGCGTGATACTAAGTTGTGGACTGCATGAAAAACGAACAACAACATTACAAGACACCCATGTCTCTTTTGTAAGCCGACGAGGAGTGTGCATAAATTTAAAACTTAAAGTAGCCTTCAAGTTTATGAGGTACTATTACCAGCCCTATCGACGGAGAAATTATTCCAACCAGGATGCCAAAAGTATCACTCTCCCACGAAATATAATTTCAAGAGTGCTAAGCAATTTTTGACTGCAACCCATTTTACTGGGCCAATAGTTTCGGTATTATCCCCAGCCCACTCCTGTCTGTTTATATAAAAACACGTGTTTTGCCACTAAAACATGAACGAGGTATGAATAATAAATTGAAAGCACCGGTGACCTAGAAACGCTGGAAGCAGATAACAGTATGTCTTACCTGGATATGTCTTTGGAACTTCCCAAGCACAACTATTAGAGTAACTGGTGATGGACATGAAGTCCAAGTGTCCCTGAGTAGCAACAAAGCCAACTGTTGAATTACCACTACACGAGGTAATATAAATTTTAAACACATTAAATGTTACCTTTAAGTGAATAATAGTGTTTCTCAAATTTCCCTCTTTTCAATAACAAGCAACTCTACAACTGAATATAATTGTCTGGTCTGGAACATGTCAGTTCAAAGTAAAAGTAATTATTCTGAAGTAAAGTAAGAGTTTTATATGTCACAGAAGGGAGGTGAAGGAGGATGATAAACTGTAAACAGACGGCCAGCATGCTGCAGGAGAGTAGCATGTATAATATTATGATCATAATCGACCAATGGCACATGGTACGTTCCAGCATCTTCTGGTTGGAGGTTTAAAACTCTAAAACCAAAATCATGAAAGTGCGATGAATAATTTTCAAGTGAGTAATTAAAATAAATGTTGATTGACTATATGCTCACCATATGACCATAACGGCTCAGTTTCAGCAAAAATACGGGCAGATGTCACTCCGATGTAGGCCATCTCAGTGAAGTTTAACTGAAATCGAAGTATATATATATATAATTCATATTTATATGAAAAGGAAATATCTCAGAAGGCAAAGTCACATCCTACAACAGAATAAAAACCTGTCAATCTGATAGCTGGTCCATCTTGACAATTAAAACTACAATCGATATACTCAGACAATTACATTTACTGGGACATTACGACGAATAAAATAAAAAATTGTAAAATCTCCATTTGTAAAGATATCAGATCTTTAACAATGATTATCCTGTACGTTACGAACACCGCTGTCTAACTCTGCAGTGTCGTCTTTAACAATGTTTACACTGTGCTTTATAACGGCCGCCGACTAACTCTGCAGTGCAGTCTTCTTTCGATAGAAACTAATAGTAGACAGAAGGTATTCTGGAGTAGGTTAAGGATCGTGCGCATGCACGGAATTGTTAACACAGGGAAAAAAATACTTTCGTCACAGTATTCAGTGAAAAAATATAAGTACTCTCAATTCCTGTTAATCTGCCTTCGGAGTGTTGATTGTAGAAGGCAAAGAACCAATGTTTATTTTTCTCGGTTATCCTTTCAATGCTCAGCTTACCATTTGTTACTCTCAGAGAATGGATGATGATAACAAATGTACGAGTTATCTCTCTCATAGTTTCCATTTGTAAACCATATGACTATATGACAGTAATGTGTGTATATACAGGTAAATATAAACCAAACGCTGGTTATGCGAAATAATTCTCTGACGCTGTACGTAACTTTTAAATGTTAATGAAACGAAATCTCATTTATATTTCAATGAAATACTGCGTGAAATCTTAAAAAAATGAAACGAAAATCGCCTTCAACCTGAAAAGTGAATGTCACAATGACAAGGTTGTGCAGAGATGTCGTTGGTTCTCTTAAAAAAAAAAACGGATGTGAACTGAATATGCCAGAATGTTTCACATAGTGAACGTAGGGCAAGCAATGTCGCTTATTCCACTATTTAAATCTACCATGAGCCCACACTACATCTTCACCCATTCGACACACACCAAAACGGTAACAACAGTCCACTTTTAATTACAAAAATATGCTGCCTCAACTAGGTCACCACACAAAGGTTATAAATATTTCCTAATATTTGTCCTAATACTTGTCATTAAGCCTTTGAAGAAGATCCTGCTAGAATCTCCCACACAGGCACTCTAGTGGATAAGCAGTTTGCTAACAGTTTTATTTTATTCTAATATTTTCTTCAAACTACTTTAGGCTCTAAGGTCAAAACCTTAGGTGAATCATGCAATGGTGCCGTCTTCCATGGTTATAACTATCACATGTTCTAATGTAGCTATATCCGCCACTGCGTGCAGGTCTCCGTTTCTTAAAATTGAAGACTATTAAACAACATAACAATGTTTGTACGTTAGCGTTGAACGTATACAAAGATGAACCTGGCGATGACAGGACAGGAATACCAGGAAGCGCATGTAAAATGGAGGCTTGGGATCAAAAACAAGAAGTCCCTTAACCATACCCACCAGCCCACCGACTTCGGAGCAACGCGTGCAAGGAAACACTGGGCTTAAAGTCATTTTGGATTAAAATTGGATACTTCAACATTAACGGGGAATAAGCAGTTAGAAAAGTAAAAGCTTCTGTTGGTGCGATTTAGTATTCAGAAATTGGTCTTGGATAGTTTGTTAAATTTGAACAATTCTTTTCTTCTTGGGGTGGGGGTATATTTATATGTTAAGCGATGGCTATGCAAATAATGAATAGACACTTTTCTCTTTCATAGCATTTGCGTACACGGTTCATAATAAAAATGACAAGAAACTCACCTGGATTACTTTGAGAGATGTTAAACTCACATCGGCCAGAATACTGCGGTGTAGAAAAGAACTCCAGCTGTTCCTGAGTAGCGATGCATCCAACGGTTGAGTTCTGATCACAAGACATGACGTTAATAGAAAGCTCTTGAACACCGTTATCATCCGTGTAATGTTTCTGAAAATCACAGCCGTCGGGCTCAATCATATCCAGATTTATCGGTGGAAACCCGTTTGTTATTGAACAAGATATAGTTATGTGGTAGGAGCCAGATGGGGATGAGGAGGGTCCTTGACAAACAAGAGGTGTAGAAGGCTGGTATACTGTAAAGAGATGATAAGTGTGATGAGAGTAAAGAGTATACGGGGAGCCATCATCAGTCAATGACAGATGATAAGTACCAGCATCCTCTCGTTGAAGGTTTAAGATGGAGAACGAAAAATCAGCCTTAGTAACATTAGCGCTGTAGTACGACAGATATTCTAGCATAACTTGAAATAAATATCGATTGACTGTCTGATTCAGTCGTCGCTGTATTCCGTTGTATGAGAAGATTCCTTTAGAAAAAACTTCTCCGGTAGTACGACCGGTGAAGTTCATTGCCACTCGTAAACCGTATACATGTATATAAAGTTCATATATATATAATCTAATGTAGTCTTCATCAATAGGAATATCCGGGAACGAGAAGTCACATCCTACAAAAGCGTAACATTCTTTTGGAAGTACTGCTTCTCTATCTATGCAGTGAGAATTACAATCAGTGACGTCACAATAACATGATCCCAGAGAGATGCCAAGAACAAAGAACGAAGAAACAAAAAATCCTTCCATCTTAACAACTTTTAAAGTTCCCTCGCGTCGGAGACTTGCCCCCGTAACTGTATGTTTGTAATACTCTACATGTATAATTATCCTTGAAAGCATACTTTTAACGCATGCGTATCTTTAACTTCAATTGCGCATGGCTGAAAATAGCATACCAATAGCATAGCATTGAGAGCCTTGTATATCCTTTTAAATGAATATATTTCTATATTTTAATAATTACTCGTCAAATTCACTTTCTCTCTCTCGCTTTCTCTCTCCTGAGACATTCCTTCATGACAATTGTCTTTTATTCTTGACAAGTTGTAGACATATTACCTCTTTATATGTTAGGCCTAAGTAAAATCAAATATAGTCTTTATTGACCTTTTATGACTCAACAAGGAGGATAAAAGTTCATGGATAATAAAAATTAATTATTTAACAAAATACATGGTACATAGCTCGTTCTAAAGACGACATGAAAGTATATATTACATATTTTGCAGAGCTAAATGTAAGTTTTTCATATCGGGCTTCTCTGTGAACCGACTTGAGGAATATATGAGGTTTACAGAGAAGCAGTGATATGAATTTAAAGGACCACTAATTTAACGGCTTACTCAGTAAGCCTCATCTTACAATATATTAATTCAATATGAGCTATGCATTATTCTTTCTTTCCAGTGCAACTCTCTTCCCCCCAATATGTACCCCATGGAAATTCACATGCGTATTTAAACAGAACGATTTCGCTAACTCTAAATTAATTTCATTCTTCACGGATAGCATTCAAATACTGCGATAACATAATTCATCGAAATTGAATCAAAGGGAAGATAAAATTGTCCATGTCATTGCCATTTGTCTTTCCTACTTTCATCCAATAGTCTAGCTCCGGAAAATCTATGATATCCACGGGGCAGCTTACCAAACAGACGGTATGTGTGTTGTAAGAGGATTGGACTGTCAGTCCCGTCATAGTAAATCTCTGTTAGGTTAATATGATATGTTCCAGCATCTCCCGGTTGAATGTCTCGGATTCGGAACGAAAAATCGTCACACTCCCCCAATGGATGCCAGAGCAGGTATTCAACTTGGAAAAGATAGCGATCATAAGTATGGTGTTCATTCCACCGGAACGTACCAGAATAAAGAAAGGGAGCTCGAGGAACAGCATCATCGGTAGCCAGTTCGGTAAAATTCAAATGTAATCTAAGTATATATATATATACATATGAAAATGAAATACTTGGAAATGAAAAGTCACAGCCTACAACCGCATAACAGTCTGTTGAATTTACTATAGGTCCATTTTTACAGTGATAATCACATCCAATGTCCTCAGAAAAAGACAACGTGATAAGAAAAATAAAAGAATAATATAAAGTAGACGAAAAATCCATATCGATATATTGCGGTAGAGTTACAATTATAAACAGTAATTATGATTTATGTAGTAACCGCAGTCAATGCAAAACTGTTCGCAAATGTCTGCAAAGCGATGAGCGATGTTTATCAATCAAAACAGAGAGTCGTTCTCAAGTACTGCCTGCACATTCGCACACGTGTGGGTGATTTCAATTGAATACAAAATGAAACTGATCAGGATGCTAATGAAAGGATATCCCTATAGTTAAGTCACAGTGAATTCATTTGAAACTTTAGTTTTAATAATGTTTAAGCCATTTTTGCTGATGTAGTCTGCTGATGTCTGTGGTGATATACCGAAATTGACAAATTTTAGAATTTTATTTTAACATGCAGTTCAAACATGTTTTGTATCTTAAGCTTATAAAAGATATGCAACATGGTCAAGTGGTGATATTTAAATAAATTATATTTCACTCAACTCGGTTCAACACTGAAGGAGTAGTACTTACCACACATATTTGAGACCGATTATTACTCAAAATAAGACTGCAATTTTCAAACTGAGACTCCATAGATTTTCCCAATATCAATTTGTGGACCACATTACCCGTCAGGCGTTTTAAGCATGCAATTTTAGCCATCTTGAAATATTTTAGTCATGAAATTCCATGTGTATTATCCAATAATATCGGTATTTTCTCCAAATTTAGTACATCATTATGATCGAGGTATATGAAACTAAAATTCGACCATGTTGGTTGCCTAGTGTTATTTTCTAATAAATCAATAACACAGTGGTATGATCCAACAACGCTGTGAATTACATGCCGTGCTAAGGGAAATTAGCTTCCTCGTTACGTCAGCATCAATAATGGCCATCGCTTGGATGTTCGAAGACATACACTGAGTTTTACACTGACACTAAATTAAATCTTGTTACGGGGTTTTCCTTCAAACGCCCTAACATTACTTTAGATGTTTGGATCACATGTTGACCTTACTCATGATACATACATACTTGTGTTTGTGCTGTTTTGAAGGGAAAAAATAATTTGGAGAGATAGATGCGATAAAGTTTTTAGGGGAAGATTTGCCAGTTGGCAGGCAGTCCTGGAGGCAGTGAAGTGCGACATTCGCTATCAGGTTGAAGACGATTTTTGTCGTTTGTCTGGGCTGCCTTTTTTGGACGCTGGTGTGCTGGGGAGGGGAGTTTCATTTGGCCACTTGCTGGCCCTTCTTTTGTGCTTTTTTAAATGTTGAATGGGTGGTTGGGGTTCTGCCTCTGCAGGTGGGCGTATATACTTTTTTGGCTCGCTTGACTTGAGTTTTTGTTTGTTAGAATGGGATGGATGGGTAGTGCCGTTTGGCCGTGACGGTTTGGATCCCGCAGGGCGGGTCACCAAAAAATATATACTCTACATACTCTACATTCTATTGGGTTCGTGTTTATGATATCCAAGATTCGTGAGCCGTTCTATTGAATTCGGAATTCGTTTCGTGGAATGGGTAAGCCTACACTAAAATCAACCTCACGACGCGAGTTCACGAGTCTTGAATGAATATACGCAAGAAAAAGTATAGTGCACAGTGTGATATATAACCGTCACCGAGCTGTGTGCACAGTTATTATACAAATGGCCCTACATCACACGTGTGATGCACCCTGTACGAAACTTTCACTGTGCGATGTTATCGATTAATTCCTTCGCGAAAAAAACTCCAATCAAAGTAGATGATACAATATTAGTGTGCTAAATATTTTTAAACCAATTCCAAACATATCTACATATATTTACGAAAATTTTCGGGTAATTTTGAACTTCGTTGCAACGAATGGATGCAGACATTTCGGTTACCTTGAAGTTAAGGTTTCTATTGTGATGACGCAACTTTTCCGACCAATCATGAGCGACTATTTACACACGATTGCAAGCCTGTTTGGGGAAAAAATCGCTGCCAGTGAGCGGTAGGAGGGGGTGGGTATCACTGCATCATTCGTATCGTAAAGTCACATGTGATATCTTTGTAACTATTTAGTATTATCGAACAAAGTTAGGTTATTTATGCTAATCCATACGTTACTATTAATTAAAACTTAAACTAGTTACCGGTAGTTATTGGCATTTAGTCTCAGATGGCGCTGTACAACTACATAACAAATGAATTATTGAATTCTTACCTCCTATTTCTTAAGGTGATACAGAGTTTATTGACAATGCGTTCTTAAATGTTCTTGTATAGTAGCTGTTCGTCTCCCACACACTTATTAAAATAACTAGTGTTTAACTGTTCATATAGTAATCAATATTCTTATTTGGCCATTGATTATATTCTGTGTATACAGTTCTACAATTCAAATTAAATAATCTATTGTTATCATATCATATATTACAGATGACAATTTATTTCCAGTGGATTGACTTCATCTGTCGCTCTTGTATATATCTTGGCATTTGAATGACCTTAAACACCTGACCACCTTTCATTGACAGATATCTGTCGCAATATCCTGTAATTGCAAATCAAATAAATGCAAACCAATAATATAGTTACGTTGATCCTGATGGAACAGACGAGTTGCAGATTTACTGCATTAGTATCCCTGGTGGAAATTCCAGTTGCACTTTTGAACTGGGTTCAACTGGAATTTTCTATATGGAAATTGGCCCAAATTTGAACTAGGTTGAAATGGGTGAACTGGGGTTCCCAACTGGTTCAACTATGTTTTACTGGGTCCAACTGGTTCAACTATGTTTTACTGGGTCGACTATGTTTTACTGCTTATATTTTTAAATAGTTTGAACTGGGATTATCAACTGGTGTTATGTAAACAATATAACACCACACTATAAAGTCTTCTTCTTCTTCTTCTTCCAGGTGGACATTCCCTTCTTTGAATATAGGTGCCACAATTGCATTACGCCAGTGCTCAGGAAGCTGACCAGTGAAAACCGACTTGTAAAATATCAGCAAAAGTCCTGGCTCTAGCTGTTGTGCGCAAGTCTTGAGGTAGATATTTGGAAGGTTATCAGGACCACTAGCTTTTGAAGTATTAATGTTCTCCAACAATTTAGCAACCCCATTACTTGTGATAACAAGAGGGGGTACCGAAGTTAAGTTCCTCAAAGGATCAAAGGTCGCATCTCCACGGGTCTCTGTGGTGAAGACTGACGAAAATTGGTTTAGTAATATTTTGGCCTTCCTAGAGGCTTCACAAACGAGGTTACCGTTTTGCTTAAGGGGAGATGTCCCAATATTGTCACTTCTTTTAGATTTATATATTTCCAGAAAGGTTATTTATTCTTGTTTGCAGTTCCGTCTATTATCGTATTATTGATATAGTCCTGTTCTGCCTGTTTTATTTGCATTTTCCAAAGCTTTTGGTGCGTTCTATACCTAGGCCAATCATTTGTTAGTTTTGTTTTATTATAAAGTTTTTGCTTTTGTCAGAGCAATCTTCTCAAGTCGCGGTTGAGCCAGGGCAATTGACCTTTTGGTTTACTGGTCTTAGAGGGACATGTTTTGCAATAGACTGCAACATAGAAGTTTTAAATGTCTCCCAGAGTTCCACAATATCGGCACCATCATTATAAAGCTTAGTAATGTGAGTACTAATAGAATAAGCATCTAGTTTGATCTCAACCCGGTTAGCTTTAGAATAAACAAAAACATTCCTACGCTTCTGTTTGACGTAAGTAGGCTTCAAGACAGAGTCTGTGACCAGGATGTCATGGTCAGATATACCTGGAATATTCATAGAGGACTTGATCAGCGTAGGATTGTTGGTGAACACAAGATCTAATCTTCTTGCACCTCTAGTTGGCAGGTCGTGAACTTGGACCAGTTCATGATCATTAGCAAGATCTAAAAGAGCTTGATGGACCTCCCTATCCTGGGCATTGGGTCTGAGACAGTTGTTATGTCAATCAATATCAGGGCAGTTGAAATCTCCCGAGAGAATAATGTTCTTGAAATGCCCATCAGAGAGTTTGGTATGTGAGGAATTCAAACTTTGGATGTCACGAAGAGACCTATGGGGCATATAAAAAGCCCCAACATAGAGATTTTTCTTTCCCTGAAGTCTTATTCTAGCCCATTCAACCTCACAGTCCGTGATTAGGTCTAATTGCTCACATGAAGGTATTTTACCTCTGTAGAAACAAAAACACCTCCGCTCTTGGTAGAACGGTCATTTCTGTATACACTGTAACTCGATGGGAAAATCTAACAAGATTTTATGCAATTTGGTGCTGGTGCTGACCCTGGCTTGATCCCTCTGAGCCAAGACTCAGTACCAACCACGACATTTGGTTTAATGTATTGCAGAACGGCTGCGAATTCAAAGGTTTTGACAACGATACTTCTGAAAATTCACAGTCATAATTCTGAGGTTGGATTTGGGGGGAGATTCAACATCTCAGAATCTGCACAACTAGTACTCTCATTTGTGCTATGTTCTGCTAGGTTACTGTTTCCTTTACAGAATTTGGGGATACTAGTATGTTGAGGAACGTGTCTTGGTGCCCCATCTGAGGATGGGAGGGTGGAATCCGAGGAGTGAAAATCTTGTAGGACACTGAACGAGTTGGAGTTTTGTATTTCTAAGCTGTTGTAAGTGAAACTGTCTGCGTTCATCCTCCCACATTTGTAACATTACTGCGGTTTAGAAGGTTATAATTGGCACTGCAAATTTCCATACAAGATCTGTGGTGCCAAAGACTACACTCGTCACAACAAACGCCATCTGTGGACCAAGTTACCCGAATTTCACACAGGCCACATGGATAAATGGTGGTTTGATGTGGCCCAGGGTTTGTGGCCACATATCCTGCTAAAATGAAGAACAGGAGTAGGTAGGTTTCATTTATATTCAGGTTTTGGTTCTTTTGATGAGGTTTGTGGAGGCAGGATCCTGTTGGATTACGTTAAAACTGAGTTGTGACAGCATCACTTTTGAGACTATCACCGGTTCCTTCTGATCTATGGCTTTTAGGTAAGTGATTAAGCCTATTCCTGTGATAAGAAAACAAAGAAGATGTATGAAAGGTCTGAAATCCATCACCAAATGTATGAAAGGTCTGAAATCCATCACCAAAACAGGATAGGCCTAGACCAGCCCGTATCAATACGAGATGAACAAAAAACTTGGAAAGGTCTCACCAGATGTACATACTATATCAAACTTTAGAATTTGTTACCAATCTCTGCCGTTATCTAACTATTTAACGTTTCCTTTTTGTTTTACGGATATGTTTTTTTCTATGTTTTTTTCTGGCTCACTGACCGGGGCGAGGTCATATTTGCATTCAAAGAATTGTTATTCCTTCCTTTTTTTCAATTATGTCTCCTTTGATTTTCTTCTATTACATGCTCGCTGGGGACATCTTTTCTACATGTTCTCCTTTTAAACTTTTGTAGCAGCCCTTTGTCATCTCAATCATTTAACATATCGTTTGATCTACCCTATGTATTTTTTTTAAATGAGTAATAACTGGTGAACGGTTGTGTGACATGACCAGTAATTGCCGTACAAACCATTCAGTGCGAGTTCTTAAATGCGCGATTCGAAAATGAAGTCGCATCCAATCGTTTTATGCTATACGTATGTCTATGGATATACCTTTCTTCGTTCTCGGCATAACAAATTCGCGTATGTTAGGAGTGGTATGAATAAGTGGTACCGTACCCCCGTTACTTCAAACATATAGCTAGTACAGTAACTACTGGTGCCACCTGTAACACTGTCATGTCCCACAACCGTGCATCTTGTTGGAGGTGTGGGCTGGAAGGGCATGAGGCCAGGTTGTGCCCGAACAAGCGGTGTAGCCGCTGTTTACAGGTTGGGCATACCCTGGCCGAGTGTAAAGGTGATATCGTATGTAACTCGTGTGTGAAAAACGGGCCATCTCGCTCGTTTATGCCCAGACCGCTCATACGCCGCGAGAGTGGCTACGGGCGTGGTTGAAGCGGTCCCCGTCCCGGCCTTCCACACCGTAACACCTGATGCTCCTCTCATCGCCCCAGTGTCCGACACTAGCGCCCCGGTGGATGCTTCGTGGCCCCTTTCGTGTCCCACCTCGTCCTTGATCGAACTTGCCGAGACCGCCAGCCTGCCCACTGAGGCAGAGCAGGACAAAACGGCAGAGATGGTACTAGCGGAGTGGCATGCGGAGCAGGATGCCGCTTGTACTGGTTCACCGGTAGCTACGCCCGCTATCGGTGATATTAGTCGGGCCCCGAGTCAACTGGCCCAAGAGACATTAAGTGGCTCAGATTCTGACTCGCCAATGGAGGACTGCACTACAGCCTTGATAGTTGTGGCTAAAGAGTCCTCAGATTAGTTTGACGAGATGAAACAGGCCACTGATCTCATTGACTCGAGTGGCCCTTCCACCCTGCCCGCAGTCGCTTCCGCTATACCGGACACGGTGGTCGCTAGTGGCAGGGGGTTCCACTCGACCATGGTTGACGAGGAGATAAGAACTCTGCTCGCTCGGAGGAAAGGGGGAACACCGCAAAGGGCCTGAAAGGACCCGTATTATCGAAACATCGCAAATTATGACACCAGACACCTTATCCCTCGTCACCCTTAATGTGAATGGGATGAGGGGTACCCCCAAAAGGCGGCGGAGTTTACAGTTCTGCAAGTGGCTCCAAGTGGATGTGGTCCTTTTGCAGGAGACCCATATATCTTGTGAGAGTGGAGTGGGGAGGAGGTCTTTATGCCTCCTTTGGATCAGGGGAATCTTGAGGGACTGTAATTTTGGTGTCCCCAAAAATTTGTCATTATGTGGATAAAGTGGAGAAAGACCATGAAGGTCGGTGGTGTGCATACACTTAAGGCTCACTCGGGGTGAGTTGGTGGTGTGTAATGTGTATGCCTCCAACCGGCCAGCATGTAGGAAAGATTTGTGTCCTTTGTACCGGGCAGGGCAAATTGTATCCTTGGGGGGGGGGGGGACTTCAACTGCGTCCCTCACTCTGCTTTAGATAGACGTTCGAGGAAAGAGTCCCCCAATTGTACCACCGGCATGATTGAGCTAGGCTTGTTTGTCAAGCACCTAGAACGTGTGGATGTTTGGAGGTCCCAAAATCCCCAGGTGGTTGCTTGCACGTGGCATAAACCAGATGGATCAGTTTCATCCAGACTCGACAGGTTTTATGCCCCGCGCAAGTTTCCTCGGTCTCGGTGCTCGATTATTTCATGTCCTTTATCTGATCATGACGCAGTTGTTTTGCGCTTGCAGCTGCCGGAGTCCTTTCATGTGGAGACAGGACTTTGGCGGCTGAACACGGAAATTGTTAAAGAGCAAAACTTCAAGGAGCAATTTGTCGAGAAGTACAGAGGATGGCGGTCCCTCAAGCCTGCTTTTCCCAATGCGTTAGTCTGGTGGGACGAGGTAAAGTCCCTCATCAAGCAGTTCGCATTCAGTTATTGTGTTGAGAGAGCTCACCAACGGAGATTCAAGTTCCATTCCTTGTGCAATAGAGCAAGGTATGGTTCTTCATCGTCTGATCTGCATGCACTTGGAGTGTTTCCCGATGAGAAACTGCACGGAGCCCGAGTGCGTGCCAGAATCCAGTTTTTTGAGGCGGACGAGAAACCCACAATTCGTTTTTACCGGGACGACACCAAGTCTGTGGTTGACCGCAGAATAAGGGCAATGTGTCATCCTGGTGGGGTCGTCGTGGAGAGCCCGCAGACAAGTTGGCAGTTGGCTTTCGTGGAGTGCGGACGTCTTTTCGGCTGCTTTCCACTTTTCGTTGACCACACACTTTGTGCTTTTTTACGTTGGTCTTTCAATAGTTTGTAGTTTGTTTAGTGTAGTTTTGGCTTTGTTTCGTGGTTTTTGGTTTCGTAGGTGCGTGGCTTGCCACAACCCTAGCTGCCATGGCGGTTCGCCGTGACAGCAAAATCGTATTGTTGAGTTTTTCGGGGGAGGCTAAGGGCGTCCCCGGGCAAGTTTTTTTTCTCAGTTTTGCGTTCTGTTGGTTTGAAGGTCCCTGGAGAGGTTGACGCGCTTCATCGTAAACCTCTCCGGGGTATGAATTGTTTTGATTTTATATTCACTTCGGAGGCTGCCCGCGTCCGAGGCGTCCATGTGTTGGAGGGAGTTGGGGGACTGAAGGTCACACCGTATGACAGTTCGTTGTGGGTGACAGTCCTCCATCTCCCTCTGGACATGTCTGAACAGGCTGAACTCAAGTCCGATATCCCCTCTACCTTGTGGGCTAATGGGCACAGGGCCCACATTGCATACCCGGGCCAGCCTCGCACTTGTTAGAGGTGTGGGCTGGAAGGGCATGAGGCCAAGTTGTGCCCGAACAAGCGGTGTAGCCGCTGTTTACAGGTCGAGTGTAAAGGGGATATCGTTTGCAACTCGTGTAGGAAAACGGGCCATCTCGCCCGTTTATGCCCAGACCGCTCATACGCCGCGAGAGTGGCTACGGGCGTGGTTGAAGCGGTCCCCGTCCCGGCCTTCCACACCGTACCACCTGATGCTCCTTTCATCGCCCCAGTGCCCGACACTAGCGCCCCGGTGGAGGCTTTGTTCCCCCTTTCGTGTCCAACCTCTCCCCAGATCGAGCTTGCCGAGACTGCCAGCCTGCCCACTGAGACAGAGCAGGACAAAACGGCGGAGATGGTACTAGCGGAGTGGCATGCGGAGCAGGATGTCGCTTGTACTGGTTCACCGGTAGCTACGCCCGCTATCGGTGATACTAGTTGGGCCTTGAGTCAACCGGCCCAAGATACATTAAGTGGCCCAGATTCTGACTCGCCAATGGAGGACTGCACTTCAGCCTTATTAGTTGTGGCTAAGGAGTCCTCCAATTGGTTTGATGAGACGAAACAGGCCACTGATCTCATTGACTCGAGTGGCCCCTCCACCCTACCCGCAGCCGCTTCCGCTATACCGGACACGATGATCGCTAGTGGACCTCCTGTTCCTGACAGGGAGGTCCACTCGATCAAGTTTGACGAGAAGCTAAGAACTCTGCTCGCTCGTAAGAAAAGGGGGAACACTGCTAGGGGCCTGAAAAGACCCATATTGGGAAAACTTCGCAGGTAATGCTCAAGCCTGTTGTCTACTATCGGGACGGCGTACCCCGGATGAAGTTTTGGGGTGGGTTAGTTGTTAGGTGTGGGGGGTGTGGTCGTTACATAATATGGGTTGGGGTGGGGGGTTCTGTATGTAGTTTGGAGTTGGCTTTTTTGGGCTGGTTTGTAGAGCTTTATTGTTTTCGTTCTGTTGTCCTTTGGGTCCGTGTCCTTTTCACATCACGTTGAACACATTGTATACATTTGTGGGTGAGTGAGTGATTTCTGCTTGTGGGTTTTCAGTTGGGCTTTTGGTGGTTGTTAAACAGACTGGGATTGTTTTTGGTTTTGTTGACCTTTGGTCCGTGTCCATTTTCTTTGCACGTAAAAAGCGAGCCCGCGGGCAGTCCTAGGGGTATTTAGGTCGTTCTTTTCGAACCTGTACTCCAGGGCTGCTGTTAGCGAGGATCTCCAGGAGGACTTGTTGTCTGGTATAGACAAGGCCCCCCCCCCCCCTGAGATTAAAAATGATAGCTTGGGCTCTCCGTTGGTGAGCTCTGGACAGCGGTAGCAGCGATGAAGAAGGGAAATTCCCCTGGTCCCGATGGCCTCCCGGCAGAGTTCTATAGGACCTTCTGGGAGGTCCTCGGTGGGGACTTGAGAGATGTGTTCGCTACCGCTTTCCAGTTGAATTACATGAGCCAAACACAGCGGGTTGGAAATATTGTTCTCCTCCCAAAGTCGGGAGACCCTTTGGACCCTAGAAATAGGCGTCCAATAACGCTGTTAAATGTGGACTACAAAATCCTGGCCAAAGCATTAGGAAATCGCTTATCGGACGTGATGACGGATATTGTAGGTCCTTTCCAGACTTGTGCTGTGCGAGGCAAGTGTATTCAACATAACATCTGGTTGATGAGAGACTTGATCGAGTTTGTTAAAGTTCGTGATTTGCCATGTGCACTGGTCTCATTGGACCAGGAAAAGGCCTTTGACATGGTAGATCACGACTTCCTGTTCAGAACCTTAGAGTCCTGCGGATTGAACTCCGTGTATATTCGTTGGGTCTCGTTACTATACAAGGACGTCACGAGCATTGTCACTGTTAACGGATTAACTTCCGGTTCCTTCCCGGTTCGAAGGGGAGTCCGTCAGGGTTTTCCCCTCTCCTCGTTGTTGTATGTTCTCTTCAGCGAAACGCTCAGTACTTCACTGGACAGATGATTGGGATTTCGACCCTTCAGCGTACCGGGCGGGGCTAGACTTAAATGCGTGCAGTATGCCGATGACGTCACTTGTATTGTGTCGGACCTCACCTCCTTCAAGCCTTTATCGAAGGTTTTGACCACCTTCCAAGAGGCTACTGGTGCCAGACTGAACAAGTCCAAGACCAAAAGGCTGCGTTTAGGAGGTTGGCGCGGCCAATCCCTCCCGTTCGATGCTACTTGGTCAGATGTCATGATCAAGGTAAATGGCATCTGGCTAGGTTATGGTGCCCCGGAGGCTACCACTTGGGCCGAGAAGGCTGATCAGGTGGAGGCAAGGCTCGACACATTCAGTCACAGGTGGCTCTCCCTCCCTGGGAAGGTTACAGTTGTTAATAGGTTTATTGTTCCTCTCCTTTGGTATCTTAGTACGGTGGTCGCCGCACCGGATCATGCTTTGGTGCGACTGGAGAGGATCATTTTTGATTTCAAGTGGGGAAAGCGCAAACCAAACCTTGTCAAAAGGACCGTTCTGTATAAGACCCCCTTGAGCGGTGGGCTTGGTTTGGTCCACCTACCATCTAAACTGCGCTTTCTCCTCTTAAAAGGTGTTTTTGTTGCTTTTGAAAATCCTTCGTTTCCCTTTGCTTTTTTTTGTCAGGTACTGGGGTGGGTTTCTTTTTCGCCACCACTGGCCCCGGATCCTTTTCCAATAACCGGCCAAAGGTGACACGCCCTTCTGGGGTCTATACTCAGATTGGTGACTCTCTTCGTAGAATCAAAGAAGAGGGTGGGCCACATGTTCTGCTGAACGTGGCCCACTCTGTATTATACCCACCATCGTTTCGTTCAATGCTCGCGCCTGTGTGCCCGTCGGCTTGCCGGACCGCCATCTCTCCAGATGTGTGGCGGTCTGTGTGTTGTAAGTCACTAGATAGCCGTCTCCGGGACTTGGCGTGGAGGATTGCACATGGGGTCCTCATCACTAACCATTTTCGCCTAGTCAGGTGATTAGATTAGGTGATGGGATTTGTCCCCGTGTGGGCTGTAAAGCCATCGAGACTATGCAACACCTTTTGCTGGAGTGTCCCTTTGTCCGGTTGGTGTGGGATTGGTTTCACGCCTTCGTTATTGGTGTTATTGGTTGCACACAGTGGGCCGTTAGTAGTGATGTTGTTTTGTATGGTTTGTTGCCTCCTGTGTGCCCAACCTGGGTTATGGATCTGCTGTTGTTGTTTGCCGCTGTCATCAGGAGACACATCTGGAACAGCAGATGCCGCCTAGTTTTCGATGGGGACGTCCCCCTCGTGCAACGTGACATCAGGTTGCGCATGGAGGCGGACCATGCACGGCTTCCCGACACTGCCTTTCGTAGACGCTGGCGCAAGCCCGTCGTCTACTATCGGGACGGCGTTCCACGGATGAAATTTGGAGTGAGTTTGTTGGTAGGTGTGGGGGTTGTGTGGTCGTTATATAATATTGGTCGCTTTTATTTTTACTGTTTGTGGTTTGGGGTTGGCTTTTGGGGCCGGTTTGAAGTGTTTTATTTGTTTTGCTTCTGTTAGCCTTTGGGTCCGTGTCCTTTCACGTCACGTTAAACGCTGCGTTAGTGAGCGATTGATGGGTTTCAGTTGTTGTTTTACAGACTGGGATTTGTTTTGTTTCTGTTGACCTTTGGTCCGTGTCCGTTTTCTTAGCACGAAAAAAGCACACCGTGCATCAGTAATTAATACTTTGTGTTCATAACACGGTAACATGAGTATCGGCTGGTTGAATTCAGTGTCAGGGGGAAGCCATTTGATGAGAGTGCCAGTATAGGACATGACATCCTTTGAGATTTCTTTGAGAAAAAAAAAACATGGGTTATGTATGTATGTATTTTAGATCCTCCTGCAAGCAGGAACTCGCGGAGAAGCCTTCTCGGCTTAGCAATGCCGCAAGCTGCCCGAAGTCAGTCTCTTACATTCATATTTAACGTCCATGATTATGAATTGTCAATTGTCAAAAACTCTGTAACTGGACGACATACATTAATCTTGGAGTGACTCGAACTTGGGCGAATATTCACGGTTGAAATTATTTTTGTAGTACATTCACCACCTATATTTTTCTATTCCTTTTAACAGCTACTAACCTTTCACTTTATTCCCTCTCACTTTCACTGTATTCACTTACTTTCTCAAATGGATACCTCTGAGGTGTATAACAAGTTCCGCTCTTCAATTTTTCGGGAGATTATCCCAGCACTTGAGGAGGTCTAAAGAAGATGACAGATGTCAGAAGATGGAAGCATTGATAAAAACCTGTTCTTTTGACTATGATTAGATCCTGTTCAAGTCATAGATTAATATTACATATTATAGATATATAACTTTTCATTTACAAGCGACATCACAGAATAAATTTTGTAAGTGACTGTCATTCTTTCATGTCACTAAAATACACGTAACTTGGCCTGACGTTTCGATCCTAGCAGGATCTTCTTCAGAGGCTTAATGACAAGTAACAGTAACAGAAGGGAAAAAACACACAGAATACAGACAGGTTAATGAGCACGGTGAACACAATGAGATAGATGAAAGGGGATTATAAGTAGACAAGGGATGGAGAGAAGAAAGCAACAGGGGAAGAGGAGAGGTAGGAGATAAACAGTGGAGGGACAAAGAGAGGATTAAAGGAACAGGGTAGGGAATAATCTGGAGAGGGACAAAGACAGAAAGATGTGGAGAAAAAAAGGAGGGGAAGAGAGCTATGAGAAGATGAGTGAAGGGGGGAGGGAGAAGAAGAGGGGGACAAAAGAAAAGTTAGTCATGTCCTTCCTGAATGTTCAGCCCATGAGGTTGAATGGTGCGAAGGCGTTGTATCCACAGCCTCTCTCTGCTGATTCGTATTATGTCAGCACGGCTAACTAAGGATTCAATCCCCTGTAGGGGCATGTTGCTAATGGTATGGTTGGGAAGGTTAAAATGTTCTCCAACTGGGGTCTCAGTCTTCATGGTTTTGACTAAATCGCTTCTTGAGGGTGGTTTTGGTTTCGCCAACATACTGGATGCCGCAAACTCTACAAGAGATCAGATAGATGACATTGGTGGTAGTGCATGTGATGTGACCCTTAGTCTTGTGTGTGAGTTGCATGCTGTGGCTTGTGATTGCATTGGATTCAACAATTTGGTGGCTGCAGACGATGTATCTCGAAGTACGATCACATTTGAAAGTACCATGCTGAATGGGGTGTAGGATTGGGAGTTAGACTTGGAACAGCAGCATGCACAAGAAGGTCTCGTAGGTTGCGTGGTCGTCTGTAGGCGATGATGGGTTTTCGGGGACGGCTTGTTAGAGTCTGAAGTGAGGAGAATATTGTGGTTGTTAGAGGTGATTTTCTGAAGAGGAGGAAGATTTGGGTGGAAAGTAACAACCTGGGGCAGCTTGTTGTCGCAATCTCGTCCCTTTTTGTCCTTCACTGCCAAAGTAGATGACCTGAAAAGGGAGCGGACTCTCTGAATGGCTTCACGCACCCTTCTGGCACTATGGCCCCTGGCAGTAAAGTGTTTTTCCAAAGCATCTGTATGGCGAATGAAAGAGGAATTGTTAGAGCAAATGCGACGAAGACGAAGTGCTTGACTGTAGGCAATTCCAGACTTGCAGTGACGGGGATGGCAGCTTGAAGAATGGAGATACTGGTGTGTGTCTGTGGGCTTGGTGTATAAGTCTGTTAATTGTTTTCACCGTGCTCATTAACCTGTCTGTATTCTGTGCATGTTTTTGTCCCTTCTGTTTCTGTTACTTGTCATTAAACCTCTGAAGAAGATCCTGCTAGAATTGAAATGTCAGGCCAACTTACTTTTACACATTTTATTAAACAGGCTCTCTAGTGGATAAGCAATTTGCTAACAGTTTATTTTAAATATAAAAATTAATAAACCGTAATATTTGCAACATCAACGGCTGTATTTGAAAATTACACATAATTATTAACCTGGCAGTTCAAACTTTTCTTTGTTTGGATGATTCATTGCCACTGTCTTAAAATTGAAAGCCCTTTATTTCTCTGCCATTTCTCTGACATGTCACTGCATATAATGTGGCACCTTCACACTATTGTTGTCCACAAAAGGTGTTACATATTCCGTAAACAAAATGTAAAATATCATAAGAAAAAGTACGATTATCTTTTAGTTCACCTGTAAACATTATTGATCGAAATCAATTTAACGCCAATGTTACATTTACATGTGTTAACAAACAAGATCTCTCTAGAAACGATTGCTTTCATTTTAATATTGTATATCTTAATATTTTATTAAATATTTTTGTGATTGCAGCTGCTTACACGGACTACGACACCTCGTGAATGGTTACTTTAGAATTCCCATTTTTGCTGTAAGTATTTGCCTATTACCCTCGAAAGGGCTCTATGGTCTATGAATTTCTGTCAACGGGGACATTCAAAAACGGGTGCAATTATATCCTCTAAAAGACCACAAGGACGTCAAAAACAGATATTTGAAAACTCAGAGAATTTTTTTAATTTTTTAATTTGTATTTTAGTATGTATGTTCAGACGAGATCGAAAGTGTCATGTTATTTGCCCCCACACCTAGAGATTGAAAACAGCTACGGCGCGTCAATACATAACGGTTCATTAAGAAAAGTTTCACCAGATAAATAACCTGAGTCGTTTCCCTATACTACCGATGTTTGCAAAATATTCAGTTCCATGATGAACAACATATCAATAAAAACTTTCTGTTTATATTTTTTCAAATATGTCACAGCTAGCTAAAAGGCATGGCAAGTGCCTTCAGTTATTACATTTTAAACAAATAAAGTGTAGTAAAACTTTAACATCGCCCTCATTTTCAAGAGAAACTAACATGTTTATCCCTACCTACTAATCTTATAATGGCAATCAGAAACGGATACAAATATATGTCAATGAGTATGATCAGACGAGATCAAAAGTATCATGTCATATGCCCACAAACGTTGTCATTGAAAACTGCTAAAACTCGATAATATTAAACCGTTCGTTAAGAAATATTCTACCGGATAAATACACTGAACCGTTCCCATCTACCACCTATCTGCTCTCGGCTGTCTACAAATTTCAGTTTCATAAGCTGCAACATATCAATCAGAAAAATGTTGTTTGCATTGTTTCTTGCAATATGTTCATTCTAGTTAATAAACATAACAAGTGCCATCAATAACTACATTCTGAACTGTTTGAAATTAAGTCTAGTAAAACTTTAACATCGCCCTCACTTTCAGGGGGAGAATCATCGCGTTTGAAAATGAAAAGCTTTGGTCTTTAGGTCCCTGAAATGCTGCTTTGTATTTTTGGGTCTATTTTAACAGTAACACTTTATGTTAATTCAAAGGTAAATAAAGATAGTCGTCATAAACAATATGAACAAAAGGTAACACACTCTGCCTGTCATTGGCAAAACTTATTATTATATTTGTTTAAAGACAATGTATATACACGAAATTAATACACACTTAGTTTCTATCATTACGTGAAGAGGTTTTTCAAGACTCTCAGTTTATGGATAAAAATGTAGTGAACAAATTCCACCGCATGTTTCACAATATCTACTTAATATCTTTTAATAAAGGGATCTTTATTATTTCTTTCATGTTCTTTATACTTGTTGATCATCGGGATCCAAAACGTCACGGCCAAACGGCACTACCCAACCATCCCATTCTGACAAACAAAACTAAAGTCAAGCGAGCCAAAAAAGTAAATACGCCCACCGACCTGCAGAGACAACCCCAACCAACCACCCACTCAAACACACGGACAGTAAGTGTATGCTGTGTGAATGATGAGATGTAAATCCCTCATTACTTATCCTTAAAAGCTACCCAAGCATCTATCATCCATTTCGTTTTCCATCTTACAAGAATATTTTTAAGTTCCTAAGTTTTAAACACTATTACTATTTAACATGAATCACGTGTCCCAGTTCCTACTCTCTTTGAACATTCAAAAGTTGGCGTGCTAGTTTAATTAGCCCTCTCATTTCTTATAATATCACTTTTTTCCTCGACATATGTTTCAAGAAAAGCTGCTGCCTCGCAAAGATTGATATGTTCCCGTGTGCTTCGTAAGCAATATCAAGCAACTTTCAATTGGAGCAGATCCATATTTTTTTAAGGAAAGGGATGGCCCCTTGGGTCGATGAAGCTGCCTCCAATGTAGGCAGGTGGTGTAGACCTCCACTCGTGAATCAGCTGCTGTGATAACAATATTTATCTGGATCGACATCGAATTTAAACTTGAGCAAGTCTTCTACAGTTCTTGAATCGTAAGTTAGCTCACCGATGTCATATCGCCGGTCCCGATGAAAGACGAAGAATGCTTCAACGAAAGAAAAAATAAATATCATTAATAGTTCGATAAGCAGTAACATTATTAATGTTCTTCGAGATGAAACACAATTAGATCTTTGTATGTATCAGTACGGGGTGCATTTATTGAACATGCTTTGATCTCACATGTTCATGACGTATATGCATGTGAGTTGCCCTCGTTTTCTACTTTGAATACAAATTATGTTCTTTTTTAAGATTACATTATATATCATTTAGTATGTTCGTGTATTTCTCTCAATCTGCTGAATGTTAGCGTCATTAGGCTAGCAAAACTACTTACCGATTGCAGGTATGAAAGAAGCATGCCATTATATTGGGCATTGCAGTTATAATTAACCTGCAGAGATTTTGTGTAATAAATGTTGTCATTATTTTTGATAAAGTAATAGTAAAATTAAAAGATAAGTAAGGTAAAGGTGACTAGGAAGTAACCAAGAATTACGTTTGAAGCATTCCAATGTTAGGCGTAAAAGTTTGAAGAAACGTTCCTACTTTAAATTATGGCATTCCTGGTAAAAAGTTATGCAACATGTCAGATTTCCTTTCCGCGATAGCTTCACCAAAGTTGATGTTGTATTCCAGATCAATGAAATCATAAGTAACAAGACAGAGTGTTTGATATTGTGTTTTAATCTCTCAAGTTTTATAGTCTGACTTATTTCTAGTACCATAAGTTTCCAGGAAAAACAAGGCGTAAGGTTAAGCGAAAAGTGGAGTGCTACGGTGGGTAATAACTTTTTCGATGTTCGAACATCTTAGATGTTCCTTATAAGTGCTTCACTGTGCATATCAGATGAGACTTTTTTAAATTATAAATTAAATCAAGTGAGAAGTGTTAAAGGTACTAAATGAGTGTAACAGGGTAGTTTCATAAGGTTCCGAGAAGTGCCCTTAGAGATAGGAAACCTACAGGCAAGGGAAATTGTGAAACGGAGACTAACAAATTGGAACCACTTTTGATAGAACTCGGGTCATCTTTTGGAAAGTTCCTGATAGGTGATCCTGTTTCTACAGCATCTCTGTAAATAACGTGCCAGCCGGACATCTGCAAAAGAAAAAAATAGTCCGTGACTGGAAAACTTAAAATGACTTTTAAACAATACGGTAAATCAAGGATCGTGCAAATTAGTTAAACTAATTTAAACACCATTATGATACAATGCATCTGGATTGACAAATACCAATCAATATATCTAGACCGCTTATACGCTACATTAAGTATAATTTTTGAACACAAATACCAAAACGATACATCTAGAACCGTTGACAGCAATGTGATGAAACAAACTAAAATAAGCAATGATGATTTACCTATACTAATAAAAACAATATAGTTAATCTTACTTAAGATAATTGTAACGTATACAAAGTACCTCTAAAATACGACATCACATTATCCCCAACACCATAGGAATAGATCCATCCCCTCTTAAACACCTACACATTTGTTCTAGAATCAATAAAATAAAAACCTAATATTACAATCAGAAACCACTCAAATGGATATGTACAGAACCGAGGAAAGAAGTAATAGCACATCTGCAATCCCGAAGAATAGTCATAGTAAAATCTATCCTACGGAAAGATCAATAATTTGACATTTCTTTCAACTTATTGGCTAGTCAGACGATACCAAGAAACGTCTCTTAGAGCAAAATATGATCACGAATGCTGAATGATGATATAAAAAAATATCCTTAAACACCAAACTATTATCTATAAAGCCTACTCAATTACTTAAAATGATATTTCCAGAACCATGGAAACATTTAAAACCCTTAACTATAATAAAGGAAAATACAGCCACAATAAACAAAAACTTGATATCGTCAAGTGTAAGTATTCTACCATTTGGATCTGTTTTTAAAGGTATATTTATATTAAATGCTATCATTTTCCCTTCTGTGTTTATATTGTCATGTGATATACTTAATAAGTTAAGATGACTATTGGTTTTCACTTTATCTCTTGTAATTACTCTGACCTTATTGGGAGGGTTGTACAGAATATATTCGATTATCGCTATGTATTTAACGTAGTTTTATGACTTGGTTGATTAAAACTTACTATAGGAAGAAATTCAAGAATGGAAAGACAATAAACTCCTCCTTTTCCATTCAAATACCGTGTATGACAAATTTCTTTTCATTTCTGTCAAAGCTTACAAAACTAAAATTCGTTTACATCATTGGCTAAGATCATGTGTAGTATCCGTTCTTTTCCCTTTCGAGGGAATGGTGATGAACATCCCGACGATGATCACACAGTCACAGTCTCGATGAAAGGGGACTGGGGCTGAGAGCGGATCAGTTGTTTGGCAGTTTGGTTTCGTGCCCAGGTTCTTTCCTGGACGACTTTTCTTTAAAAAAAAAAAAGCATTCGCAATTATTAAGCATGCTTGACGGCCTATATGAAAGTATAATTATCTGTACTATGGTGCTTAATATTCATTTCCTTGTTTTTGTGACAGCATAGAAATTGATATTTCAATAGGGTATACTTAAGAAATTTCTCCGAACTATTAAGCGTTGTATTACAATTGTTATATTATTACTTTTTAAAAGAATAGAGTGGCCCACACAATGCCAGTTGCGTATAAATAGAAACATTGTTCAAATCAGCATAAATAAACTCCCATGAATAAGTGGTTTCGATTAACGAATATGACACAGAATCACTTTATACTTTCACTTACCTAGGTATCAATAGAGTATTGACACTAAGTAGTTTTTTACTTTCCCTTCTGTTAATAAATAATCGATGTTTTCTGTTTCCTCTATCTCTCATATTCAAGTTAATAGTACACTCATATGTCAATGGCTGGGTGGAGTACATGACACTGACGTTCGTTAACATATGTGTACTTAGTCTAAAGTGCTTCTTCTCTTCAAGCAGATCTAAAGTCCTATAAAAATTACATCAGAGAGAAGTCTTCAATACACCCAAGTTTCAATCAAAATGTGTATGTGAACAATATTCAGAGGCTTTATTGGCGCATGTTTCTCACTGATCAAAGATACTAACAAAATTCAAACATACACCTATCATTTCATACGGGTTAACTGTTTATACGTAAAATCTACCTTTGGTCAATGTTTCATTTGGTATAACAGTCTACGGGAATCTTAAATATGAAATGTTATAAGGCAAGACACGATTCACTTTACAATGAATATGTTGAGCATCCTATTGCCAACGTTCACAAGGTTATAGTCACATCCAAGCCCCTTATTTGATATACTTCGAGAGAGGCGTAGTGATGACTGCTGCTCCGTAATATGTACTCAATATTATGAGGCAATCAAAGCTGTTTATTATTTAATTTATGATTGTATACTCGTGGACCCCAATACATCCGGCAACAATAAAGTAGATGTGCACTGTAATGTTTTTTCTTTAACGAGAATTGCCACTTAATGCAGTTCAACATATATTCAACTGTTTTAAAGCGATTCGTTAACTTTCCGCAGACATATTCTGCTATGTCACTTTCCAGTTAAAAGTTTAGGATTGAAAAACCCAAATTCTAGATGAACGAAGGACAATTTCCGTTGTATTACTCTGCTTTGGTATCAAAGTAAATTATCCCACAACCCACATCCCAAATATCCCACAACCGAAAAAAATCTTTTCATCTGACATTCGGTTCATCTTGACAAACAAATCCATTCAGTGCTCTCGGGAAAAGACATTATCAGGAACATTTCGACAAAAAAACCGGGAAGAAGGGAAGGCTCCATATTGAGTTATGCCAGTTTACAAAGATCTCAAACTGCTATTAGTCCATCGGGGCAGGCTCGATATCGTTCCCTGTCGTTGCACATATTTAGTACCAAGGTTTGATCACATATTATGGTGTGTTTTCATATCCTTATTACAATTCTAGATGTTGGATGGTCCGGAAAGTGTTATCTTAAGAGTAAACAGCAGTTTAATACGGACTCATTTAGTCCGCTTTGCGTTGTTAGGACTTCTCCGAACGCAGCGATTTTTCAGTCAAGGGCCAATCAAAATCCTCATTGTATGGCATGTAATTTGTCAGCTGATACAGAAACTGCTCGGCTCGACGTGATGTATATGCACAGACTGTGTGTATGTAACGTTTACAATTCGTCTGCATAACGCACTGCATAACAAGAGAACGATGGGCTGAAAGTCTAACGAAATTTACAGCCAACAGTTGGCAAACCGACGTCAAATGTGCCAAGATATGAAGCAGTATTGAGAGTGGCAAATTTTCAGGCCAATTTTCATGTCTAGAATGTGCTTCCATGATTCAATAAACGAACGATGAAGGTAATTCTAGGCCTGTTACTAATCCTCATGTTAGAGCATTACTGTGACAAGAAAGTATACATAACTTCCACAAGTGATACGAACGCCAACTATGAAAATTTAGGACAAGGCTCTTCAATACTATACTACTGCTAGGGATTTACGTAGCATCTATGAAGGATAGATCGACAGCTACTATAAACTGGTTTCTGTTATTTTATGTTACCATTTATTTCACGTTTTATTTGTCATGAAACAGATAAATGAAATCAACACCAGTGTTGGTTCGATAGGCAGACTAACGTGCTTTTTACGTGACCCGCCATGCGGGATACAAAACGTCACGGCCAAACGGCACTACCGAACCATCCCATTCTGACAAACGAAACTCAGGTCTAGCGAGCCAAAAAAACATACGCCCGCCGACACACGCAAACAAACAAATGTAGCCTGTAATGAAGCTTATATACAGGCCACTAAGTATATAGGCCTAGGCAATGCTACAGTATTGCCTAGTCTCAGATCCCTTCTTGTATTTTGTACACCTAACTAAGCGAGTTGCCATATGCCATATGACATATTGTTCAGTTCTCGTGGAGTGCGGACGTGTTTTCGGCTGCTCTCCGCCTTTCGTTGACCACACCTTTATTGTGTTTTTACGTTGGCCCTTCATTTACAGTTTGTTTTAGTGTAGTTTGTGTGTTTTTGGTTTGTTTCGTTTTGGTTTTTGTATAGGTGCGTGGCTTTGCCACACCCCTAGCTGTCATGGCGGCTCGCCGTGACAGCAAAATCGTATTGTTGAGTTTTTCGGGGGAGGCTAAGGTCGTCCCCGTACAAGTTTTTTTCAGTTTTGCGTTCTGTTGGTTTAAAGGTCCCTGGAGAGGTTGACGCGCTTCAGCGTAAACCTCTCCGGGGTATGAATTGTTTCGATGTACGGTTTACCTCGGAGGCTACCCGCGTCCGAGGCGTCCATGCGTTGGAGGGAGTTGAGGGACTGAAGGTCACACCGTATGACAGTTCAGTGTGGGTGACAGTCCTCCATCTCCCTCTGGACATGTCTGAACAGGTTGTTGTGCGGACACTGGGGCGTTTTGGGAAAGTGACCGGCTACGAGTAGCCGGAATTCCGTGAATGTAAAGGTGTCAAGACCGGGACTAGACGAGTTAGAATCGAACTGAAGTCCGATATCCCCTCTACCTTGTGGGCTAATGGGCACAGGGCCCACATTGCATACCCGGGCCAGCCTCGCACTTGTTGGAGGTGTGGGCTGGAAGGGCATGAGGCCAGGTTGTGCCCGAACAAGCGGTGTAGCCGCTGTTTACAGGTTGGGCATACCCTGGCCGAGTGTAAAGGGGATATCGTTTGCAACTCGTGTGGGAAAACGGGCCATCTCACCCGTTTATGCTTACACTGAAATAAATGGAATATCAGATGGCTTATTAGTCAGTTGAGTTCCAGTGTAGACAATTAATGTGAACGACAGTGTGATCGACAGGACAATTCAAAATACTGTATCAACCAAACAAATTTGGTTTTTATTCGGTGCAGATGAAAGTGCAGGCCCATCGGCGACAAAGACAAGGATATTTGCGGTGCTTCCTCTACAGAGATTTATCTGGCACAATCAGGACTCAAGTTTTCGAAAAGAAGAAGATCTGTTAGCAGGCAGACAGAGCAGCTGTCTCAGTGTCTGACACGAGATGCTGAAAAATGGCTCAAAGAAGCTTCTGAACAGAGATGTGCTTTTTACGTGATCCGCCATGCGGGATACCAAACGTCACGGCCCAACGGCACTAACGAACCATCCCATTCTGAAAAACGAGACTCAGGTCAAGCGAGCCAAAAAAAACAAGATACGCCCGCCGACCTGCAGCGACAAAAAACGCCCAACACCCCCCCCCCCCCGCAGGAACATTAAAAAAAAAACTAGAAAAGGACGACCCGCACGCAGCGAAACGAAAAGCCCCTCCCCAGCACACCAGCGTCCAAAAAAGGCAGCCCCAGATAAACGGCGAAAATCGCCTTCAACTTGAAGGCGAATGTCAGACTTCACCGCCTCCAGGACTGCCTGCCAACTGGCAACCGTCCCCCTAAAATCCACATCACATCTATTCCGCCAAACATGTTTTTTCACAATAGAGCAAACAAAAATAATGCGATGCAATAAAGCAATCGAACAAACTGGGGGGTCTACCCCATATAATATAAAGCCCTGTCCTACCGACCATGAACGGTCTCCCGTTACACGGTCGGTCCAGGTCTGGAACCACTCCCATAAGTTTAAAAGAAAGCAACAATGCCAAAAAACATGAGCGGTACTCTCTAAGCTGTCACAGCCGGTCCTTGGGCACAGTCCATCACCCAATCGCCAATAATACCTTTTAAGGTTGGTCACCAAGGCACCGTGTGCAATTCTCCATGCAAGATCACGGAGCCTGCCACCATTCAGCCTTGAATGCACCGAACGCCATACTTCGGCAGAATGACGTCCCTGGACAAAAGTTGCATTCAAGGCCCTATCCCGCAACGAACTGTGAACTAGGGCCGGCTGTGACAGGTCAACAGGTGGCAACTCAATCAGAGCGGAGCAAATGACACGCACCACCCTGTTTGGAGTACTACTATGCGGTTCTCTGTTGCTAAACAGCGCCGGGAGCCATCGACGCAGGTGCAAACCGCCCCAAAAACGTACAAAATATGAACAAGGCAACCCTGGGTCAGTCACCGCTACAAACAATTGTTTAAATAACAAAGAGGTTAATTTACTTCCCAGATGAACCACCCCTAGTCCCCCCTTCTCCAGTTTTTGGTACAATACCGCCCTCTTGACAAGCTCTGTACCACCCGACCAAATGAATGAAAATATCGCTCTCTCCAACCGCACCAGGACGAGACGCGGAATTGGGTACACCGCGCCCGGGTACCACAAGATGGGCGAAACAAAACGATTAATAACGGTGACTTTCCCCAAGATCGAAAGCCAACGGGTGCCAAAAGTTTCGAGCCTGCTCTCAAATACCTCAGCCCTCTCGTTCCAGGTGACATCACAAGGTGCATCGTAGCCGAACCATATACCATTAATTTTGATATTCTGATCCGACCACGCCGCACCGAATGGTAAATCTCTGTATCTCCAGCTACCAAGACGAAGGCCCTTTGTCTTTCCCGGATTCAACTTCGCCCCGGTAGCTCTCTCAAAGATAGATAAATCCTGCGAGAGGGCACGAAAGGAGCCCAGACTCGAAACAACACGCGTGACGTCATCAGCATATTGAATGCATTTCACTTTGGCACCCCCTGGCACAACGAATGGGGCAAGTCTGGAGTCCCTTTCCAAAAGACGAGAGAGCGACTCGCTAAACAAAACATAAAGTAATGGAGACAGAGGGCACCCTTGGCGCAACCCCCTCTCTACGTCAAAAACCTCCGAACAAAACCCATTTACGATTACAGAACTGACACTTTCCTGATACAAAAAAGAAATCCATTTACGAAAATTTGGATGCATCTTAAACGTCTCCAAAACCTTCATTAAAAAACCGCGATCCACCATGTCAAAGGCCTTCTGCTGGTCAAGAGACACCAATGCACATGGCAGATCACGCTCAATAACAAAGTCGGTTAAGTCGCGCATCAACCACAAGTTCTGCTGGATGCAATGACCCTTCACTGCACGAGTCTGGAGATCACCCACAAGATGCGGCATAGCCAGTGCAAGGCGGTTGCACAAAGCCTTAGCCAGCAACTTTTAGTCCACATTTTACAAGGTGATCGGACGCTTGTTATGAGGATTCAAGGGGTCCCCAGATTTGGGCAGCAAAGTAATCATGCCCAGACGTTGACTTTGGTTTAACAATCCGTTTTGGAAGGCGTCTTCGAAGACGGCTCTGATGTCGGGTCCTATTATTGCCCAGAAGGCCCGGTAAGAACTCCCTCGGAAGCCCGTCCGAACCCGGGGACTTGCCATTCTTCATCTTCGAAAGCGCCTTCCAAAGCTCAACAGTGGTTATTCCGCCCCCCAAAATATCATTGACATCGTGGGGAACGGTCTTTAACATTCCCCTCAACAAATCGGCCTGTGCCGACAAGTCGACATTGCCACGCGTAAACAAACTCGAATAATAATCTTTATATACGCGGACAATGCCGTGAGGGTCACTAACCACGGTCCCATCAGTAGCGCGCACAGATGGGACGCGTCGGTCACCCGCCGATGAGCTTACGGACTGATAAAACCTCAATGATGGGCGCTCCTCTGCTTCCACCGCTTCGACACGGGCCCTGTGGTACTTTTCATCTAGATATGTCTGCAAAGCGATGACAGCCGAAGGGTCGCCAAACCTGACCTCCGCGCACAGCTTCGAGAATTTTTGTCTTCGACGCCGTGCGCGGGTCACGCGATACTGAATTGCGTAGCGTTTGATGCGCAACTTGACATCATCCCACCACTGGGATGCAGAGGCAAAGGCCGGCTTCAATGTTTGCCATCCTTTGTACCTGGTCTCGAAACCTTGGCGGAACTCTGCCTCGCCAAGAATCCGACAGTTAAGCTTCCATAGGCCCCGCCCGATCGGGAAAATTGAAGGCAAAACAAAACGTGCTACTACAGTGTCATGGTCAGAGAGCGGACAGCTGAGCGTCTCGCAACCCGAAAATTTAAAACTCACGGGCGCATACACCCGATCTATCCTGGAGGCATCTTCTCCGTTAGGCCTCACCCACGTGTACCCCGGACTACACGGGTGCATATGCCTCCATACATCGGCCAAAAAGGTGTGCCGAAGTAAATCTGTCCAGCTTTGTGATTCCAGCGTCAGGACTAGCAGAGACAGAAGTTCCGAGTCTGTCAAGACCCGAGTCTGGGACACAGTTAAAGTCTCTGACCATGACACACGGCGCACTACCAGGAACAAAGGAAGGCAGCGTGTTAAAAAAATCTCGTCTAGCAGAAGGCCGATTGGGAGCATACACATTGCAAATGGAGATGTTACCCTGTGGATACTTGAATAGAATGCAAACCAATCGGCCCTCGTGATCCGTCTCCACCCTAGTGGCACAACCCGCCTGACGAGCTGACAGAAGGATGACAGTGCCACAGGATGAAGACGAACCAAACGAAGCATGCAGCTCACCACCCCACTCATAAGCCCATAGAGGGACATCTTCCAAAATATGTGTTTCTTGCAGGCAAACGCAGTTTACCTCCATTGATTTACAATACTGGAAAATGCGACTGCGCTTGCGATGATCCCTCATGCCATTCACGTTCAAAGTGGCAACTGAAAGTGTATCGGCCATGAGAGGGCAATGGGGCAAAACTACGGAGACGACGATTCCGTAAGCTTCAAGCGCGCCCTAGACGACATCGTCCGAGTCGTCACTTGAAGCCGACCTTTTAAGAGAGGGTTCCCCCTCTCGTCGTACCAGCTCGTCCCAGTGGCACGTTTCGGCTCGCTGATCACCGATTCACCGGAGTCGCTGTCAGACAGAGCCTCCGGAGAATCGATGACCACCGTGTTTCCGTCAGACAAAGCCTCCGGAACTGGCGATACCGGCGGCGGACTGGGGACGGAACTGGACGAGTTGATGGGGGAAGCTGGTGGAGACTTTCTCGGTGCGGGCACGGGGTTGGGGATCTGCAACGACGGGGGAGGGTGAACCAGTTGCAGGGGAGGGTAAAATCCCACCAGATTCCCCCTCGTCTCGTGAAGCAGTAGGTGCGTCGGAACTCGACTTACCCCCACTCTTAGTCCTAGAGACATAAGAGGAGGGACAAGCTCGAAAGACATGTCCCTCTTTCCCACAGAGTGAGCACACAACCTCGTTTGGGCAAGAGGTGCTATCGTGCCCAAGACGAAGGCAGCGCCCACATTTCTTGTTTGGGCAGCCCTTGGCTTCGTGCCCGATCTCCCCACACCTGAAGAAGGTACGGGGCTGACCGGGATACCGCACGTGGGCTTTATGCCCTGCTATAAACAGGAAGGAGGGAATGTCCTGTTTCAGGTCGATCCGAACCTGTCGGTGCCCGTTCAACACCCCAGGGGCCTGTGCATAGGAGCACATTTTGACAGCCCCAAACCGACCCAAAACCGTTACGACAAGTTCCTGCCGCACCTCTAGTCCTACGTGGATGATAGTTACCCATACGGATCGCTCGTATGGAGTAACTGTCATCCCCTCGACGTTACTCAGCAACGTGACACCCTTCTGACGGGCCACGTCACTGGTAAAACGTAAATCGTACGTATTACGACCCTGGAGAGCTTGTAAAGCATCAACCTCTCCAGGCACAACAACACCCTTGCTCTTCAAAATATTGAAAACTTGCACCGGTGAAGGACAACTTAGCAATCCGAGAATCACGGCGGGATGCCATGATACCGAAGGTGGCTAGGCCACAGGGGAGTAACAAAAAACAAACAAACTAAAGACAGGATAGTGAAAACTACAAACGATATACGAACTGAGAAAAACACAAGAACACGAACACAAGCTATCACACCCGCCTGGCGGGAAGTATAGCACAGCACAGTACAATAACAGCTGTAATAGATGAAGAGTGAGAGCGAAAAACATGTCCGCACTCCACGAAAGCCAACTGCCAACCCCTGAACAGAGATGTGATGTGATGAAAGGATGAAAACGCTATTGCCCAAAACATTCTGTCTCCACATAACGGAGGAAGACTACTTCTTGCTAAGCAAGTGGCTTTGGGTGTTGGTCATGTTGACAGTGACGAAGAAGTCATATAACTCAGAAAGGATTGTTTGTGTAACCAAAGCCTAACCTGGTCAATGTTTTGTTGTTTATGTTGATCATTTCCTTTCATTTTTGGTAGATTTAGGAGTTCCCTAAAGTTTCACTTTTTTGCTACTACTACAGGGCAACAGTTTGTGGTCAGGTGGCCCTGTGTGACCTTTGTCAATTTGGAACCTAGTAATTGTTTTGTGTGGCCCTTGTTTTCTAGGAATATATGTACTGGCTCCAAGCCTCTTATCACTTTTGAGAACTGTGGGAGAAATAGACAATTTAATATCTATTTTGTTTTGGTAGGAATATTCTTGGTGATGGATGTGTATCTACAAACTTATTTAAGGACACTGATGAGAACCATTTATAAGTTTAGATTTGGGTTAAGTAATGTGCCTGGTAATTATTTAGTAAATTAATTGACAGCTGATAGGTCAATGGGCCCAGATACCAGGGAGTGAAGAGCAAGCTGGTCTAGAGCCGCCCAGAGAGCAAACCTACCCCAGAGACGTCCCCCAACAGAGTGAACCTGCCCCTGATCGAAGTAACCCAAGGAAGTAATTATATTTTGCGACTTTTTATTTTGTTGACCCGCGCCGCGATTGTGTTCTAACTTAGGACTTTTAGGCATTTTATTTTCAAATAAGTTCAGTGGATTTCTTGTTAGACGTAACAGGTCTGTTAAGATCTGCAAGTTACCCATTTATATCATTTAAATTTTTCTTTTAAGTTTAGGTGACCCCATTGTTTTTAATACAAGATTCATGTGCATAGTTAAACCTACTATTTTTCCTTATGTTTATTTTTGTGTGAGCGTTACGCCTTTTCAAGTTGTCCCAACGATCTCAGGGTCATCCGGTCCTATTCTCATGGGAAGGTGCTACTTGTAATTTTCCCAAACCTGAAACATATATTTTTACCTGGTCACTGCGTTTTTGACCAGCTACATTTGCGTTAAAGGTGAGTCTCGAGGCAGACTTCAGGGGACGGACAGTGTTTAAAAATGCATTTGTTCAAACTATGTTTAACCAGGGAGCTCTCCCTGGTTTAACACAACGTGAATTTGTTGTTTTCGAAAAATAACACTGCTTTAAGAATCCGACAACTCCTAAAGTATTCTTCGGACATTCCTCTTTTACTTCAGCCAACACATCCTGGTTCTTAATACTGTGTTTAATTATTTTATCATCTTGCTGTGACAAGGAACTGCACTGTTTAATTATCGTACAGTACAACGTATAAGAATGACTTTATTTGTTTATTGTTTACTCTTTACATAACACCTCTCTTAGCACCCAACAACTGTTAAAATTTTCTTCAGACGTTCCTATATAGCTTTCAACAACATTACTTGGTTCTAAATACTGTTAGTGCAAGAACATTAAAATTATAATGTTATCATCTTGCTGTGACAAGAAACTGCTCTATTTTCATTATCTTACAACGTATAAGAGTGACGTCATATGTGTATTGTTTACTCGTAAATAACACCTCTCCTATCACCCAACAACTCTTTAAATATCATTTTGATATCGCTCCATTACTTTCAACCAACACATCCTGTTTCTAAATAAGTGCAAGAACATTTAAATTATGTCGTTTCCATGTTGCTGTTACAAGGAACTCCTGAGTTTTAATTGACGTCCAACCTATAACAGTGACGTCATGTTTATCGTTTACTCGTAAAGTGTTACCTCTTTTAGCATCCAACAACTCCTAAGATAATCTCAGGACGTCCCTGTAAAACTGTCAACAAAAACATCTAGGTTATAAGACGTGCAAGACAATTTAAATGCCATTTTCATGTTGCTGTGACAAAGAACAACACTGTTTAATTATCGTACAGTACAACGTATACGAATGACATTATTTGATTATTGTTTGCTCTTTACATAACACCTCTCTTAGCACCCAACAACTGTTAAAATTTTCTTCAGACGTTCCTATATAGCTTTCAACAACATTATTTGGTCCTAAGTACTGTTAGTGCAAAAACATTAAAATTATGTTATCATCTTGCTGTGACAAGGAACCCCTGAGTTTTAATTGTCGTCCAACCTATAACAGGGACGTCATATGTTTATTGTTTACTCGTAAAGTGTTACCTCTTTTAGCATCCAACAACTCCTAAGATAATCTCAGGACATCCCTCTATACCTGTCAACAAATACATCCTGGTTCTAATAAGTACAAATGCATTTAAATGCCGTTTTCGTGTTGCTGTGACAAGGAACTGCTTTGTCGTAATCGTCGCACACCGTACAAGAGTGACGTCATTTGTTTGTTGTTTACTCGAAAAATAACACCTCTCCAATCATCCAACATCGTGACAAATGTTCCTAGGACATCCCTCTACAACTTCCAACCAACAAACCTTGGTACTAAATATGTGCAACGAAACTCGTTTTTTAAGCACATTTTGAGGCCTGCCCCGATGGACTATATAACACAATGTATGTTAACTACCGCAGATTAATGTTGCAGTGTCGCGTTCCTGTAGAATGTTTAGGGCTGAAAACCTCCGTGTGAGTATCTACTTGAAATAAATACTGATTGAATCCTGTATCCCATATCTGAAAGAGTATCCCATCGTACACAAAAGTACGGACAGATATGTGTCCGGTGTGACACAGCTCAGTAACATTCTACTCAAATCTAAGTACATCTATATAATATTTATATGAAGAAGAAATATCACAGAAGGCAATGTCAAATCATAAAACTTTGAATATGAACAGGTTGACCTGATAGTTGATAATCTTCACTATAAAAAATATCAATCAGTTCCTTTTGGGAAACAGCAGTAACATTGCGAAGAATAATATGAAAATGAAAAATTACTACATTGCAAGATTTCGTCTCCATAAATATTCGACTGTCTTAAAACTGTGCGTTAACGATGTTGCCGCAAATCTGTTTTTCACAATGGCCCGTCCTGTTAAAAAGATTAGGATTCAACTACTCGATTAATTATAATCTAAGTACTGTATAATATTCATTTGGAAAGAAAAGCTCCTCTCCTACAACCAAAGAACAAACTGTTGATCTGACAGTTGGTCCTCCTTGAAAATACAAATATAAACATTTATCTCGGAAATGTCGTTAGCAGGAACAAAACAAAAACTAAACCAGAGAAAAAGAAAATGTCTTCATTATGAAATCTCAGTTTAATTAGGATTGAAACAAATCATGAACTTACGATGGATAATCTGTATGTGATTATTCTACTTGGAAGGTTTAACGCTTGAATCTATGATACATATCCACAAACAGCTGATTGTACGCAATATTACGGCCAGATTTGTCTCCGCTGTGAGTTGTCCCCATGAGTTTGAACACTTATCGAAGTACTATATAATACTTTTATGAAAAGGATATTTGTTAAGGAATCCTTTAATACACGGAAAACACAGATACACAATCAGCATGCGGAAAGTTTCGAAGAGAAAGACAGGAAAGGTAAACCATCCATATTGATAGATTTCAGTTCGATGAATCATCAAATGTGTCCATGTTGTGCGTTAGTAACAGAGAATGAAATATTTTGTCTCATTTTCTACATGATAAAAAATGATGAACGTTTGACTGATATTCTCCGTGTGAATATCTACTTGGAATAAAGAACGATTGAAGTTATCATACATATAGAAAGGAACATTTCATTTGTTCACAAAAGTACGAACAGATATATAGCCGCTCTGTGATATCTCGGTGATGTTCAACTAAAATCTAAGTACTATATCATTTTTATGGCAAAGCTACATAAAGACAAATTCCAGTTCAATCTATCATCGATTCCTTAACACGATTGGCGTTCATGGCTACCCAAAAATTATTGTTGCAATGCTGCATTCCTGTTGCAGGTTTTGGATTGAAAAAAACCCAATATCATGTATATACTTGAACAAAATAAAGATTTTATCCAGTATCCATATAGAAAAGTGTAACCCATTGTATATGTATGTAAGGACATATACATGTCTCCAGTTCAATTCTTGTCTGACTCTTGTGAAGAAACAACATCAGAGACGCATAGTAATTTCCTACAATCGAATAAGAACAGATTGACCTGAAAGATGGTATATCTTGCCGATAAATGAAACAGAATGAAACAGAAAAAAAGGTAATAGGTCACTACATTTGCAAGAAATTACTTCGAAACATGTTAGTTCACATTTAAGATGCGAGTTACAGCCGTCCCTGCAGACGACTTACTTTGCAATGTCGCGTTCCAATTAAAGGTTCTGAATGAAAATACCAAATACAATGAATAATCTCCGTTTGTGTCTCCGATTGTACGCAACACTACGGTCAGATTTGTATCCGGAATTAGTCATTCACTTTCAACACTCTCAACACTTATTCATTGCAAGTACTATATAATATATTTATGATAAGGAAATATTTGAAAAGGTGGAGTGACATATACAACCAAACAACATATTGTTGATATTTAGTAAAGCCATTGACAACAAGTCAAATCAGTATGCGGAAAATGTCGCTAGCATGGAAGTATATGGTATATAATCGCCCCTCCAAATCGCATAAAACATCGTCGCATTGTAGGATTGCAAATGTTCGATTGATGATCTCAGTGTAAGTCTTCTGATCTACTTGAATCTATGATCCATAGCGGAAAGAGCATCCTATTGTAGACAGAAGGCGGACAGATATGTTCTGATCTGGGATATATCGGTGTAGTTCAACTCTATTTTATTTAATACTATATAATATTTATACGAAAAGGAAATATAAAGAAAGACCAAGCTACGCAACAGAAAGACAAGCGAATAACAATTTCATGATCCGACAGTTGTTCCATCTTGACAATAGAAAATTACAATCATTATTCTTGGAAATTAACGCATTACACGACAATTTCGAGGAATAAAATTTTAATTCCGCGCTGTGAGTATATTGCATTCTACTTACAATTTTGGGATTGAAAAAACGAAAATTTATGGGAGAAGGATGGATAATCTAATGAAGTGCCCCCCCCCCCCCCATTTACGACAATTTACCCACTATAATTGGATACAAACGTAACAAATTTTGGGTGAAGTAGTTTCCCAACTTTGAGACCAGGTCAACATTTTTTTATTTTAAATTGAAATTAAATTTTACCAATCCTACCATATTGTTAAAAGATGTTAACATTTCCTGTTATCGTTGAGTTATTGATGGGTTAATTATATCCAACTCAAACAGCTGCTTTAAGCACATATATCTATTTTATCGTATTTTATTTATAAGATATTATATTTAAAAGATAGTAATACTATAAAATATATCACTGTTTAATGAAATGTAATGAAATAGTTGATAGCCTATCAACCGAAAGGTTAAATTTAGCGAAAATGAATCAAATTAGGAATTGGAAGAAGTATGTTTTTATATTTCGTTCATGTAAAAGTACGATACTTTCTTTCTCCGCATAAGTTTTTAAAAACATTTGATTCCAGTGGGAAACTCGCAATGACATCAACTTACTTAACATGGGATAAAGTATGTATGTCACCGATCTGTCTATACATTTAATATTTATTTTGGATGATCAACGCCAAATACATAAAATAGCAATTTATCATGTATTCATATTGTCAAGGTTAATTAACGAGACATAGACACAAGGCCTACTACGAATGAAATTATGTGTAGTTTCATTTATAGTTGAACTATATTTATGTCGATCTATAACGTATTACTTTGCTTACCTGTAGAAATATAGGATGCTTATCACAGACAGGACGAGTACTACAGCAATTACGATCATCACCAACTTCATTATGTTGATCGTGTCTGTAGAGATGACATTAAAATATACAAATATGTTAATATCAGCAACCATATTACGTATGTGGATTAAATTTACGGCATATGTGTGAATGTTTTTCATAAATAATATTTGTTTGTGAAGTATATTTACTAACTGAATTGCTTTGCTTAGCTCTCATTGCAGTCTCAATGCAAGGTTTCGTCAAACTGACTTTTTTTTTCCATTTTGCAGTTAGTAGATATGTATCATCAAGTTTACTTGAGAAAAGGCTCACATGATAATATTGATTATTATAGGGGTATGCTTCTTACAAATCGTATATCTGCAGACAAAAATGCTCCATTTTCCGACCCCTAGCTCATTCATCATGGACGCCGACAACGTAATATGAACCATTGAATAATCAATTGATAAATTGTTACTCTGATAATCCGTTGAAGTAAAACTCCACACGTTTCTAAAGAAACTTTACTTTACTCCCACACACAGTCACATATATTAAATGGTGAACCTCACACCACATCACATCAGATGTTACCATGTGATACACATCGCCCCACCCCCCTCCCTCCGCCCCCACCCACCAAATGGAAACGTCGCATTTGATATTCCGTTTGCCCTTAAGTACGTCGTTCAATGTGTGATCTATCGACTCTCTCCAGCAATTATGATGATTGCTTAACTTTGGGGCGCCCCAGTTACTGTTAATTAAAAGAGCGATCTATCCCGCAACGCTAACTAAGTTTTTCTGGAGAAGAAAAGAAGTAATTTGTCAATAGAGAATAACCACTAACCAAGTAAATGTTGAAATGTTGTTTACTCACAACGCTCTTACTTGGTCAAACGAATGCAATCGAATTGAGGCAAAGTGACAGATCGTCTTTAATAGCTATTTGATATGAAACAAAATCACGTGACCAAATTGTGAGTTTCTCCTTTTGTGCTTATTTAAATAAGTATTGAAATGTTTTAATATGTGTTAGAATTGTTTTAGAATTGTTAAACTAACTCTTTTAAACTAGAAAGCAATATTCCGCGAAAAAATTACCTGTTTTATGGTTATGCTGATTAGAGCAGAGTGGGACTGGTCATGAGGCAGATTTCTTCACCAATAAAAATGGGCGGTTGACAGTGCCATTTGCACAAGCAAGGTAGTTTGCTTGGTCATAATTTTTCGCGCCTGCACCTTGTCATATATAGCATGGCGAAAACGCAAAGGGCAGCAGGCAACGGGACTTGTTTTGCTTCAATTTACAAAGGTGGAGGTCCAGGTGACCCCTGCGTGTTTGGTGCCGGTGGGTCCCATGCTGTTACTCGCCCTTCCACAGCCCTTGTGGAAATTCATGTTGTCACTTACCCCTCCCCGACAATTGCCGATCCCCATATGGAATGGATTGGTTTTATGAGTTCGGGAGGCTAACATGAAGGTCGGCATCAAATAAGGAAACGAACCCGCGTGAAACGGTTGGAGTCATCGTCATAGTCAAATGTGAGGATGTTACATATTTCAATATTGTAAGTGTATTGATGTCAACTACGTTTGCCTTCAGGAAATTCGCATAACTGAAGAGAATGCCGATTATGTACCTATGATTGGGGAGGTGGCCTTCATGCTTCCTTTGGTACGGTCTCATTCTGTGGTGCGGTCGTCCTGATTTCTCCACGTCTGAGTGGCCGTGCCATCAGGATTAAGACCGATCACGAAGGTCGCTTGGTATGCGTACTGTTAAAATACCCACAGGGAAACTTTACCTTATGTACCGTTTACCCGAGTAATCAATCTTCTCCAGGGGAGGACTTTTTGAGACACTATCATCCTTTTACCTGGTAGTGCACCTTGTGTCGTGGTCGGAGATTTTAATTGGGAGGCCGAAGAGATGGTAGGCTTAAGTCTCGCAATTTTTTAAAGTTTTCCTACCTTTCATTGTCAGTTGGATATTTTCATATCGTATCGTCGTTTGGTAGGTGTTTTGAGGTGTCTTAACCAAAGAGGTCTAAATTATCTTGGGTAAGACCAAATGGGTCTGGTGCTTACAGGGTTTCTAATTGCGATATTATAAGTTGCCCGTATTCCGATAATGATGCTGTGGTAGCTAAGTTTGTTCTTCCATCTTCCCTGTGGGAAGGGGATTTTGAAAAGTTAATTGTCATATCTTAGGGGAAAGACAGTTTCTCCATGGATTAGAATACAGGTACACGGGATGTTGTACCTTGAAGCAGGCCTTTATGTCTTTAACAGGCTGGTGGTAGGATGTCAAGTTGCGCATCATTCGATATGCTGTAGAGTTCTCTGTAGCCAAAGCTCGTCGTCGAAGAGAGGATTTTTCAAACCTCTACGCGAGTGTCAAACGTGGGGTACCCTCCACCGATGCCGCTATATAAAAATATACATTAATGCTAAATGCCATGGAGCTCACATAAAAATGCGTGGAAGCGGAGGATCAACCATCATTTAGTTTTTACCGAACAGCCTTTTGGCTAAGATCATGTGTAGTATCTGTTCCCTTTCGAGGGGAATGGTGATGCCCAGCCAACGACGATCACACAGTCCCGATGCAAGGGGACTGGGGTTGAGAGCGGATTAGTCGTTCGTTAGTTTGGTTTTCGTGCCCAGGTTCTTTCCCGGGCGACTTTTTCTTAAAAATTATCTCTTGACAAACGTGTTCAGCTGTCCGTAATACAAATAGGAATACCTTTTTTGATCCGGTGAGCATTATCTCCGTATACATAGATTTTTAAAATAACCTCTTTTCACGAGACAATGTCAATGTTCAATTGGGTGCTAACTTTACGACAGCCGAACTTGGATGGCGTTGTCAAAAATGAAGAATGGCAAACCTCCCGGATTGGATGGGCAACCTTGGGAATTTTTCAGAACGTTTTGGTCGGTCATCGGATCGAATATTAAGACCGTCTTTGCAAGCGCCGAGAAATCCGAGTACTCGAGTACTTCAGCCTCTGCTGGTCGGAGGGCGTGCTTACCTTTTTTTTGGGGGGGGGGAGGGGGGCTCGCTTGACTTGAGGTTTCCTTTATCAGATTGGGCTGGCTTGGTAGTGCCGTTTGGCCGTGACGTTTAGATTCCCGCAGGGCGGGTCACGTAAAAAGTACTCGAGCACTTCCTCCAAATTATCATACTTGGATTTCTATTTTATACACCACAAGTTTAAGTTCTAATATTACCAACAGGCACTGTTCTTATTCCATTTGTGCGGGGAGGTGGGTCCGTCATGGATGCTTTTTATCCCAACTGCTTATATTTAGTTAGTGAGAAAATCTCACATTTGTTTAATGAAGATGTGTGTTTCATTCCAAGTCAAGCGAGCCAAAAAGTAAAAAACAAAATTCAAAAAACCACAAAAGGACGAACAGCACGCAGCGAAACTGTTAGATGTGCTGCAATGATAGTGCTTGAGATGACAGTGCCATGGATTTGGTTTCAAGCTTTTTGGATTATAAACATCGCACACAAACACTGACATTAAAAAAATGTTTTAATATACAGCTTACTTTTAATCAATATTTGTGACAAAAGCACCAAATTTACCCAATGTTAAGATAAAAAGTTACATCTTCGATCCATTTGCACAAATACACTGCCAATAATGGACAGCTAAAGTTTAGTTTATAATGTTTCCATATTATTTCTTTACCTATATTATAATTATTTTGGGAGTAGTAGATCCCTTTAAAGCTGTGGTGAAACTTGTTCGCATCTTCCCTCGTCGATCTCACAACAAACCCCACGAGAGCATTACGTCTTCGCCCCCTCACAGGAACGTGGAACCATCTGTTAGGTCACCACTTATTACATTTTACGTCATGAGAATTACCATCAAGCTTATGTATTCTAAAAGGTTATCAAGAGTATCTTCTATATAGGCTCATATTTTAAAACCAGCTATGAATTCCGGGATGTCTTCTTTCATTACAATTTAAGCGTACGCAATGACACCATGCTAAACAAATAATGGTTTTGCTCCCCTAAAATTTCACAGTCAATTTAATATCATTACATTGTACGTGTTTCTGTACGTTTGGGTTGTAAGATTGCAAATAATATGTACAACAATGTGAATAAGAAAGGTTGTGTCTTGTATGAGATATTGTCTGCTAGCAATGTTTCTATAGGTCAGGCGTTTTTCTTTAAGATATATCTTTCCCGTTCAAATAACGTTCTTACAATCTTCATAAAAAACAAATATGAGTAATGACTTACCTTGATCGGTTCTAGAGATGCTAAATTCACATCTGTCATCGTACTGTGATGTAGTTTGGGACTCCAACGGTTCCTGGGTAGCGATGCATCCAATGGTTGAGTTCTGATCACAAGAAGTAACGTACACTAAAAGCTCTTTAGTTCCGTTATTATCTGTGTAATGTTTCTGATAATCACAGCCATCGGGTTTTATTACTTCCAGATTTATCGGTGGATACCCGTCTGTTATTGAACAAGATATGACGACGTGGTATGCTGCAGATGGAGATGAGAAGGAGCCTTCACAAACAAGAGGTGTAGGAGGCTGGTAGACTGTAAAGAGAAAACGGGAGTTATCATCAGTCAAGGGAGGCGGAACCGGGGGCACAGGGGGCACGTGCCCCCCCCCACTTTTCCTCAGGTTAAAAATGTGCCCTTTTTCTACATAAAAATTGAGGTGTCGCAAGCAAGAGGCCAGGGAACCAGAATGAACACTCGGGAAGGGCCGTTTTCGGCCATCTGAGGGGTTTGTATAACCAAACATTTTCTTGTACGCTCCGCGCCAACCAGGGACGTAGCCAGGGGTGGGAGCAGGGGGAGCGACCGCTCCCCCCCTTTCAGTGTCGATTTTTTTTTTTTAAACTGTAGTTTTTTTAGCATGGTATTTTGTCAGTGCTCTTTTGATCTTGAATACTCGTCAGCTCCGTTAACTCGATTGTAATCGTAGTAACATTCATGCCTACTGATTCAACTACTTACTTAGTTTGGCAGATGCAATTAGCTAAATTTAGCTTATAGCCAATTACAAGCCTACAGTTGGCCACTGCGTAATAACATACATATTGCCTGCCTAACCGCACTCTATGGAATGTCACGAACTGTATGCACAACAGGCGCGTATCCAGGGGGGGGGGCGTTGGGGGCGCGCGCCTCCCGGGTAAGAAAAAGAGGAGAGAAAAAAAAAAAAAAAAGGAAAAAAGAGGGGAAAAAGAGGAGGAGGAGACGAAGGAAGGGAAAAGAAAAAGAAGAAAGAGAGAAAAAGGAGAAAAAGAGGGAGTAGAAGGAAAACGCCAAGACACCGGGAAGAGAAAGAGAAACAGTGACATCATTACAGCGCTGGTCCCTATTATATACACAGGGTAGTCAGTGACGGATCAAGGATTTCGGAAGGGGCGTTTGCCTCACCCTACCCCTTACACCGACAACTCCATTTTTGACGTTTCCATTTTTCCTCTCTCACTCATGATCTATATACTATATATGGTCTATCATAACGCGTGTGTGTGTATATACGCCTTAAACAATTGTAGAATTGTGCTATGAAACCAACTGTGGCTGGTCTCGAACTCGACCGTGTCGTCGGGGAACCTGACGCATTTCGGGAAGGGGGCGACCGCCCCCCTCCCCCTTCAGCATATTTTTTTTTTTTTTTTATGATATCGCCAGTAATTTCAAAATAGAAAGTGCTTAGATGCAACTTACAAGGCCTGGGAAGTGTCGTTTCCAGCGATCTGGGAGGCATTTTCGGCCAAAATTTACTTGTACGCTTCGCGCCAACAAATGGTCCTGGGTAGTGCCATTTCCAGTGATCTGGGAGGCATGTTCGGCCAAAATTTTCTTGAACGCTTCGCGCCAACTTATGGTGGCGCTACGCTTAGATAATTTGCCTACAGGCTTCGCCCCTCCCTTGGCAAATTCCTCGCTACGCGCCTGTTCGAATTTGTAAAGCAACAGCAGCAGATATCACATCATATCAGTGAGCATGAAAATGGCGTTCCAGGATGAACAGCCTCAAAACTGTCCGACTTGCCCGAAAAAAATAACCAAAATTTCGTTCAACATGTTATGGTCAATATCATATAAACAAGCATCGGTTATTTACCCTACATCGCATGCCATCGTGTACCGTACGGTCCGTGAAAGTTGCGCAGTGTACCGCGGGATGCTAATGTAAACAACCAAATGTCTTATGTAGATGGAGAAAAAGGCATGGAGGTCCAATTATGTCAAAACTCTCTTTTACATTAGAAATGGCGAATTAAGGGCTGCAGCCCCCCCCCCCCCCCCGCCTCCTACGCCTATGTGTGTAGTGTTCGGTTTCGGAAATATCTGCTATTTTTTTCATTTCCTTCAACCAAGTTTTATAATAGCCGTTATAAGAGGTTTTAATATTTCTACACCAATAAATTAACTGTGTCTGAATTTTCCAAAATTTCTGACCAACATTCTGCATCACACTTCCCTCTACTCGTGCAATTTTGACCGGTCTGTTAGGGGTTGAAGGAGGTTTTTCTATATTGGTTGTCCATAGATGAAATTTTGTGCAACATTATGGATATGTTTTGAAGTGAGTTTATTCACGAGAAATGTGAATTTTCAAATTCTGAACAAATAATGGGCTTGGAACCTTGAAAAGTGGGCCTGACGGATATTGTGGGCCGCGACGTAGAATCACCTATAAAAAGCAATGATCCACAGGACATGCGATGAGGTCGAACATGATTTGTGACTGGTGACAATCTTCAAAAAGGTTATGGATGGAAAAAAAAACTATCGGGAAATACTTGGTTCTCAGGCAAAAAGTGTACATCTGGTTGGTCATTTTCAAGCCCGAGAAGTGCCATTTCCGGTGATCTGGGTGGTATCAAAACCAGAAATTTTCCTGCACGCTGCGCGCCAACCGATGGTGGCGCTCCGCTTAGATAGTCCTGCCTACAATTTTGAAAATCCATATCAATCGCAAAAAGTGCTCCCCTCCTTTCAAATTCCTGGCTACGTCGCTGGCGCCAACTGATGGTGGCGCTCCGCTTAGATAGTCGTGCATACAACTTTGCAAATCCTGGCTACGCCCCTGACCTTTAATGAATTTCTGTGGGTCAAACTCAAAGCTATTTCGAATGGAAAAAATTGTTAAGATATTAACAAAATAAACTCTAAATCGGAAGATTCCTACATTAGCAACTAGCATGATTTCCCATCATTTTGTCTCAAAAGAAAACTTGTTCCATGTTTCCCAATTGGCACATTGGATATTGCAGTGCTAGTATGCATATTTTCCTTGAGGGGGGGGGGGGGGTGGGGAGGCGTTGATGGAGTGATGTGTATACGCAAATAAGATAATACAATAAGAGTTGTAAAGGGTACTAAATATAAGGCTGCATCAGTCTAATCGAATTTCTGCCCTTTGATGTCGGTGCCCCCCGCCCCCCCCCCCGATTAAAAGTGCTTCCGCCGCCCTTGTCATCAGTCAATGATAGATGAAAAGTACAAATATCCTCTCGTTGACGGTTGAAGGTTGAACTCATGGAAAGTACCACGAGTAATCCTCCTCAATATATTGAACATTAAGTTAAGTAAATATTTATTGACTTTGCAGCGAACATTTCCTATTTTACCTTTATTATAAAAGAAAGGTCATTGCCACTTAAAGATTACCGACACATGTTGGGCTAGAAACGAAATATAGCAATATTACGTTAAGTCATACGAATGCAACATAATACACGGACTGAATGCAAAGAAAACTGGCGACGCTCTCACATGCAATATCAGGTTTAACATTACTCCGTGAGCATTCTACCTTAATTAGCTATGAATAATTGACGAATGCTTCCACAATGTTACGTTACATTGTAGACCCCTACACCTAAATGCATGACTAAGATGAATACACTTTCATCTTAAGCGTTAAGCAAAAAGTATAAATAGTAATACTCCCGGAAGAACCTTTCGAACCACTCATATATACTCTATATAGAATTCCTGTTTCCATATGAAATCAATGTAATATTTATCGAGTTTTTGAGATGCCACAAAACGAGATTAGAAAGCACTGATGCTATCTTTAATAATTTCGCACAGACTGAGTGCGTATTACATCGGTAAAAGTATATTCAACATTGTGAATTAATCAAGGCGGTTCATCATTTGATTTATATGATGTAGTTCTAGAGGACCCGCGCGCCACTTTAAAGTAGCTATGTCATTTAGGACTTTTTCTTGTCGATAATTTACCATGTTAATACAGTTTTAAACTAGTGATATATCACTAGTGTCACCTATATTATTTTATTGGATCTAAGAGTGATTATAATCGCAATGACCAATGAGACTAATATATTATTATTTTCATATATTTAATACAAAAGGAAGTGATCTGGAGTGTGATAAAAAAGGCAAATCAGACCTTATTGTGAACTTTATGGACTGCTTTTCTGCAAGTTGTGTTTGTTTTTCTTCGTTTAAAGTGATAGCGTCTGTCAAGACGACGAGGTTGTGTGCATAAATTTAAAACTTACCAGCCCTACCGATGGAGAAATTATTCAAGACATTATCACTTTCCCACGAAATATAATTTAAGTGATGGGTAAAAAATGTAATTCATTTATTTGATTTTCTTAATGATAAAAAAATATCATCTCACAAAGAAAATCTGCAGAATACAAAGTTTATGACTGTTAACTGTATTTTTTTGGTCCTTTCGGTTACAATATTAAACTGGGCTAATATTTCCGGTATTATCCCCATCCCACTCCTCCCTGTTCATATAAAGCATGTGTTTTATCACTAAAATCATGAACGAGATATAAATAAAGGAAAATACCGTTGACCTAGAAAAGCTGGAAGTTGATATCAAATAACAGTGTGTCCTACCTGGATATGTCTTTGGAACTTCCCAAGCACAGCTATCAGAGAAACCTGTGATAGACATGAAGTCTAAGTTTCCCTGGGTAGCAAAACAGCCCACTGTTGAATTACCACTACACGAGGTAATATAAATCTTGAACACATTATCTTTACCTTCACGTGAATAATGCTTCTTAAAACTACAGTCTTTTGGTTCAATAACGTGCAAGTCTACAACTGGATATGCGTCTGGAATGGAACATGTCAGTTCAAATTTATAGTCATTATTCGGATGTAAAGTAAGATTTTTCCTTTCACAGAGGAGAGGTGAAAGAGGATGATAAATGGTGATCAGACGGTAAGTATGTTGAACGAGATGTGCGTTATAGTAATCAACGAACAATGACACATGGTAGGTTCCAGCATCTTCTGGTTGGAGGTTTAGGATTGAAAAATCAAAATCATAAAAGTACGATGGATAATCTCTGTGTGACATTTCTACTTGAAATAAATAACGATTGACTGTATGATTATCATCCAACCAGAACAGCTCAGTGTAAGCAAAAGTACGAGCAGATGTATCTCCGGCGTGGGCCATCTCAGTGAAGTTCAAATCTAATCGAAGCATATATATATTTATATGAAAAAGAAATATCTCGAAAGGCAAAGTCACATCCTACAACCGAATAGCAGTCTGTCGATTTCATAGCTGGTCCATCTTGACAATTAAAATCACAATCGCTACACTCGGAAAAAGACATTAACTGCAACATCAGGAAGAAGAAAATATCCGAAAAATGTACAATCTCCATTTTTCAATAGATCTTATCTTACAATATTTACGCTGTGCGTTATAATTACCGATGCTAAGCTCTGCAGTGTGGTCTTCTTTCTATAGAAACCAATAGTAGAGAGTAGGCATTCTAGAAGAGATTAAGGTTCGTGCGCATGCACGGAAGTGTTCAGAACATGTAATATCAATGTAGCCACGCGTCTAAGATCACTGATACTAAAATAGTAAAATAAAATATATTAAAATATTTTCACGTGGTTAAATTTAAAAATAATACTGATTCAATTAAATATTACTAAATAACTTACTAACTGACAATGTATTGCAGGTTCTCGTAATACATGGATGTGAACTGAAGATAGTAAAGGTAGTGAAAAGAATGTCGCTCGTTCCATTATTTAAGTATGCCATGAACTCACCCTATATCTTCACAGATTCGATACACAACAAAACCCACTGAAATAACAACAGTCCAACTTCTTAACAAGAGCATGTTACTTCAACTAACTCACTACAACATTATATAGGTGGTGCCCTCGTTATATCAATACTTGCTAACTTTTCAATGGCTCTTATGTCAAAAAGCCTCTGTGAATCATTCATATTCCATGTAATATAACTAGCATATGTTCTAATGTAGTTATATTCGCCACTGCATGCAGTTCTCCGTTCCTTTAAATTACATAATATGAAGACTATTTATCAACACAGCAAGGCTTCACTGTAACACTATAATAAAGTACATGCGTGTTTGTACGATAGCGTTGAAAGTTCACAAATATGAACCAGGCAAAGACAGGTATGCCAGGAGGTGCCTGCATAATGGAGCTTGGAGTCAGGGAAAAAAGGCCCTTTACCATGCCCACCAGCCCACGGACTTCAGAGCAACGCGTGCAAGGAAAGACTTTGAAAGAGCTTAAAGTCATATTGGAATTAAAATTGTGTATTTCAACAATAACAGGGAACAAGCAGTTAAAACAGTACATTGCTTGTTTTGGTGCGATTTAGTATTTGGAAATTGTTCTTATTCTGAAACATTATTCTGAAACATTTTCTAAGTAGGGTGGGGTATTTTTATATGTTAGGCGATGACTTTATGAATGATGAGTAGACAGTTTTTCTTTCAAAGCATTTTAATAAAATAAATGACAAAATACTCACCTGGATTACTTTTAGATATTTTAAATTCACATCTGTCAGAAAACTGCGGCGTGGAAAGGAACGCCAGCGATTCCTGGGTAGCGATGCATCCAACAGTTGAGTTCTTATCACAAGACGTTATGTCAATAGAAAGTTCTTGAACACCGTTATCATCAGTGTAATGTTTCTGAAAATTACAGCCATCGGGCTCAATCATTTCCAGATTTATCGGTGGAAACCCGTCTGTTATTGAACACGATATAGTTACGTGGTAGGAGCCAGATGGGGATGAGGAGGGGCCTTGACAAACAAGATGTGTAGGAGGCTGGTAGACTGTAAAGAGATGATATGTGTGATGAGAGTAAAAAGTATACGGAGATTCATCATGAGTCAATGATAGATGATAAGTACCAGCATCCTGTCGTTGAAGGTTTAAGATGGAGAAAGAAAAATCAACCTGAACAATGTTAGACCAGTAGGAGGATACATCTTCCTCGAATTCTAGTTTTAGTTGAAGTAAATATCGATTGACTGTCTGATTCAGTTTCGATTGTAAACCGTTGTAAAAGTAAGTTCCTTTAGAAGGAACGTCTCTATTATTACGTCTTGTAAAGTTCATCGCTACTCGTAAACCATTAATATCTAATGATTGTACAAAATCATAGTCTTCAGTAACATGAATATCCGGGAACGAGAAGTCACAACCTAGCATAGCGTAGCATTTCTTTGAATTTACTGTTTGTCCTTCTGTGCAGTGATAGTTACAACCGACTACGTTACAACTATATAATACCAAGAATATGGCAAGATGAAAGAACTTTGAAACAATGAAACCATCCATGTTTAAATAATTAACGACCTTTTCAGTTGTCCAACGTCGCAGACGTGCGTTTGTGCCTACATTTATTTTGAAAACTCTTATGAGAGATAGAAAATGATCTTTGTTACAGTGCGCATGCGTTAGCTTGCTTTCAACTGTGCATGACTGGAAAATATATTTCCAACATGACAACATGCATGTACGAGTGTGTTTCGAATTTTAAAGATCGCTTTGTGTTTCTATTTAATTTGAGCAGTTATATTAGCTAAGAAGTAGACTAATGGTTTTAATATAACATTGTTATTTAATTTTATAAGGGTGAGTGTGTGTATGAATCGTTTGTTGTCCTTTTGTGCTCTCGCTATTAATTTAATGGTTATACGTGGCTTTCGAAACAGTATCCTCCAGTAACGTCAAAGTTTTAGTATGTGACGAATGTCATTACTACTTTCAAACTGAGTTAGATCGAGAAAACAGAGAATGAGAATGCAACGTGGAGCTTGAAAGGAAGCACTGACAGAGCATAAGCATATATACATTATCTTCATCATTTTAGAGTGATACATTCATCAAAAATGAAAGGACTGTACCTGAAAGTGATGACGCTCTCACGTGAAAAATTTAACAAAACTGAATTCGAGAGCATTCTACTTTCATCTGCTCCGGTGACCTGACGAGTGAATTAAAAATGTGATGCAACAGTGTAGATAAGAACTTATCAGCAATTGAAGGCTAAAGTATCATCTTCCAAATGAGGTATAAACAAAAAAAACCGGAGTTGCTATTCTGTTTTTAGTGGGGGGCTTTATATTTCACATCCAGGAGTATTAATATATTCATAGTACTCGATCTATATTTATCAAAATGAAAATGAACAGGATGAAAATGGAATTAATTGTTTTATGGCTACGTGACAATGAAATTCAATTGAACTTCTAGTTTCGAGAGAAGGAAGTCTGCTGATATCTGTAGTGATATCATAACCTTTTAACTGGTAATTTGAATGGATACAAAGCAGTTGAAATCGTTCGGATGATTTTATTTTATACATGCAAGTCAAACATGTATTGAATTCCCTGTGTCTGCATTTTCTGTAAGAAATTATAATGCGTTGAGCGCTTGAAGTATGCAATTGATTGTCGAGTCTCGTGAATTTTACATAGTTACTATCTAACTTAACCAGCCTCCACTGAATGAGATGCTATACGTATCTATTGGTGCGCTGGGGAAGGTGTTTTGTTTCGCTGCGTGCTGGTCGTCCTTTGTTAGTTTGTTGAATGTTCCAGTGAGTGGTTGGGGTTTGTCTCTGCTGGTCGGAGGGCGTACCTACTTTTGCGTGGGGGCGGGCTCGCTTGACATGAGGTTTCTTTGTCAGAATGGGTTGGTTTGGTAGTGCCGTTTAGATTCCCGCAGGGCGGGTCACGTAAAAAGTACGTATCTACAAAAGACAGAAAACATCTTTGAGGCTAAAATGAGGAATCCTCTGAAGCAAGTTTTAAATTTCAACAACTTTATATCGTTACAATTATTACTCAAAATAAGATAATTGTAAGTTATCAAGGTGAGACACCCCTCATAGACTTTAGCAAATAATTTCATTTATTTCAGTCGTACATAGTAGGCAATTGGTAGGCATAATATTTTAGTGATAATATTTATGTTTTCAATTTTTCGCGCCCTATGTGAAGTGCGTGAAGCTACTCCGGCCCCGTCCAGGGGGTGTCTCTCACAGCCCCTGCCTTCCGTCCCGCCAACGTAGATCACTTTTCAATGAATTTGATGACTATTCAATAACAATAGCCGAAACAACCCTATGAATATCACTTGGTTTGAAGTGGAGATTTCATTTATGACAATAGTACATTATTAATCAATAACGACTTTGTTACGTCATTTCAGATATTTACAATTTAAAACAGTAAGCTTCTATTATATTATTTCTTGATTTGTTTTAAATGCGTTTTATTTTGAAATCATATAAAACGATTAATCCAGAGTGTTATTATCAATTGGTTAATGTTCTATAAGGATTACATGTTCAGTTCCTTTGATTTATTCAATTACCTTTCTTCATTCAGGTGTGTAACAGGGACCTGTGCATGACTCATTGTATACAATGGTCCTGGAGGCGGTGAAGTCTGACATTCGCCTTCAAGTTGAAGGCGATTTTCGCCGTTTATCTGGGGCTGCCTTTTTTGGACGGTGGTGTTCTGGGGAGGGGGTTTTAGTTTCGCTGCGTGCGGGTCGTCCTTTTGTAGTTTTTTGAATGTTTCTGTGGGGGAGGGGGGGTTTGTGTTGGGCGTTTTTTGTCGCTGCAGGTCGGCGGGCGTATGTCGTTTTTTTTGCTCGCTTGACCTGAGTTTCGTTTTTCAGAATGGGATGGTTCGGTAGTGCCGTTTGGCCGTGACGTTTTGTATTCCGCATGGCGGATCACGTAAAAAGCACAATGTCCCTGCCGATTCTCATAGCGCTATCATGTTACAGTGGTAAAGATGGGTACCAAGTTATCAGTTAAAACTGATGTGTTACAATGTATGACCAGTTGCTACTGAGAAGGACACACAATCCTATGCATATGTGGATTGACTGGACTGACCACTCAGGTTTCGTCAATTATTTCGTCCATATATCAACTTGTGTTACTGTGTTATAACACACTTCAGTTGATACTGACGGCTGTCTCTTATTCAGAGTACAAACTGATCAAGCCATGTATATTGGGTGGATTTTCCGACGCGTATTTGGTCCGCCTTAACGCTCAGAGAGCAACTTTTTAAAGTGCACAAGATTCTGTATATGGGTGTAACATAACATTACATGACTGTGCTACTGTCGTGTTATGGGTCTTGGTCTCGATACGAAGAGTGTAAAATATAACTACAATTCATGACAGACTTTAATGTTATCAGATAGTGTGAATCACTTTACGTAATCATTTCTGACCTAAAAAGGTAACAAATTCAACTTAGGGTCGCTATCAATTCGCTCGATTACTCTCTCTGTCTGTCTGTCTCTCTCTCTCTCTCTCTCTCTCTTATGACAAGTGCCAAAAGCAACAACAATCCTTGTACATATCTTACTAACCAAGATTTGTATTTTCTTTATGCCCGTGGATGTAGCTTGCAACTTAAAGAGCATGATTGGTGCCACGACTGACTCAACTGAGGCTAATGTATACCACGTTAGAATTTCAAAGAGTATCGTAGAATATTTGCTAACCCGTGAGTAAAGAGGCTTGTCTACAAATGACGAAAAGTTGCGGCTTTCTTGGCTAAATGCTTTCACGAATAGCTAACGTTTCAGCTCTCAAATAAAGGACTGCGTGCTTTATACGTGACCCGCCCTGCGTGATCCAAAAGGTCACGGCCAAACGGCACTACTCAGCCATCCCATTCTGACAAAAAATCTCAAGTCAAGAGAGCCAAAAACGTAAATACGCCCACCGACCGAAGCAAACCCCCAACCACCCACTCAAACATTCAAAAACCACAAAAGGACGTTGCTTTATATGGGTGTTATTCAATTGTTCATACATAGCAGTATCATTCTACCAAATCGTCTGACTGTTGCCATGGTCAGTCGAGGGCGCTGTAACAAATCTCTGTTCTCGGACTTTTGGCTTAGCTCATGTGTAGTATCTGTTCCCTTTCGAGGGGAATGGTGATGCACACCTGACGATGATCACACAGTCACAGTCCCGATGCAAAGGGACTGGGGTTGGAAGCGGATCAGTCGTTCAGTAGTTTGGTTTTCGTGCCCAGGTTCTTTCCTGGGCGACTTTTTCTTAAAGAAAAGTATCTCTGTTGAAGTTAAACACCTTCCAACTTTCGGTCTGTATTGGCATGGTGTATGCTATCGATCGTTGATCCAATATTAAACAAGGCGCGGCTGTCCCTGGCCTTATGGGCTTATGAGTGGGGTGTTGGGCTACATGCTTCGTTTGGTTCGTCTTCATCCTGTGGCACGGTCATCCTTCTGGCACCTTCTTCTGGCACCTACAGGCGGGTTGTGCCACTAGGGTGGAGACGGACCATGAGGTCCGATTAGTTTGCATTCTCTTCAAGTATCCAGGGTAATACCTGCCTTTGTAACATGTATACTCCCAATCGGTCTTCTGCTAGACGAGATGTTTATCGACACACTGCCTTCCTTTGTTCCTGGTAGTGCACCATGTGTCATAGTCGGAGACTTTCAACTGTCCCAGACTCTGGTCATGACAGACTCGGGGCTTCTGTGTCTGCTGGTCCTGATGCTGGGATTGCAAAACTCGACAGATTCCCCTCGGCAAAACTTTTAGCCAATGTTTGGAGGCATATAAGCGCCAGGAAAACATTCCACGAAGTCATCATTGCATAACGTTATTACTCGTAGTATTCAACATATTAGATTTATGAGTAATATATTTTGTTAATTTATATTGTTGACTCATAGCACTTTTTGGTCTCTTTTATCCAGGATTGTGTCGTATGTATTTTATTAATTCTGACCAAACTCATTCGTATAGAGTTAGTTAAGTTATTATGTAAAAGCAAAGGATAACATTTATTACATTATGATTTTTCCCTCTTTGAATAAAAAATAATAATAATAAAAAGCTATCTTGAAGTAGTTTAGTGATTATATTTGAGGTGTATTATCCAATACGTTCTGCAGGTTGTCCAAGTTTATAGAATCGATATGATCGAGGTATATGGAAAAAAATTTGACCATGTTGGTTGCCTAGTGCAATTTTCTAATAATTCAATAACAAAGTGGAATGATCCAACAACTCCGTGAAGTACATGCCTTGCTAAACAATGGGGGCAAAAAACATACTCATGCCCCTTCACAATCTCTTCCTCCCATGCACACACCCCCTCTCATCTTTGCCACTTTAAACGCCTGTTATGGCAATATGATCCAAAACAACTCTGTATATATTTGAAATGGCCTGAAGTCGAGGTTTTCTAAATGACTAATAGTTCATTACGAAGCAGTAATGAATTTAATACATGGCTGTGACAGGACACCATGTGATGACTGCCAAAAAGCATCAAGAGAACGTCAAAGTGTACACTGTAGTCCCATTAAATTGCAATAGCTGTAAATTATTCTTTGTATTTTATTTCTTCTTAAAGAGAAACAACTCCGTACCGTTGTCGAAGTATGATGTGTCAGATCGAACGAAGGTTGGTTTTTTATTCTAATCAATAAAATACAATTAATTAAAAATTAAACTAGTCTAGTTACCATGCTCATAAGCATTTAGTTTCAGATGGCGCTGTACCGCTATATAACAGAGGAAGTTATAAAATTCTAACCGCATATTTGTTTAGGTGATAAAAGTAGATAGCGTACGTGTTATTAAATTTCTTGTTCCCTTAAAGCAGATCGCATGTGTTACACATATTTCAATAATAAGTGTGTGTGTGTGTGTTCTTATAGCAATCAATATTGTTATTCGGCTATTGATTCTATTTCTGTGACTAAAAGAGTTCTACATTTTTTCGGCTGGAATGTCTTTATCTGTCTCTCTTATATATCTCATACAGCAGCTATTGGCATTGGAATGACCTTGAACACCTGACCACCTTTCATGGACAGTTATCTGTCGCAATATCCTGTAATTGTAAATCAAACAATAACATAAACCAAATACAGGTGGTCCTGCAGGAACACACGAGTTGCAGACTTACTGTATTAGTATAACCCGACAACCAGTGAAAATTACAATATTTGTCGTGTTTTCCAATTACGTGCAGCACAACAACTGATCACATGGGTATTCTTCGTCAAAATTTCACATTGGTATTCTTCGTCAAAATGCCAATCCATAGAATAGCTTGTCAACTAAGCAAACATATACAGATTTTTCGAGGTGTAGTTAATTCCCTTGTGCCTTCACAAAACAACATTAATCTGTTTATCGTGTCGTTATTTCCTCGTATCGAGAAGAATATGGTTGGATATCGATGATTGGTTAATTTAAAAACTCATTGCAGGATGGCTTGGTGGTGAATTAAATGGCGTAACCTTTAGTAAAATTAGTCGGTTTGTCGGCTTGTGGAGACCTGTTTCCTCAGTTGGTATTCTGTTGTGGGGGAATAGTGAGCCCACGGACAGGTCAGTTCGGTGTGTGGGGGTGGGGGGTGTGTGGTAATTGTTTGTTGCTGATAGTCAACATATTTTCATGTCACGGCCAAACAGCACTACCGAACCATCCCATTCCTACAAACGAAACTTAGGTCAAGCCAAAAAAGTACATACGCCCACCGACTTGCAGAGACAAAACTACAAAAAACGACCAGCACGCAGCGAAACATAACACCCCTCCCCAGCACACCACCGTCCAAAAAAAGCAGCCCCAGATAAACGGCGAAATTGTCTTCAACCTGAAGGCGAATGTCAGACCTCACCGCCTCCAGGACTGCCTGCCAACTGGCAAATTTCCCCTAAAAGCAACATCACATCTATTCCTCCAAACAAGTTTTTTTTTCAATACAGAACAAACACAAATAATACGCTGCAACAGAACAAACTGGAGGGTCTAACCCATATAAAACAAAGCCCTGTACTACCGACCAGGATCAGTCTCCCGTTAAACGGTCGGTCCGGGTCTGAAACCACTCCCACAAGCTTAAAACAAAGGAACAATGCCAAAACAACATGGGCAGTACTCTCTAAGCTACCACAGCCGGTCCTCGGGCACAGTCCATGACCCAATCGCCAGTGATACCTTTTCAGATTGGTCACCAAGGCACCGTGTGCAATTCTTCGTGCAAGATAACGGAGCCTGCAACCATTCAGTCAGGATGACGTCCCTGTACACAAATTGCATTCAAGGCCCTATCTTGCAAGGAACTGTGAACGAGGGCCGGCCGTGACAGGTTAACAGGGGGCAACTCAATAAGAGCGGAGCAAATGACACGCACCACTCTGCTTGGTGCTACTATGCGGTTCTCTGTTGCTAAACAGCACCGGAACCCATCGACGCAAGTGCAACCCGCACCAAAAGCGTACAAAATATGAACAAGGCAACCCTGGGTCAGTTACCGCTACAAACAATTGCTTAAATAACAATTGACTTTCCAGATGAACCACCCCTAGTCCCCCCTTCTCCAATTTTTTGGTACAATACCGCCCTCCTGACAAGCTCTGTACCACCCGACCAAATTAATGAAAACATCGCTCTCTCCAACCGCACAAGGTTGCGACGCGGAATTGGGTAAACCGCGCCAGGGTACCACCATATGGTCGAAACGAAACGATTAATGATGGTGACTTTCCCCAAGATCGAAAGCCAGCGGGTGCCAAAGGTTTCGAGCCTGCTCTCAAATACCTCAGTCGTCTCGTTCCAGGTGACATCACAAGGTGCATCGCAGCCGAACCATATACCACTAATTTTCATATTTTGATCCGACCACGATGCACCGAATGGTAAGTCTCTGTATCTCCAGCTACCAAGGCGAAGGCCCTTTGTCTTTTCCGGATTCAACTTCGCCCCGGTAGTTCTCTCAAAGATAGATAAATCCTGCGAGAGGGCACGAAAGGAGCCCAGACTCGAAACAACACATGTGACGTCATCTGCATATTGAACGCATTTCACTTTGGCACCCCCTGGCACAACGAATGGAACAAGTCTGGAGTCCCTTTCCAAAAGACGAGAGAGGGACTTGCTAAATAAAACATAAAGTTATGGAGACAGGGGGCACCCCTGGCGCACCCCCCTCTCTACGTTAAAAACCTCCGAACAAAACCCATTTACGACAACAGAACTGAAACTTTCCTTATACAAAACAGAAATCCATTTACGAAAATTTAGGTGCAACTTAAATGTCTCCAATACATTCAATAAAAAACCGCGATCCACCATGTCAAAGGCCTTCTGCTGGTCAAGAGAGACCAATGCACATGGCAGATCACGCTCAATGACAAAGTCGGTCAAGTCGCGCATCAACCACAAGTTCTGATGGATGCAATGACCCTTGACTGAATGAGAAAAAAACGAATTTCTCAAAATGATATATACAGAACCAAGTAAAGAAGTAGTGTAGTGGCACATCTAGAATTGTAAAGAATACTCATTCTGTCGTGCGGAAAGATAATTAATTTTAAATCTCTTTGAACTTAATGGCTAGCCCGACGATAACAAAACCGTCTCTTAAAGTTTAATATGATCAGGAATGATGATATAGAAAAACATTGAACACAAAATGATTGGCTATAAGGTCTCCTACAAATACTAAAAATGATATTTCCAGAACCACGGGAACATTTACAAGCCCTTAACTATTATATATTATATACACTTGTTATTGTCAATGTCAGTATTATACCATATTAAATGCTATCATTTACTCTTTCGTGATATCTTGTCATGTGATACACTTAATTTGGAAATGTTCGTTTCCATTCATTTTCATTTAACAGTTTAATTAATTCGTTCAGCAGAGATATAGTTTATGATCGTTTATATTCGATTAAGTATTTATTAACTCGAGTGAATATTCGTCAACTTGTTTCTCTTTCGAGCATTGTCAAAACTTGTAGAATAAATAATAAAATAAAATAATAAAGGTTTTGATTTCATTTTTTGATCAAAACAGTTGGGTAATTTAACTTGTTTTCGTAGAAAAGGTAAAATAGAGACCTATTCTGCTTCCGGGTTTCATGCACGTATTATTTGATAACACTTAACTGATTATATAAGTATTAAGTATTATGATATGTTTTTAAATAAGTATGTCAACAATATTCGGAGGTTTCATTGACGCCTGATTCTCACTCTCAGTTTACGCAGCCGTTTGGGCACTACATACACGTATCATTCGATACCGGTTCAATGTTTATACGTACAATCTACCTTCAGTAATGTTTCATCTGGTACTTTTTAAGAAAAAGTCGCCGAGGATAGAACCAAACTACCGAACAACTGATCCGCTCTCAACCCCAGTCCGCTTGCATCGGGACTGTGACTGTAATTATGGTCGGGTGTGCATCGTCATTCCCCTCGTATGGGAACAGATACTACATATTCTGCAATTTTTCGTTTCAGTTAATAATTGAAAACCCAAAATCTTGCAGATACGAAGGACAAGCTCAACTTTTATTACTCTGCTTGGTATCACTAACGATTGAATCTATGATTCATCAGTACATTTTCGGGCAGATACGTCACCGATACGATACAATTCGGTATTGCTCAGCTCTAACCGAAGAACATTTCGAAAAATAAACAAGGAAGACGGAAGACTCCATATTGAATTATTCCAGTTAACAAAAATCTTCCAATGGCGTTAGTTGTTGATTAACTACCGTTGGTAGTTGGTAGTTGGTTTTCGTGGAGTGCAGACGTGTTTATCGCTCTCGCTGTACATCTGATAACACCCATTTTTTCACTTTTACTGTACTGTGCTATACTTCCCGCAAGGCAGGTGTGTGCGTAAATTGTATATAGTTATCGTATATCGTTTTTAGTTTAAACTTGTCCTTAGTTTGTTTTTGTTACTCCTCTGTGGCCTAGCCACCTTCGGTATCATGGCATCGCGCCGTGATTCCAGAATTGTTAAGTTGACCTTCACCGGTGAACAAGCGGTTTCACCGGTGCAAGTGTTTAGTATTTTAAAGGGTAAGGGTGTTGTTGTGCCTGGAGAGGCTGATGCTTTACAAGCTCTCCAGGAACGTAATACGTATGATCTACGTTTTACCAGTGACGTGACCCAGCAGAAGGGTGTCACGTGGCTGAGTGGGGTTGAAGGTTTGACAGTTACCCCATACGAACGTTCCGTATGGGTAACTGTCATCCACGTAGGACTAGAGGTGCGTCAGGAACTTGTCGCAACTGTTTTAGGTCGGTTTGGGGCTGTCAATGCCATTAAAATGTGCTCCTACGCACAGGCCCCTGGGGTGTTGAACGGGAACCGACAGGTTCGGATCGACCTCGAGCAGGACATTCCTTCCTTCCTTTTTATTGCTGGGCATAAAGCTCACGTGCGTTACCCCGGTCAGCCCCGTACCTGCTTCAGGTGTGGGGAGACCGGGCACGAAGCCAAGGGCTGCCCAAATAAAAAGTGTGGGCGCTGCCTTCGTCTTGGGCATGATACCTCTGCTTGCCCAAGCGAAGTTGTGTGCTCACTCTGTGGGAAGGAGGGACATGTCTTTCGCGCTTGTCCCTCCTCTTATGTCTTTATGACAAAGAGTGGGGGTCAAGCAAAGGCGCCAGGTTCTGGCGCACCTACTGCCTCGGAGGAAGCTCCACGCAAGGAGGGGAAACCGGATGAGGGTTCACCTTCCGCACCTGGTTCACCCTCCCCGTAGTTGCAGACCCCAACCCCGTGCCCGCACCGAGAAACTCTCCACCAGCTTCCCCCGTCAACCCCGTGCCCGCACCGTCTCCACCACACAGCGAAGCGGACACGGGGTCTCCACCAGCTTCCCCCATCAACCCGTCCAGTTCCATCCCCAGTCCGCCGCCGGTATCGCCAGATCCGGAGACTCCGGGTCTCCGGGGGCTATGTCTGACAGCGACTCCGGAGGCTCGGTGATCGTCGAGCAGAAACGTGCCACTGGGACGAGCTGGTACGACGAGATGGGGGAACCCTCTCTGAAAAGGTCGGCCTCAAGTGACGACTCCGACGACGATATGTCGTCTAGAGCGCGCTTGAAGCTTACAGAATCGTCGTCGGCGTAGTTTTGTCCCATTGCCCTCTCATGGCCCATACTTTTTCAGTTGCCACTTTCAACGTCAATGGCATGAGGGATCATTGCAAGCGCAGTCGCATTTTCCAATATTGTATTTCAATGGAGGTCGACTGCGTTTGCCTGCAAGAAACACATATTTTGGAAGAAGATGTCCCTCTATGGGCTTATGAGTGGGGTGGTGGGCTGCATGCTTCGTTTGGTTCGTCTTCATCCTGTGGCACTGTCATCCTTCTGTCACCTCGTCAGGCGGGTTGTGCCACTAGGGTGGAGACGGATCACGAGGGCCGATTGGTTTGCATTCTTTTCAAGTATCCACAGGGAAACATCTCCCTTTGCAATGTGTATGCTCCCAATCGGCCTTCTGCTAGACGAGAATTTTTTTAACACACTGCCTTCCTTTGTTCCTGGTAGTGCTCCATGTGTCATGGTCGGAGACTTTAACTATGTCCCAGACTCGGGTCTTGACAGACTCGGGGCTTCTGTGTCTGCTAGTCCCGACGCTGGGATCACAGAATTGGACAGATTCACTTCGGCACACCTTTTGGCCGATGTCTGGAGGCATATGCACCCGTGTAGTACGGTATATACGTGGGTGAGGCAAAACGGAGAAGATGCCTCCAGGATAGATCGAGTGTATGCGCCCGTGAGTTTTAAATTTTCGGGTTGCGAGACGCTCAGCTGTCCGCTCTCTGACCATGACACTGTAGTAGCACGTTTTGTTTTGCCTTCCATTTTCCCGATCGGGTGGGGCCTATGGAAGCTTAACTGTCGGATTCTTGGCGAGGCATAGTTCCGCCAGGGTTTCGAGACCAGGTACAAAGGATGGCAAACATTGAAGCCGGCCTTTGCTTCTACATCTCAGTGGTGGGATGATGTCAAGTTGCGCATCAAACGCTACGCAATTCAGTATTGCGTGACCCGCGCACGGCGTCGAAGAGAAAAATTCTCGAAGCTGTGCACGGAGGTGAAGTTTGGCGACCCTTCGGCAGTCATCGCTTTGCAGACTTATCTCGATGAAAAGTACACGGTGCCCGCGTCAGGGCCCGTGTCGAAGCGGTGGAAGCCGAAGAGCGCCCTTCACTGAGGTTTTACCAGTCCGTTAGCTCATTGTCCGCGTATATAAAGAGTATTATTCGAGTTTGTTTACGCGTGGCAATGTCGACTTGTCGGCACAGGCTGATTTATTGAGGGGAATCTCAAAAACCGTTCCCCACGATGTCAATGATATTTTAGGGGGCGGAATAACCACTGTTGAGCTTTGGAGGGCGCTTTCGAAGATGAAGAATGGCAAGTCCCCGGGTTCGGACGGGCTTTCGAGGGAGTTCTACCGAACCTTCTGGGCAATAATAGGACCCGACATCAGAGCCGTCTTCGAGGACGCCTTCCAAAACGGACTGTTATACCAAAGTCAACGTCTGGGCATGATAACTTTGCTGCCAAAGTCTGTGGACCCCTTGGATCCCCACAACAAGCGTCCGATCACCTTGTTAAATGTGGACTACAAGTTGCTGGCTAAGGCTTTGTGCAACCGCCTTGCACTGGCTATGCCGCATCTTGTTGGTGATCTCCAGACTTGTGCAGTGAAGGGTCATTGCATCCAGCAGAGCTTGTGGTTGATGCGCGACTTGACCGACTTTGTTATTGAGCGTGATCTGCCATGTGCATTGGTGTCTCTGGACCAGCAGAAGGCTTTTGACATGGTGGATCGCGGTTTTTTAATGAATGTATTGGAGACGTTTCAGTTGCACCCGGTTTTTCGTAAATGGATTTCTGTTTTGTATCAAGAAAGTTTCAGTTCTGTTATCGTAAATGGGTTTTGTTCGGAGGTTTTTAACGTAGAGAGGGGGGTGTGCCAGGGGTGCCCTCTGTCTCCATTACTTTATGTTTTGTTTAGCGAGTCCCTCTCTCGTCTTTTGGAAAGGGACTCCAGACTTGTTCCATTCGTTGTGCCAGGGGGTGCCAAAGTGAAATGCGTTCAATATGCAGATGACGTAACGTGTGTTGTTTCGAGTCTGGGCTCCTTTTGTGCCCTCTCGCAGGATTTATCTATCTTTGAGAAATCTACCGGGGCGAAGTTGAACCCGGAAAAGACAAAGGGCCTTCGCCTTGGTAGCTGGAGATACAGAGACTTACCATTCGGTGCGTCGTGGTCGGATCAGAATATCAACATTAATGGTATATGGTTCGGCTACGATGCACCTTGTGACGTCACCTGGAACGAGAGGGCTGAGGTATTTGAGAGCAGGCTCGAAGCCTTTGGCACCCGCTGGCTTTCGATCCTGGGGAAAGTCACCGTAATTAATCGTTTTGTTTCGCCCATCTTGTGGTACCCTGGCGCGGTGTATCCAATTCCGCGTCGCGTCCTGGTGCGGCTGGAGAGAGCGATATTTTCATTTATTTGGTCGGGTGGTACAGAGCTTGTGAAAAGGGCGGTAATGTACCAAAAACTGGAGAAGGGTGGGTTAGGAGTGGTTCATCTGGGAAGTAAATTGACCTTTTTGTTATTTAAGCAGTTGTTTGTAGCGGTAACTGACCCAGGGTTGCCTTGTTCATATTTTGTACGTTTTTGGGGCGTTTTGCACCTGCGTCGATGGGTTCCGGTGCTGTTTAGCAACAGAGAACCACATAGTAGTAGTCCAAACAGGGTGGTGCGTGTCATCTGCTCCGCTCTGATTGAGTTGCCCCCTGTTGACCTGTCACAGCCGGCCCTCGTTCACAGTTCGTTGCGGAATAAGGCCTTGAATGCAATTTGTGTCCAGGGACGTCATTCTGCCGAAGTATGGCGTTCGGTGCATTCAAGGCTGAATGGTTGCAGGCTCCGTGATCTAGCATGGAGAGTTGCACACGGTGCCTTGGTGACCAACCTAAAAAGATATCATTGGCGATTGGGTGATGGACTGTGCCCTAGGACCGGCTGTGACAGCTTAGAGAGTACTGCTCATGTTTTTTGGCATTGTTGCTTTGTAGTTAACTTATGGGAGTGGTTCCAGACCTGGACCGACCGTGTTATGGGAGACCGTTCATGGTCGGTAGGGCAGGGCTTTATTTTATATGGGGTAGACCCTCCAGTTTGTTCGGTAGCTGTGTTGCACCGCATCATTTTTGTTTGCTCTATTGTAAAAAAACATGTTTGGCGGAATAGATGTAATTTGGTTTTTAGGGGGAAATTTGCCAGTTGGCAGGCACTCCTGGAGGCGGCAAAAATCGCCTTCAAATTGAAGGCGATTTTCGCCGTTTATCTGGGGCTGCCTTTTTTGGACGCTGGTGTACTGGGGAGGGGTTTTTCGTTTCGCTGCGTGCGGGTCGTCCTTTTGTAGGTTTTTGAATGTTTGAGTGGGGGGGTTGGGCGTTTTGTCTCTGCAGGTCGGCGGGCGTATGTTTTTTTGGCTCGCTAGACCTGAGTTTCATTTGTCAGAATGGGATGGTTCGGTAGTGCCGTTTGGCCGTGACGTTTTGTATCCCGCATGGCGGATCACGTAAAAAGCACTACCAACAATTTGCTTAGGTTTTGCCCTAAACTTTCATAGTATTTAATGCCAATACATTGAACGTGTTTCTGTACGTTTGGGTTGAAAGATTGCAAATAATATGTACAACAATGTGAATAAGTAAACTCGCATCTTGAATGAGTTCCACAAATATGGTGACTCAGGAACAGGACCTCTACGTCTCCCCACTATACCTAAGGTCAGAGAAACTGTAGAAATAAAAACACGCGTAAAATATTTTATAACAGTTTTACATTTTAGAATGTTTCATAAACTATGTTGGTTTGTCTTGTTTCCTTTAGTATTCGGAAAGTGGGTTAAGATAGTGTCTGCCATCAGTGTTTCTAAAGGTCAGGCCTTTTTCATTAAGATATATCTTTCCCGTTCAAATAACGTTCTTACAAGCTTCATAAAATACAAATATCATAGAGTAATGACTTACCTTGATCGGTTTTAGAGATGTTAAATTCACATCTGTCAGCGTACTGTGATGTAGTTTGGGACTCCAACGGTTCCTGAGTAGCGATGCATCCAATGGTTGTGTTCTGATCACAAGAAGTAACGTTGACTAAAAGCTTTTTGGTTCCGTTATTATCTGTGTAATGTTTCTGATAATCACAGCCCTCGGGTTTGATTACTTCCAGATTTATCGGTGGATACCCGTCTGTTATTAAACACGATAGGACGACGTAGTATGATGTAGATGGAGATGAGGATGGGCTTTGACAAACAAGAGGTGTAGGAGGCTGGTAGACTGTAAAGAGTATACGGGTGTTATTATCAGTCAATGATAGATGAAAAGTACAAACATCCTCTCGTTGAGGGTGAAAGGTGAACTCAAGGACAGTACCACGAGTAATCCTCCTCAATATATTCAACATTAAGTTCAGTAAACATGTATTAACTTTGCATCGAACATTTCCTATTTTACCTTTATTATACAATAAAAGTCATTGCCACTTAAAGATTACCGACTTAAATGTGGGGCTAGAAACACAAGATAGCAATATTACGTTAAGTCATGATATTTAAGTGGTACATTCGTATAATAAAATACACGGACTGAATGTAAATAATGTAAAGAAAACTGGCGACACTCGCACATGCAATATCAGACTTAACATAACTCCGTGAGCATTCTACCTTAATTAGCTATGAATAATTGACGAATGCTTCCACAATGTGACGTTACATTGCAGACACCTACACCTCGTTAAATGCATGACTAAGTTAAATACACTTTCATCATAAGCATTAAGCAAAAAGTATCTCGGAAGAACCTTTCGAACCACTCCTATATACTCTATGAAGAATTACAACTTAAATAGGAAATCAATATAATATTTATCGACTTTTTGAGATGCCACAAAACGAGATTAGAAACACAGATGCTATCTTTAATAATTTCGCACAGACCGAGAGCGTATTACTGTACTTTAATAATTATCTTGTTACGAGTTCACTGTTTATGCGCATACCAGATCTGATACTTGAGTCGGTGTGGGATAAAAACATTAAAATACGACATTGTTGTAAGGCAAGACAAGATTGATATAAGAAAACATTACAATGTACAGACTGATAGTTACATCCAACCTCCTTGCTGTACTTGTATTGTAGACATGCTCAATGATGGCTATCATTGGTAAAAGTATATTCAACATTGTAATTTGATCAAGCCAGTTCATCATTGATTTGAATGATGTAGTTCTCGAGGACCCGCGCGCCACTTTAAAGTAGCTCTGCCGTGTAGGACTTTGTCTTGTCAACAATTAACCATGTTAATTCAGTTTTAAACTAGTAACACTAGTAACCCTACAAGAATGCATGAAAGTGTTAAGGTGATACAATTATCATATATCACTAGTGTTACCTAAATTAATTTATTAGATCAAAGAGCGAATGTCATCGGGCCGTGATTATAATCGCAATTAGACTGGTATATTATATTTATATATATATAATACGAGACGGAAGTGATCTTGAGCGTGATAGAAATGGCAAATTAGACCTTATTGTCAACTTAATGGACTGCTTTTCGGCAAGATATTTTTTTCTTCGTTAAAAGTGATAGCGTCTGTCAAGACTTTAAAACTTACCAGCCCTACCGATGGAGAAATTATTCAATACATGATACCAACATTATCGCTATTCCAAGGAATATAATTTTAAGTGATGAGTAGCACATGTATTTCATTTCTTTGATTTTCTTAGTGATAAATAAATATCATATCACAAAGGAGATCGACAGAGTACGAAGCGTTTTATGACTGCTAACTGTATTCTTTTGGTACGTTCGGTTACAGAATTTAACTATTTAAATATTTCCGTTATTATCCCCACGCACTCCTCCCTGTTCATATAAAGCATGTGTTTTGTCACTAAAATCATGAACGAGATATAAATAAAAGAAAATACCGTTGACCTAGAAAAGCTGGAAATTGATATCAAATAGCAGTGTGTCCTACCTGGATATGTCTTTGGAACTTCCCAAGCACAACTATTAGAGAAACCTGTGATGGACATGAAGTCTAAGTTTCCCTGGTTAGCAAAACAGCCCACTGTTGAATTACCACTACACGAGGTAATATAAATCTTTAACACATTATCTTTACCTTCACGTGAATATTGCTTCTTAAACCTACAGTCTTTTGGTTCAACAACGTGCAAGTCTACAAATGGATATGCGTCTGGAATGGAACATGTCAGTTCAAATTTATAGTCATTATTCGGATGTAAAGTAAGATTTTCCCTATCACAGAAGAGAGGTAAAGGAGGATGATAAATGGTGAACAGACGGTTAGTATGTTGAACGAGAAGTGTGTTATCGTAATAATCGAACAATGACACATGGTAGGTTCCAGCATCTTCTGGTTCGAGGTTTAGGATTGAAAAATCAAAATCATGAAAGTACGATGGATAATCTCCGTGTGAGTATTCTACTTGAAATAAATAACGATTGACTGTGTGATTGTATTTCGACCAGAAGAGCTCAGTGTAAGCAAAAGTACGGGTAGATGTATCTGCCGTGTGGGCCATCTCAGTGAAGTTCAACTCTAATCGAAGTATATATATACTTATATGAAAAAGAAATATCTCGAAATGCAAAGTCACATCCTACAACCGAATAGCAGTCTGTCGATTTCATAGCTGGTCCATCTTGACAATTAAAATCACAATCGCTACACTCGGAAAAACACATTAACTGCAACAATAATAAGAAGAAAATATCAGAAAAATGTGCAATCTCCATTTTTAAAGAGATCTTATCTTACAATATTTACGCTGTGCGTTATAATTACCGATGCTTAGCTCTGCAGTGTAGTCTTCTTTCGATAGAAACCAATAGTAGAGAGTAGGTATTCTAGAAGAGATTAAGGTTCGTGCGCATGCACGGAAGTGTTCAGAACATGTAATATCAATGTAGCCACGCTTCTAAGATCGCTGATACTAAAATAGTAAAATAAAATATATTAAACAGTCTTTTGCAATGAATTTATACAAATTCCCTTTCTTTGCTGATAGTACGATCTGTGTCGACTGTAATTTTGGAAGAACAACGTATTCGTCTGAGCCTCTTTCATTAACATGAAGTTTGCCTGATGGGAAGTGGTGGTAGTTGTAGTAACTATGAAAGAATGCAACAAGGATGGCATCTTACTTACAAACATTTGACAGTTTCTTGAACACCCGGGTCATTTATACATGACAGCAGATACTAAGTAATATAATCGAAATGTATTTTCTAAAAAGGTCAAATAGAGGGAGGGGTACCCGAGAAATATGAGACTAACAATAAGTTGTATTCATTGTTATAATATATTTAGTTAAGTCCGTTAATAAATTGCCCCTGGCCAACCCTGGCTGTCGACGTCAATGCCTCTATAGTTCGTCAGCATTTGACCAGTCACCGTCAAAATCGTCTATACGCGTAACGGACACTACAGTATAGACGCAGTTTGTGGCTATTGCTTCAGATTAAAGTATGAAGAACAATCAAAATTAGCTTGGAAAATAAAAAACAAGAAATTAGACAGGAAAAGAAAACGACGATTCGATATCTTAGCGAAATGAGTTGTTGGGCGCCTGGAAATACATTCCGAGAAGTCATCATTGCATACGGTTAAAATACTCGTAGTATTCAACATACTAAATTTATGAGTAATATATTTTGTTAATTTATTGTTGACTCATAGCACTTTTTTTTCTCTTTTATCCAGGATGACGTTATTTGACAAGTTGCTCTTGTTTAATTATGCAAAAGTTGGGCAAAATTGCAGTTAAAAAAAAAATCTGTATATCCACCGTCAATGAGATAACAGTGACTCATTACTTTACGAATTAAATTGGCTGCTTTTGGTACCTTTATATATGGCAAAAGAGGCAAGGGGGAAGGAAAATACCAGCTGAACGAGATAGAAAGAAATCCTTAAAATAAACCTAAAAGTCGACGCTCATAAAGAGACATGCTAGAAAGGAAACGAGAACATTTTTGTACTTAATCGCCAAGGACTGAACAAGTTGAAATAACCTTCAACGAACAGAATTTATACTAAAACCAAAAGGAAGAAATATACTGAGACCAAGTGAAGACGAGGCTGAAAGAAACCATATGCAGTAGATATGAAATAGACGTGAACACTTAAGAGAATATAGATGATTCTAACTGTAATTAATTTTGTTGTTGTTTGTGATTATATTTCACATTGAAATTCATATACACTCTATGTCCTTCTTTATGCCCTTGTCGACTGCTCTCTACAAATTAGCATGACAACAACAAATATGATATAAAGAGTGTGACGTCATATAACCAGAATACACTACCCACTTACTGAACAAGGATAATGGGTTTTAATTTGCCTATCGAATTTTTACTTTACAGAAATCGTACGTAGTTAAATTTTAAATGGTGAGTGCTGGGAGATCATAATACTGATAAAAGTAAATATAGAACTTACTAACTGACAATGTATTGCAGGTTCTCCCCAACATGGATTGTAGATATTTTCTTAAAGTAAACGTAGGGAAAAGAATGTCGCTCATTCCGTTATTATTTAAATATGCCATGAACTCACCCTTTATCTTTGCAAATTCGATACACACCCACGGAAATACACCATTCATTAAAGACTATTGGTACTGCCCTCATTTTATATTATTACTTGTTAAAGTTTCAGTTTTTTATAGGCTCTTAGGTCAATGCCTATGTTAATTCTGCAATGGTGTCGTCATCCTTGGTTGTAACTAGCATAATATGTTATAGCATATTATGTTCTAATGTAGCTTATATCCGTCACACTGCGTGCGGTTTTTCGTTCCTTAAAATTACATATGAAGACTATGAATCAACACAGCAAGGCTTCACTGTATTACTGTACTAAAGTACTCGTGTGTTTGTACATTTGTACATTCGCCTTCAGGTTGAAGGCGATTTTCGCCGTTTATCTGGGGCTGCCTTTTTTGGACGCTGGTGTGCCGGGGAGGGGTGTTTTGTTTCGCTGCGTGCTGGTCGTCCTTTTGTAGTTTTTTGAATGTTTCACTGGGTGGTTGGGCGTTTTGTCTCTGCAGGTCGGTGGGCGTATGTACTTCTTTGGCTCGCTTGACCTGAGTTTCGTTTGTAAGAATGGGATGGTTCGGTAGTGCCGTTTGGCCGTGACGTTTTGTATCCCGCATGGCGGGTCACGTAAACAGCACACTCGTGTGTTTGTATGCTAATGGAGCTTATGGTCAGGAAAAAAAGTCCCTTGACCACACCCACCAGCCCACTGACTTCGGAGCAACGCGTGCAAGGAAACTTTGAAAGAGCTAAAAGTCATATTGGATTAAAATTGTGTACTTTAACGATAACAGGGAACTAGCAGTTAGAAAAGTACATTGCTTGTGTTGGTGCAATTTAGTATTCGAAATTGTTCTTAGTCTGAAACATTTTCTTAGTGGGTGGGGTATTTTTATATATTAGGCGATGACTTTAAGAATGATGAGTAGACAGTTTTCTCTTTCAAAGCATTTGCGTTCACAGTTCATAAAATAAATGACAAAAGACTCACCTGAATTACTTTTAGAGATGTTAAATTCACATCTGTCCGAATACTGCGGTGTGGAAAGGAACGCCATCGTGTCCTGTGTAGCGATGCATCCAACAGTTGAGTTTTGGTCACAAGACGTAACGTACATAGAAAGCTCTTGAATACCGTTATTATCTGTGTAATGTTTCTGAAAATCACAGCCGTCGGGCTCAATCATTTCCAGATTTATCGGTGGAAACCCGTTTGTTATTACACAAGATATAGTTACGTGGTAGGAGCCAGATGGGAATGAGGAGGGGCCTTGACAAACAAGAGGTGTAGAAGGCTGGTAGACTGTAAAGAGATGATAGGTGTGAGTATAGTGAGAGTTATCATCAGTCAATGACAGATGATAAGTACCAGCATCCTCTCGTTGAAGGTTTAAGATGGACAAAGAGAAATCAACCTTAGTAACTTCAGGCCAGTAGTGGGATAGATCTTCCTCAACATATTCTAGTTTTACTTGAAATAAATATCGATTGACTGTCTGATTCTGTCTGAGATGTATACCGTTGAAGGAGTAAGTTCCTTTAGAGGGAACTTCTCCATTAGTACGTCTGGTGAAGTTCATCGCTACATCTAAATCATCTATATATACATCTATGTCAAATACATATAATGAATAATGATCTTTATTAACAGCAATATCCGGGAACGAGAAGTCACAACCTATCATAGCGTAGCATTCCTTTGAAGTTACTGTTTGTCCTTCTGTGCAGTGATAGTTACAACCGATTACGTTACAAGTATATAATATCAGGAAGATGGCAAGATGCAATGACTTTGAAACAATGAAACCATCCATGTTTAAATAATTAACGACTTTTAAAGTTGTCCAACGTCGCAGTTTGTGCCTACATTTATTTGAAAACTATAATGAGAGATAGAAAGTGATCTTTGTTACAGTGCGCATGCGTTAATTTGCTTCCAACTGTGCATGACTGGAAAATATATTTCCGACATGACAACATGCATGCACGGGTGTGTTTCGAATTTTAAACATCGCTTTGATTTTTTTTTAACTTGAGCAGTTATATTAGCTAAGAAGTAGGATTATGATTTTAATATAACATTGTTATTTAATGACCAGATATATATTTTTAAGGGCGTTTGTATGAAGCGTTTGTTGTCCTTGTTTGTGTTCTCGCTGTTTATTTAATGCTTAAACTCGGCTTTTGAAACAGTACCCTCCAGTAACGTCAAAACAAGTTTCAGTATGTAACGAATGTCATTACTATACTTTCATACTGAGTAAGACCAATAAAAAACAGAGAATGAGAATGCAACGTGGAGCTTGAAATGAAGCACTGACAGGGCATAAGCATATAGACATAATCTTTATCATTTTAAAGTGATACATTCATCAAAAACGAATTGAATGTACCTGAAAGTGATGACGCACTCATGTGAAAAATTTAACAAACTGAATTCGTGAGCATTCTACTTTCATCTGCTCCGGTGACCTGACGAGTGAATTAAAAATGTGATGCAACAGTGTAGATAAAAACTTATCAGCAATTGAAGGCTAAAATAACATCTTCCAAATGAGGTATTAACACAAAAATCCGGATTTACAATTCTGGTTTTTTGTTGCTTTATATTTCACATCCAGGTGAATTAATATTTTCATTATTTCTTTTGTTTATTTCGCGAACAGCTAATCACTTGGATATTTCTGTGAGTTTTCTTTTTCAATCAAAGTAACTTCTTACATCTATGCAGGGGCGTCAATCCGATTTGAATATATTTTTCTATACCATTTTAACCGACGACTGGAACTGGCCTCGAAAGAAAGGCAGACTAAGCTTAAGATTGTCGGAGAGCTCAGGGTACCGACTCACGAAATCTGGGTGGAATTCACCATTCATCAACATAGATTGATATTCGATGATATGAATCCTGAGATTTGTATGCCCTAACCAAATAGAGCCACGACACTACTTTTTTTCCAAATGTGTGTGTGTGTGGGGGGGGGGGGCATTTGATAGTGTGTCCCTCACCCATCGAAATGTGGAGGGGAAGTATCCCCCCGTCCCCCTAGGATTGACGCCCATGCATCTTTGCATGTAAAAAAAAAAAAAATTACTGTAACGTTTTGCCAGATGTTTCAATGGTTTTGGTTACTCTGAAAATATGTCTCTAACACTCGACGGCTTTTAGTCATACATAGATAGGTATGAGTAGATAAATGTTAGGTAGAGCTTACCAAATAGACGGTATGTGTGTTGCAATACAGTCGGGCCGACAGTCCAGTCGCTGTTTGTAGACTTTATGTCAACTTGATAAGTTCCAGCATCGTCCAATTTGATATTTAGGATTGAGAAATTAAAGTTAAAAGAGCAATCCGGATATTCACAATAAAGGTATTCAACTTGGAATAGATAACGGTCATAAGTATGATCCTCATACCACCGGAACATTCCAGAGTAAAGAAACGGAGCTCGAAGTACATTATCATCGGTAGCCAGCTTGGTAAAGTTCAAATCTAATGTAAGTATATATATATATATGAAAATGAAATATTTGGAAACGATAAGTCACAGCCTACTACCACATAACAGTTTGTTGAATTTACTGTAGGTCCATCTTGACAGTGATAGTCACGATCAATATCTTCGGAAAATGAAAAAGTGACCAGAAAAATGAGAAAACAATGTAAAACAGGTACAAATCCCATATCGCGGTATTTTGACAATTATTCACTGTAAATATGATGCATTTATTGCAACACTTCGCGCATCTGTCTGTAAAGCGAGGAGCGCTGTTTATGAATCAAACAAGGAGTCGTTATTAAGAAACACCCGTGCATGTGCACGTGTGTGTGTTTTCATTTGAGTAACATATGTGCTGATTCAAAGTGAAAATGACTAGGCTGACAATGAAGTTTTTTATTGCTACGTGACAATAAAAATTAATTTAACTTGTAGTTTCGAGAGAAGGAATTCTGCTGATGTCTGTAGTGTTTTAATATCCTTTTTACTGGATATCGTAATGAATATAAGGCTATGGAAATCGCTCGAATGATTTTATTTATACATGCAAGTCAAACATGTATTGAATTACCTGTGTATGCAATTGATAGTCGAGCCTCGTGAATTTGACATAGTTACTATCTAACTTAACCAGATTCACAACTGAATGAGATGTTATACGTATCTATTAAAGACAGAAAACATATCTTTAAGGCTAAAATGAGGAATCCTTTGACGCAATTTTTTATATTTCAACAACTTTATATCGTAACGATTATTGCTCAATATAAGATAATTGTAAGTCATCAAGGTGAGACAACCCTCATAGACTTTAGCAAACATTGTCCTTTTATTACAGTCGTACATAGTAGGCAACGCAGGTAATTGTAGCCATCTATTGTAATATTTTAGAGAATATTTCAAATGTTGTCTCTTCCTTTCACAGTTTCCAAGATGGTTTAACAATATTATCATGTATATGAGACTTAAAACAGACCATTTGGTTGCCTAGCTTTTCTTCTAAAATTCAATGCTTTAATTCTCCGGCCGAATAATCCAACAACGATGTGGAGTGCATCCTGAGCAGAGAGAGGTGAAGTGCGGAAAGCTACTCGTCCGGGGGGGGGGGGGGGGTAAAAGGCGAAACAACCCTTTGAATATCACGTGGTTTGAAGTGGAGATCTCGTTCATGACAATAGTCCATTATTAATCAATCACGACTTTGTTACGTCTTTTCAGATGTTACAATTTAAAACAGTAAGCTTCTATATTATTTCTTGATTTGTGGTAAATGCGTTTCATTTTGAAATCCTATAAAACGATTAATCTAGAATGTTATTATCAATTGATTAATATTCTATAAGGATAACATGTTCAGATCCGTTGACTTATTCAATTACCTTTCTTCATTCAGGTGTGTAACAGGGGACCTGTGCATGACTCATTGTATACAACTTCCCTGCCGATTCTCATGGCTTTATCATGTAAAACTGGTTAAGGTGGGTACCAAATAATCAGATAAAACTGATGTGTTATAATTTTATGACCAGTTGCTACTGAGAAGGACACACAATCCTATGCATATGTGGATTGACTGGACTAACCACTCAGGTTTCGCCAATTATATTTCAACGTGTGTTTCAGTTTATACTGACGGCTGTCTCTTACTCAAAGTACAAACTGATATTTCGGGGGGGGGGGCGGAATAAGTACTGTTGAGATTTGCAAGTCCACGGGTTCGGACGGGCTTCCGAGGGAGTTCTACCGAAACTGTTGGGCTATGATTGGACCTGATATCAGAGCCGTCTTCGAAGACGCCTTCTGCCGACTGTTAAACCAGAGTCAACGTCTGGGTATGATAACTTTGCTGTCCAAGTCTGGGGACCCCTTGGATCATCGTAACAAGCGCCAGATTACCTTCTTAAATGTTGATTACAAGTAGCTGGATAAGGCTTTGTGCAACCGCCTTGCACTGGCTATGCCGCATCTTGTGGGTGATCTCCAGACTTGTGCAGTCAAGGGTCATTGCATCCAGCAGAACTTTTGGATGATGCGCGACTTTGTTATTGAGCGTGATCTGCCATGTGCATTGGTGTTTCTTGACCAGCCGAAGGCCTTTGACACGGTGGATCGCGGTTTTTTAATGAATGTATTGGAGACGTTTCAGTTGCACCCACGTTTTTGTAAATGGATTTCTGTTTTGTATCAGGAAAGTTTCAGTTCTTTGATCGTTCATGATCAATCTCCGAGTTATATGACTGAATTGGTGAAACGCTACACTCCAGCTAAGGCATTACGGTCCCAAAGTCATCTTTCTCTTGTTATTCCTCGAACTAACAAAGTCATATATGGAGATTGTTCTTTCAGTGCAGCAGGTCCTAAACTCTGGAATTCTCTTCCTCATCACTTGGAAAATGTCACATCTATTGACACTTTTAAAAAGCATTTAAAAACTTTTCTTTTTAGGCTTAAGTATGGGCATTAATCTTATTCGTTGTTTTATTCTCATTACTGTGCCCATTTTATGTATATTTATTTTGTTATGTTCTTTATTGTGGCTTTTAACCCTGTCTTCTATCATTTTCTTACTTTTACTGCTGCTGTTATTACTTTTAGGTTTTCTTAAGTTTGGTAATTTTATATTCCAGGCATTGGTTCTTTTGTACAGTGCTCTTGAGCATGTTTTATTTCATGATAACAACACTTTAATATTTTGTATTTATTATATTATATCGTAAATGGGTTTTGTTCAGAGGTTTTTAACTGAGAGAGGAGGGTGCGACTGGGGTGCCCTCTGTCTCCATTATTTTATGTTTTGTTTTGCGAGTTCCTCTGCCGTCTTTTGGAAAGGGACTCGAGACTTGTTCCATTTGTTGTGCCAAGGGGTGCCAAAGGGAAATGCGTTCAATATGCAGATTACGTCACCGTTACGAGATACCGGGGCGAAGTTGAATCCGAACAAGACAAAGGGCCTTCGCCTTGGTAGCTGGAGATACAGAGACTTAACATACAGTGCATCGTGGTCGGATCAGAATATCAAAATTATTATATATGGTTCGGCTACGATGCACCTTGTCATGTCACCCAGAACGAGAGGGCTGAGGTATTTGAGAGCAGGCTCAAAACCTTTGGCACCCGCTGGCTTTCGATCTTGGGGAAAGTCACCGTTATTAATCGTTTTGTTCCACCCATCTTGTGGTACCCGGGCTCGGTATACCCAGTTCCACGTCGCGTCCTGGTGCGGTTGGAGAGAGCGATATTTTCATTCATTTGGTTGGGTGGTACAGAGCTGGTCAATAGGGCTCTAATGTACCAAAACTTGAGAAAGGGGAGGTGGGTAGGAGTGATTCATCTGGGAAGTAAATTGACTTTTTTTGTTATTTAAGCATATGTTCGTAGCGGGAACTGACCCAGGGTTGCCTTGTTTATATTTGTTACGATTTGGGGGCGGGTTGCACTTGCGTCGATGGGTCCCGGCGCTGTTTAGCAACAGAGAACCACATAGTAGTACTCCGAGCAGGGTGGTGCGTGTCATTTGTTCCGCTCGTTATGAGTTACCCCCTGTTGACCTGTCACGATCGGTCCTCGTTCACAGTTCCTTGCGGGAGAGTGCCTTGAATGCGTTATTTGTACAGGGACGTCATCCTTCCGAAGTATGGCGTTCAGTGCATTCAAGCCTAAATAGTTGCAGGCTCCGAGATCTAGCTTGGAGAATTGCATTGGCGATTGGGTGATGGACTATGCCCAACTACCGACTGTGACAGCTTAGAGTACTGCCCATGCTCTTTTGGCATTGCTCCTTTGTTTTAAGCTTGTGGGAGTGGTTTCAGACCTGAACCGACCGTGTAAAGGCAGACCTTTCATGGTCGGTAGGACAGGGCTTTATTTTAAATGGGGTAGATCCTCCAGTTTGTTCTGTTGCTGTGTTGCACCGTGTTGCTTGTGTCTGTGCTGTTTTGGAGGGGAAAAAAAACTTAATTTGGAGGAATAGATGCAATACAGTTTTAAGGGGAAAATTTGCCAGTAGGCAGACAGTCTTGGAGGCGGTCAAGTGTGGAATTCGCCTTTAGATTGAAGGTCATTTTCGCCTTTCATGGACGCTGGTGCGCTGGGGAGGGGTGTTTTGTTTCGCTGCGTGCTGGTCGTCCTTTTTTTTAAATGTTAGGGTGGGTGGTTTGTCTCTGCTGGTCGGTGGGCGTGTTTGCTTTTTAGGCTCGCTTTTTCATTTGTCACAGAGGGCTGGTTGAATAGTGCCATTTGGCAGTGAGGTTTTTGTTCCCGCTTAGCGGGTCACGTGAAAAGCACAGAACAAGCTGGAAACAAAGGAACAATGCAAACAAAAATATCAGCATTACTCTCTAAATTGTCACAGCCTCCAGGTTACGTGCAGCATAACAACTGATCACATTGGTATTCTTCGTCAAAATGCCAAAAACACACACTAATTTTTCGAGGTGTGTACAATTCGCATGTCCCTTCAGAAACAACATATCTACATTACTGAATATCTATTATTGTATCGTTATTTCATTGTATTGAGAGGAATATGGTTCGGTATCGATGAACGATCAATTTAACAACTCATTGCAAGTTGGCTTGGTGGTGAATGGGATGGCGTAGCCTACAGTGAAATTACAATCGGTTTGTCGGCTTGTCGAGACCTGTTTCCTCGGGTCGTTGATATTCTGGTTTGGGTGAACGAAGGGCCTACGGAGTGTGTGTGTGTGTGTGTGTGTGTTGGGGGTGGTTCAGGGGGGTGGTGTGTGTAATTGTTAATTGCTGATAGTTTAGTTAAAGTACGGGTAGGGTTTGGTCTATTATTGTAGCTCTATTATTGTAGCTCTTTACAGCATGCTTAGAACACATCTTCAAAGACATCAATTGGGAAGATAAAGGTATCAATGTGATTGGGGAGAAGCTCAACCACCTCCGTTTTGCTGATGATATAGTCATAATAGCTAACAGCTTCAACGAAATGGAGAGCATGCTACAGGACTTGGACATAGCAAGCGGGAAAAGAGGACTGAAAATGAATATGAAGAAGACCAACGTAATGGCAGACCAATCAGTTAAACACAAACAAATCATCATTAATGGAACAGAATTGGAACATGTATCTGAATACATTTACCTGGGACAAAGGTTCACTCTCACCGAAAGGAATCAAGATAATGAAATAAGGAGGAGGATCAAAGCAGGGTGGCAAGCATTTGGCAGATACAGCCACATCATGAAGGGCAATCTACCAATATGCTTAAAAAGGAAAGTGTATGACCAATGCATTCTCCCATCAATGACATATGCATCAGAAACATGGACACTAACAATTAAAATGGAAAGAAAGTTAGCAGCCGCACAGCATAACATGGAGAGGAGTATGCTTAACATAACATGCAAAGATCACAAAACCAATAAGTGGATAAGGGAACAGACAAAGGTACAGGATATAATGGAAGTATTCAAACATCGTAAATGGACATGGGCCGGCCATGTCACTAGAAGGGGAGATGGAAGATGGAGCACGCTAACCACTGTATGGACACCGCTTGACGGGAAAAGGAACAGAGGCAGGCAAAGAAAGAGATGGAGAGATGAAATACAGAAATTCTGGAATGAAACCAATTGGTACACACATGCAAGGGAGAGAGAGAGTTGGAGATATCATGCTGAGGCCTTCATCCAGCAGTGGATCGACAACGGCTGAAGAAGAAGAAGAAGGGTTTGGTATTTAGTGCATTTTAGGCCTTGACGTTCGCGGATCACGTTAACAGCACAGTAAAGTTACCAACAACTATCGGTTCCAAAGTCGTTCATGAGGAATCAATTTGGGATATTGATGATTGAGCATTTTTTTTTTTTAAGTTCCTTAGATCTGAAAACTATTACAGTGATCCCCTTAATTACGTACATAATATAGTTTTCTAACTCTTCCTAATCTTTTCTTGTACTTTTTCTGGCTCTTTTTGTAGTTATATTCTTTGATTCTCCTCTCTTATATGTTGTCTCTGGACTTCTACTCTTCATGTTTCCTTTAAACTTTCTCAACAGCCCTAGTCACCTCAATCAGTTAGCATATCGTGTGATCTACCTTGCGTAATTGTATTCCCCGTCCAATTATTTTTTAGCGTTTTAACCACCTATACCTTTCTATTCATTTTACGCAACTAGGAACCTTAGCGGTTGAGGGGCTACTGTATTCAGCCACCGTCCCAGACGGTTTGTCTGAGACGCGAAAAACATATTCCATACTTGTCTTACGTTTTCGGGAGATTATCCTAGCACCAAGATGTTACCATTCGATTCTTATAGATAAAAAGCATTGCACGTGCCCTCGATTTTTACACTGTGAACTTTCAAATAAGGTTTATGAAACTGAAATGTCGCCCTCACAATCAAGAGAAAGTTATCTCTTGTTTCTAAATGACAACTGTGGTCTTTGAGCTCCTACATGTGAAATGTTGCTTGTATTTTTTAATTAAAGATAGTGTTCACATACCCAAACAAGTACCTAATATATGTGAACGATAAATAACACGCTCTCCTTGCCATTGGCCAATCTTATTATAGTATGTGTATTAAAAGACACTGATTATACACGTTGTTGATTTATATTATTATTATATCTTTGTTTATGGGTAGATGTAATGCACAAATTCTGCGGCATGTTTCACAGTATCTATGGCTTTTGGGCCGGAGGGGTTGGTGAACCGATAAGCTGACCGCCTTGTGTTTTAAAATATGTTGATTGGATAGTGTGGGTGAACGAGGGGATGAATGTCGTCGTGGCTGTGCGTGTCATCCAAAAAAAAGGATATAATATTATACAAATTAGAGAACAACTGTTGTTCGTCAAATAACACATTTGTTGGTTGACTGAAGTGCTACGGTGGATGTTTCAAATAAGTGCTAAACGGCGGATATCAGAGGAGACCTTACGGCGAGTAACCTGTACACCTTCCCAATGAGATTTTCTTTGTTATAAATTCAATAAAATGAGTATTGAAGGTACCACGAGGTTAGTTCATGAGAGGTCCGCGAAGTGCCCGATGAGATAAGAGCCTAGAGTCAAGGGAATCGGTGATACGGAGAGTACCAAATTGAATCCTCAATAAGTACCATGTGAGCGCCAAATTGATATCAGATGAGTTCTGCCGCTGGTAGTTGGTTCATGCTTTTGAAATTTGATCCTGCTTTCTATAACATATCTGTAAATAATGCGCCAACCGCGTACTGATCATCTGTAAAAGACAAAATAAATAGTAGTCCGTGACTGGAAAAATAATTAGACATTTACACAATGTGGTACTTCAAGATTGGTATTCAAATTAATTTAACTAACTTAAACACCATTATGAAACAATGCATATAAATTGACAAATACTAAGCAATCTATCCGATCTATCAGACCGCTAATACTCTACATGAATTAGAATCACAAATACAAAACGATACATCCAAAATCGTTGCAAACAATATGATGAAAACAAAACCCAAATAACTCATTATGAACGCAAACAGTCCTAAAACAAAATAGTGAATTTTACTTGAAAACAGCGTAAGCTAGTCCTCTAAAACACGACATCACTTTATCCCAAACACCAATAGGAAAAGATCCAAAACCTTTTAAACACCTACAATATATCTTGAATCAATAAAAATAAACTAATATCACAAAATCAGAAAGTACTCAAAAGGATATGTACAGAACGAGGAAAGAAGTAATGGCACATCTGGAATCGCAAAGAATATTCATTCTGTCCTACGGAATAATCAATAATTTGAAATCTCTTTGACCTTAACGGCTAGCCAGACGATACCAAGAAAGGTCTCTTAAAGCAAAATATGATCAGAAATGATGATAAAAGAAAAACATTGAACACCAAACGATTGTCTATAAAGTCTAGCACAAACACTAAAAATGATATTCCCAGAACCACAGAGACGTTTACAAACCCTTAACTGTAATATACATAACGTTGGAAAATACTTGTAATTGTCAAATGTCAGTATTCTACCGTAAGGATCGGTTTTAATATCATTAATAAATGCTATCATTTTCTCTTCTCTGATTATCTTGTCATATGATACACTTAATTTTGAAATGGTGGTTGCCGTTCATTTTTATTTAACAATTTGAATATTTGTTCAGCATAGTTATAGTTTTGTCTTTTATATTCGATTCAATGATTAAAAAGTCGGGTGAATATTCATTGTTTCTTTTTCGAATATTGTTTGACCTTGTGTAGAATAAATGAAGGAAGTGATATCATTTCTTGATCGAAACAGTTTTGGGTAACTTGTTTTCGTAGGAAAGGTAATATAGACACCCAATCTGCTTCCTGGTTTTACTGTCATAATTCAGAGCATACTCATTTTAAATATATTGAAAGTCTTTTTTTCTCATTACTGGCATTGGAAATGTTCACAATTTAAGTTGTGTTTATTACACAAGCAAATCGAAAGTCCATTAAACATGACACTATTTCTTGTGAACCTATGTTACATCAGAGAGGTGTCTACAATACACCCATAGTTCAATTAAATCAGTAAAACAATATTTTGAAACTTCTTGACGCCTGTTTCTCACTTTCAGCTTACGCAGCCGTTTGGGCTGATCAAAGGCACGACATACAAGTGGCGTAGCTGGGGGGGGGGCAAGGGAGGATACGTGCCCCGGTGTTAGAGGGCGCTGTAATGGGAGAATGAGAGCCAAAAAAAAGAAGCAACTTTTAGAAAAACATGATGAATTGATGTTTGTCGTCAGGCATGAATATTTTCCAGTTACATAATCTGAACTGAATGTAGTTGTTTTTATTAACAAATTTATAGATTGTGATTTCTCCAGACCATTTCGACCGTTTTCTCTTCTTTTTTTAAATTTCTGTTCTGTATTTTGTAATGACTACATGTCACGGTACATAAACAAACTTGAAAATATAATTATACTTTTACTTATCCAACCTAATCAACCACATTGTTAATAGAATTTAAATAAATAATGGCATTGAAAAAAAATAAATTTAACTTAAAGAGATGCTTTAAGCACAAGTATATATGTTATAGCACTTTTTAATGGTTTCAAAAATAGTATTACTATCAAATAAATCATTATTTTTTAAATGTGATGTAATAACAACGTTCTTATTTTGAAGTAGTTGATGACATATCAAGAGAAGAAGTTATATTTGGCACAAATTAAACAAATTAGGAATTGGATAAAGCATGTCTTCATATATTTTGTTCATGAAAAAACACAATACTTTCTTCCCCCGCATAAGGGTTTAAGTTTTTCAATGCATTTAACAGCCACTGCGAAACTTGCAATGGCATAAAATTACTTATTTTATTTTTTACTCCTTTCGTAACTACCGAATTGTCTGGAATGTGTTGAAAAGAATCCCTACAAAGAAAAATCCCTGTTTATCCGAGACAGTCGTTAATCACTAAACTTATTAATGAGAGTATCATAAAAATACAGTGTGCTTTGTTTCGTGATTTGTTCACGAATCAAAGCAACTATTCAAATCGTTAGCCTGTATGTGGGAAAACAGAAGAGAAATTACACTTCTATGTTTTACTTTCAAAATTGAAAGCATGATCAGTTTAAAAAAGTGGCAATTACATTTTCTCACGAATGACCTTTATAACCATTCTTTACAATAACCTTTTATAGTTTATATTAACTTTATTAACTTTGAATTAAATTGTGTAGATGCTTTTCAAATGCTATAACAAATGAATACCTCTATCGATAAACAACAATTTGAAGCTCTCTTTGGATTTTGTTTTACAATAAAGGGTTCAGAATATAGGGTTAAGAATTAATGCGATGATTGTATTTATTGATCGGTATAGCATTAAACTTATATTCGTGACACAAAATACCAGTTATAATGTTAGTGTTAATATTACACTAATGAATGTTACAGCAATAAAATATGCAAACACTGAACTAGAAATTTTCATAAAGAATGTCGCTCTCTTGTTTTCTTCAAGATACATTTTCCCGTACAAATAACGTAATGACTTAAAGTAATGACTAACCTTGATCGGTTCTAGAGATGTTAAATTCACATATGTCATCGTACTGTGATGTAGAAAGGGACTCAAACTGTTCCTGGGTACAGATGCATCCAATGGTTGAGTTCTGATCACAATAAGTAACGTAGACTAATAGTCTTTAGTCCGTTATTAGCTGTGTAATGTTTCCGATAATCACAGCCCTCGCATAGGATTACTTCCAGATTTATCGGTGGAAACCCGTCTGTTATTGAACAAGATAGGGCGACGTGTTATAGGATGGAGATGAGGAAAGGCCTTGTCATATAAGAGGTGTAGAAGGCTGGTATAATGTAAAGAGTTGTTAGATGTGATGAGAGTAAAGTGTATACGCGAGTTATCATCAGTCTATGATATATGATAAGTAGAAACACCTGAGAGCGGTTTACTGTACTTTAATAATTATCTTGTTAGGAATTCACTGTTTATGCGTACATCGATAGTAAACGTATTTGATACTTGAGTCTGTGAGGGATAAAAACACTGAAATACGAAAATGTTGTGAGGCAAGACAACCTTGACCTTAGAATACTTTTCATATATTTAATGAGACGGAATTGATCTTGTGCGTGATAGTAAGTTGTGGACTGCATGAAAAACGAACAACACCATTACAAGACACCCATGTCTCTTTTGTAAGCCGACGAGGAGTGTGCATAAGTTAAAAACTTAAAGTAGCCTTCAAGTTTATGCGGTACTATTACCAGCCCTATCGACGAAAAAATTATTCCAACCAGGATGCCAAAAGTATCACTCTCCCACGAAATATAATTTAAAGAGTGCTAAGCAATTTATGACTGCAACCCATTTTACTGGGCCAATAGTTTCGGTGTTATCCCCAGCCCACTCCTGCCTGTTTATATAAAAACACGTGTTTTGCCACTAAAAACATGAACGAGGTATGAATAATAAATTGAAAGCACCGGTGACCTAGAAACGCTGGAAGCAGATAACAGTATGTCTTACTTGGATATGTCTTTGGAACTTCCCAAGCACAACTATTAGAGTAACTAGTGATGGACATGAAGTCCAAGTGTCCCTGAGTAGCAACCAAGCCAACTGTTGAATTACCACTACACGAGGTAATATAAATTTTAAACACATCAAATTTCCCTCATTTCAATAACAAGCAACTCTACAACTGGATATATTTGTCTGGTCTGGAACATGTCAGTTCAAAGTAAAAGTTATTATTCTGAAGTAAAGTAAGAGTTTTCATGTCACAGAGGGGAGGTGAAGGAGGATAATAAATTGTAAACAGACGGTAAGTATGCTGCAGGAGAGTAGCATGTATAATATTATGATCAAAATCGACCAATGGCACATGGTACGTTCCAGCATCTTCTGGTTGGAGATTTAGAACTGTAAAACCAAAATCATAAAAATGCGATGAATAATATTCAAGTGAGTAATTAAAATAAATATTGATTGACTATATGCTCACCATATGACCATAACAGCTCAGTTTCAGCAAAAGTACGGGCAGATGTCACTCCGATGTGGGCCATCTCAGGGAAGTTCAACTGAAATCGAAGTATATATATATATATATATATATATAATTCATATTTATATGAAAAGGAAATATCTCAGAAGGCAAAGTCACATCCTACAACAGAATAAAAACCTGTCAATCTGATATCTGGTCCATCTTGACAATTAAAATTACAATCGATACACTCAGACAATGACATTTACTGGGACATTACGACGAATAAAATAAAAAATTGTAAAATCTCCATTTGTAAAGATATCTGATCTTTAACAATGATTATCCTGTACGTTACGAACACCGCTGTCTCACTCTGCAGTGTCGTCTTTAACAATGTTTACGCTGTGCTTTATAACGACCGCCGACTAACTTTGCAGTGCAGTCTTCTTTTATAGAGACCAATAGTAGACAGTAGGTATTCTGGAGGAGGTTAAGGATCGTGCGCATGCACGGAAATGTTAACACAGGAAAATAAAATACTTTGGTCACAGTATTCAGTGAAATAATATTAGTACTTCTCAGTTCCTGTTAATCTGCCTTCGGAGTGTTGATTGTAGAGGGCAAAGAACCAATGTTTATTTTACTCGGTTATCCTTTCAATGGTCAGCTTACCATTTGTAACTCTCAGGGAATGGATGATGATAACAAATGTACGAGTTATCTCTTTCATAGTTTCCATTTGCAAACCATATGACTATATGACAGTAATGTGTTTATATACAGGTAAATATAAACTAAACGCTGGTTATGCGAAATAATCCTCTGACGCTGTACATAGCTTTTTGCGCCCGGTGCTTGGCTAAGTAACTTTTAAATGTTAACGAATCGAAATCTCATTTATATTTTATATGAAATACTGCGTGAAATCTTAAAAAATAAAACGAAAATCGCCTTCAACCTGAAAGCGAATGTCAAACTGACAAGGTTGTGCAGAGATGTCGGTGGTTCTCTTAAAAAACAAACGGATGTGAACTGAATATGACAGAATGTTTCACACAGTGAACGTAGGGCAAGCAATGTCGCTTATTCCACTATTTAAATCTTGCCATGAGCCCACACTACATCTTCACCCATTCGACATACACCAAAACGGAAACCACAGTCCACTTTTAATTACAAAAATATGCTGCCTCAACTAGGTCACCACACAAAGGTTATAAGTATTTTCTAATATTTGTCCTAATATTTGTCCTAATACTTGTCATTTAGCCTTTGAAGAAGATCCTGCTAGAATTGAACGTCAGGCCAACTTACTTTTACACATTCTCCCACACAGGCTCTCTAGTGGATAAGCAGTTTGCTAACAGTTTTATTTTATTCTAATATTTTCATCATACTATTTTAGGCTCTAAGGTCAAAATATTATGTGAATCATGCAATTGTGCCGTCTTCCATGGATATAACTATCACATGTTCTAATGTAGCTATATCCGCCCCTGCGTGCAGGTCTCCGTTTCTTAAAATTGAAGACTATTAAACAACATAACAAGGCTTCTTTGTATCACTGTACTTATCAATAAATATCACTTGAAGAAAATTCACGTGTTTTTGTACGTTAGCGTTGAACGTTTGCAAAAATGAACCTGGCAATTACAGGACAGGAATACCAGGAAGCGCCTGTAAAATGGAGCTTGGGATCAAAAACAAGAAGTCCCTTAACCATACCCACCAGCCCACCGACTTCGGAGCAACGTGTGCAAGGAAACACTGAGCTTAAAGTCATTTTGGATTAAAATTGGATACTTCAACATTAACGGGGAATAAGCAGTTAGAAAAGTAAAAGCTTCTGTTGGTGCGATTTAGTATTCAGAAATTGGTCTTAAATAGTTTGTTAAATTTGAACGATTCTTTTCTTCTTGGGGTGGGGGTATATTTATATGTTAAGCGATGGCTATACAAATAATGAATAGACACTTTTCTCTTTCATAGCATTTGCGTACACGGTTGATAATAAAAATGACAAGAAACTCACCTGGATTACTTTTAGAGATGTTAAACTCACATCGGCCAGAATACTGCGGTGTAGAAAAGAACTCCAGCTGTTCCTGAGTAGCGATGCATCCAACGGTTGAGTTCTGATCACAAGACATGACGTTAATATAAAGCTCTTGAATACCGTTATCATCTGTGTAATGTTTCTGAAAATCACAGCCCTCGGGCTCAATCATTTCCAGATTTATCGGTGGAAACCCGTTTGTTATTGAACAAGATATAGTTATGTGGTAAGAGCCAGATGGGGATGAGGAGGGGCCTTGACAAACAAGGGGTGTAGGAGGCTGATAGACTGTAAAGAGATGATAGGTATAATGAGAGTAAAGAGTATACGGAGAGCCATCATCAGTCAATGACAGATGATAAGTACCAGCATCCTGTCGTTGAACGTTTAAGATAGAGAAAGAGAAATCAACCTTAGTAATGTTAGGCCAGTAGTAGGACCGATGTTCCTCGATATAGTCTACTTTTACTTGAAATGAATATCGGTTGACTGTCTGATTCTGTCTTCTTTGTATACCGTTGTAGGAGTAGATTCCTTTAGAGGGAACGTTTCCATTAGTACGTCCGGTGAAGTTCATTGCTACTCGCAAACCATATATATATATAGATCCATATATGGTTTTGATATATAATTCAATATTGTCTTCATTAACAGGAATATCCGGGAACGAGAAGTCACAAGCTAGCATAGCGTAGCATTCCTTTGAATTTACTGTTTGTCCTTCTGTGCAGTGATAGTTACGACCGATTACGTTACAAGTATATAATACCAGGAAGATGGCAAGATGAAAAAACTTTGAAACAATGAAACCATCCATGTTTTAATAACTAACGACTTTTAAAGCTGTCCAACGTCGCAGACGTGCGTTTGTGCCTACATTTATAAGAAAACTCTTATAGCCTAAGAGATAGAAAGTGATCTTTGTTACAACGCGCATGCGTTAATTCCTTTCAACTGTGCATGTCTGGAAAATATATTTCCGACGTGACAACATGCACGCACGAGTGTGTTTCGAATTTTACACATCGCTTTGTTTTTTGTATTTTTAACTTGAGCAGTTATATTAGCTAAGAAGTAGGCTAATGATTTTAATATAACATTGTTATTTAATGACAAACATATTTGTTGAAGGGTGAGTGTTTGTGTTTGAATCGTTTGTTGTCCTTTCGTGTTCTCGTTATTAATTTAATGCTTATACGTGCCTTTTGAAACAGTTACATAAAATCAAGCTTTAGTATGTGACAAATGTCATTACTATACTTTCATACTGAATTATACGGAGAAAAACAGAGAATGAGAATGCAACGTGGAGCTTGAAATGAAGCACCAACAGAGCATAAGCATATAGACATTACCTTCATCATGTTAAAGTGATACATTCATCAAAAACGGAATGACTGTACCTGAAAGTGATGATGCTCTCACGTGAAACATTGAACAAAACTGAATTCGCATTCTATTTTAATCTGCTCTGGTGACGGGACGAGTGAATTCAAAATATGATGCAACAGTGTAGATAACAACACATCATCATTTGACGGCTAAAATAACATCTTTCATATGAGGTATTAACAAAAAATCCGGATTTACTATTCTGTTTTTCTTTTGTTGGCTTTATATTTCACATCCCAGGTGAATTAATATATTCATGGTTCTCGATCATCTGCATCGAATTACTGTTGGTGTTACTTTATCACAGTTTAAATTCAACAGGCTCGTGGATTCATATGGCAGGAAGATTAGTAAAACGCACTTACAAATGGTGAGACCTTTATTTACCTTCCGTTGCTTTTTCGGTAGAATCCTTCACCCTTACATATTGAATAATTTATTGAATAAAATTAATCGCATTGTTCATTGTACCGTTATCAGGTAATTTATATTAACTATGCACACCTCGTTTTCAAAGAATATGTAAAACTTTGTCAAAGAACTGAACAACAGTCTCCATTTCGAATGTCCTCCAACCCACCTTACTTAATAACCATCAGTTTATAATGGTAGTTCTATAATGTGGAAATATATTGAAATCACTTCAGAAAACGAAAACGAAAAGACACATGATGTCATCCTTGTTAGCGAATAGTTAGAGTCATTTCTTATTGAACAACTTTGATTTTTTTCGCCAGCAGCTAATCATTTGGATATTTCTGTCCTTTTTTTTTCAATCAAAGTAACTTCTAACATCAATGCATGTAAAGAATTTAAAAATTTACAGTAACGTTTTTCCAGATGTTTAAGGGATTTTGGTTACTCTGAACATGTGTCTCTAACACTCGACGGCTTTTAGTCATACATAACTGGGTATGAGTAGATACATGATAGGTAGAGCTTACCAAATAGACGGTATGTGTGTTGCAATACAGTCGGGCCGACAGTCCAGTCCCTGTTTGAAGCCTTTATGTCAATTTGATAAGTTCCAGCATCTTCTAGTTGGATATTTAGGATTGAAAAATTAAAGTTGAAAAAGAATTCCACATGTTCTGAATAAAGGTATTCAACTTGGAATCTATAGCGATCATAAGTATGCTCCTCAAACTCCCAGAATATTGCAGAGTAAAGAAAGGGAGCTCGATGATCGGTAGCCAGCTCGGTGAAGTTCAAATCAAATCTAAATAGGCCATATATATATCTATATTTATATGAAAATGAAATATTTGGAAACGATAAGTCACAACCTTCAACCATATAACAGTCTGTTGAATTTACTGTAGGTCCATCTTGACAGTGATAATCACGTGCACAATCAATATCTTCGGAAAATGAAAAAGTGATCAGAAAAATGAAAAAACAATGTAAAACAGGTACAAATCCCATATCGGTAGATCGCGGTATTGTGACACAGTAAATATGATGAATTTATTGCAACACTTCGCGCATCTGTCTGTAAGGCGAGGAGCGCTGTTTATGAATCAAAACAAGGAGTCGTTCTTAAAAAACACCCGTACATGCGCACATCTGTGTGTTTTCATTTGAATAATATATGTGCTGATTCAAAATGAAAATGAACAGGATGAAAATGGAATTAATTGTTTTATGGCTACGTGACAATGAAATTCAATTGAACTTGTATTTTTGAGGGAAGGTATACTCTGCTGATGTCTGTAGTGGTATCATAACCTTTTAACTGGTTGTCGTAATGGATATAAGGCAATGGAAATCGCTCGGATGATTTTATTTATACATGCAAGTCAAACATGAATTGAATTCCCTTTGTCTGCTTTGCTTTTTTGTTGTTGTAAGAAATCATAATGCGTTAAGGTTAAAGTATGAAATTGATTGTCGATTCTAGTGAATTTTTCATAGATACTTTATAACTCAACCAGATTCATCACTGAATGAGTTGTTAAACATATCTATTAAAGACGTAAAACATGTCTTTGAAGCTAAAATGAAAAATCATTCGAAGCAAGCTTTTTATATTTCGACAATTTTACAACCGTACCAATTATTACTTAAAATAAGATAATTGTAAGCAGTCAAAGTGTGACACCCTCATAGATTTTCGGAAACAATGTCCTTTTTATTACAACCCCACATTGTAGACAATTAATGGGCATAGCAGGTAGTTGTAACCATCTATTGTACTAGTTTAGAGAGAATATTTCATGTGTATTTTCAATATTATTAAATTTTACAAGATAGTTAAAATATTATTATCATGTATGTGAGACTAAAACGTCCATTGGCTGCCTATCTTATTTTCAACAATTCAATGTTTTGGTCGACGATGTGGAGTGCATCCTGTGCTAGAGAAGTGAGGGGCAGGAAATTACCCCTGCCCTCCCACTTATAAAAGGGGGGATTTTTCTCTCCTCACCCCTGCCTCCCGCCCCACCCACCAAAACACATTTCAACGAGTTTCTTGGCTACTTAATAATAATAGCCAAACAACCCGGTAAATATGACGTGGTTAGAAGTGGATATTTCGTTCATGACAATGATCCATTCCTAATAAATCATGACTATGTTACGTCATTTCAGATGATACAATTTGAAACAGTAAAGCTTCTTTAATAATTTTTTCTACATTTGTGTGAACTGCGTTTCATTTTGATTGGTAGATTTGGCAATCATATAAAATGGTTAATCGAGAGCGTATGTGATAAATTGGTTTATATACTATAAGGATTACATGTTCAGATCCTGACTGGATCACTGGGTTGTGTCCTTTGTCTTACTAAATTACCTTTCTTTCACTCATGTGTGTAACAAGGGACTTAAAATTTTAGTTATAATCAACATAGTGAAATGTATGGCTCATTCTATACAATTTCTAAGCCGATACTCATGGCTTTATCAGGTAAAATTGGTAAAGGTGAGAACCCGTTTATCATGTAAGATTGATGCGTGTTATAATTTCTTAACATATTTTACATTTATAATCAGTTGCTACTGAGAAGGACTTACAAACAGAAAATGCTAAACACACATTCCTTTGCATAATAATTGGCTGGACTTACCAGACTATTCTAAAGATTTTAGTCAATAATTTCGTCCACATTTTAACATATAGTGGATGACGCTTTACTACAGAACGCGTAAAATGTGCAATCTAACATGTGTAAAGGTGTTAAAACATACTTCATTTTATACTGATTACCGCTTGTCTCTTATTCACAGTTCAAACCTATCAAGCCATGTACATTCGGTGGATTCCCCCAAAAGGACGCGTATTTGGCCCGCCTTTACGCTCCGAGGGCAACTGTTACAATCTGTATATGGGTGCGAAATTAAATTACCTGTGACCAGAGGTTTACTGTTGCTACTGTCGTGTTAAGGGCTTGTTCTTTATACGAAGAATTTGCTATAAACTTCAACTACAACAATAATTGTCTAGCAGATAGTATGATCGTAATCATTTTTGACCTTTAAGGTAAAAAAATCCAATTAGGGTCGTTATCAATTTGCTCGATTATTGAGCAAATTGATATATATATATATATATATATATATATATATATATGAATATCTCTACTGACAAATGCAAAAGCAAAAAAAATCCTAGTATATATGTAATCAAAGAAGGTTTGTCTTCCTCTGTGTGCTTGCTTGTATGTAGTTGGCAACTTGAAGAGCAGGATTTCTGCGACAGTTGACTCAACTGAGGCTTTTTTACACCCACCACGTAAGGCTTACAAAGAGCAGCGTAGAACATTGGTTAACCTGCGAGTAAAGAAGCTTGTTTACAAGTGACGAAAAGTTGCGACTTTCTGGACTTAATTCCTCCAAGGTACGGAACATTACGGAAGTTACCACGAATAGCTAACGCTTCGGTTCTCAAGTCAAGGACAATTTTTACCCAATGAAAAAATCTACAAGGGCATAGAGACTACTGTAACATTATTTTGGTGGTGGCGTGTGTGTGTGTGTGTGAGGTAATATGGAAAATATGTTGCTTTATAGGGTGATCAACAACTGGTGAAATCAAGTGAGCCTAGTTGACTCTTCAATGCGCAGTGTCATCGTTGATGCATTGATCAACTTTATCTCAGTAGGTGTTGGCGGAAACATGAACATTATCCAAATCAAGACGTTACACCATGAGATAGTTGGTTCAGTTGCAGGCGAAAACTAACATGTCTTTTTGACATCTTATTTGAAAAAGACTACCAATTGGTTGTGAGGTATGAGACATCAGATCAACACAAAGGATTATTTGTGTTAATTTAAGCCATTTTTAATTAAAAACTGAGACTAATCATGCACATTAACATTCAATTTAAGATGGCATTGCACCGCCATTTCAAAGAAAACATTATTTCTTTGTGTGAAAACTAACCTTATACTATTTAATTCAGTTTAATACAAATGCTAAAGTGTGTTCGTAATAGATCGTCTGCTATATTCAGAGTATGTGTGAGTGTAACTGTTTGTGTTGTAATTATTCATAATTGGCTATTGATTCAAGCTCTATCCATACAAAGTTGAACATTTAAAATTAAATAATATTTTCCTGCATTAGTTTTTCTTAAATCATTCAAGGGGAAAATTTCCCGAATGAAATTTTATCATACAGCATATATAGCTATTCACCATGGAATGATCTTGACCAGTCATTCGTATAGAGTTAGTTAACTTATTATGTGAAAGCAAAAACCGCTTTGATTAGTCAAAGATAACATTTATTACATCATGATTGTTTTCCCTTTTTGAATAAAAAATCATCTTGAAATAGTTTAGTGATGATATTTATGTGTATTATTCAATACGTTCTGAAGGTTGTCCAAGTTTATTCAATCGTTATGATCGAGGTATATGAAACAAAAATCCGACCATGTTGATTTCCTAGTGTTATTTTCTAATAATTTAATAACAAAGTGGGATGATCCAACAACTCCGTGGAGTACCTGCCGTGCTAAAGAATGGGGGCGAGAAGCAAACTCTTGCCCCTTCACAATTTATAGAGGGAAATATATCTCTTCCTCCCATGCACCCACCCCCCTCCCACCCACACCCCGAAACATTATTGCTTCTTTAAACGCCTGCTATGGCAATGGGATCCGATAAAATTCTGTGTATATTTTAAATGGCCTGAAGTCGAGGTTTCCTAAATGAAAAATAATTCATTACGAATCAGTAATGAATGTGTGACGCAATTTTATACATGGTTGTGACAGGACACCATGTGATGACTGCCACAAAGCATTAAGAGAACGTCAAAGTGCACAACGTAGTTGCAATAGCTGTCAATACAATTAATTAACAATTAAACTAGTCTAGTAACCATGCTCATAAGCATTTAGTTTCAGATGGCGCTGTACCACTATATAACAAGAGGAAGTTATAGAATTCTAACTGCATATTTCTTTAGGTGATAAGAGTAGATAGAGTATGTGTTATTAAATGTTCTTGTTCCTTTCAAGTAGGAGATCGATTGTTATGAGCATATATTACAGAGGACAATATCTCGGTTGGAATGTCTTTATCTGTCTCTATTATATACATCATCCAGCAATTGGTATTGGAATGACCTTGAACACCTGACCACCTTTCATTGACAGTTATCTGTCACAATATCCAGTAATTGCAAATCAAACAATAATGAAAACCAATAATATAGTTACGGTGGTCCTGATGGAACAGACGAGTTGCAGACTTACTGCGTTAGTATAACCCGACAACTAGCGAAAAATACAGTTTGTTCGGTTGCTGTGTTGCACCGCATTATTTTTGTTTGCTCTATTGTGCAAAAAACATGTTTGGCGGACTAGATGTGATGTGGTTTTTAGGGGGAAATTTGCCAGTTGGCAGGCAGTCCTGGAGGCGGCGAAAATCGCCTTCAAATTGAAGGCGATTTTCGCCGTTTATCTGGGGCTGCCTTTTTTTGACGGTGGTGTGCTGGGGAGGGGTTTTTCGTTTCGCTGCGTGCTGGTCGTCCTTTTGTGGTTTTTTAAATGTTTGAGTGGGGGGGGGTTGGGCGTTTTGTCTCTGCAGGTTGGCGGGCGTATGTTTTTTTTTTGGCTCGCTTGACCTGAGTTTCGTTTGTCAGAATGGGATGGTTCGGTAGTGCCGTTGGCCGTGACGTTTTGTATCCCGCATGGCGGGTCACGTAAAAAGCACTAGCGAAAAATACAATATTTGGCGTGTTGTCCAGCCACGTGCAGCTCAACAACTGATTACGTTGGGATTCTTCGTCAAAATGCCAATGCATATAATCGCTTCTCGGCCTGTTGGCTAAGATCATGTGTAGTATCTTTTCCCTTTCTAGGGGAATGGTGATACACACCCGACGATGATCACACAGTCACAATATCGATGCAAGGGGACTGAGGTTGAGAGCGGATCAGTTGTTCAGTAGTTTGGTAGTTTGGTTTTCGTGCCCAGGTTCTTTCCTGGGTGAATGTTCTTAAAAAGTATGCATATAATAGCTTGTAACATACAATTCGCCTGTATCGAGAAGAATATGGTATCGATGATTGTTCAATTCAACAACTCATTGTGCAAGATTGCTTGGTGGTGAATGAGATAGCGTAGCCTGCAGTAAAATAACAACCAGTTATAATCAGTTTGTCGGCTTGTCGAGACCTCTTTCCAAGGGCCGTTGTTATTCTGGTTTGGGGTAATAGAGGGCCTACGGACGGTCCGACCGTTTTTACTTTTGTAGATGATTTGTGTTTAGTTCGGTGAGTGTGTGCAAAAGGGCGGTTCAGTTGGATGTTTGTAGTAATTGTTTGTTGCTGATAGTTTAGTTAAAGTACGGGTAGAGTTTGGTGTTGAAAGCATTTAAGCCGTGACGTTTTGAATTCCTCTGGGCGGATCACGTTAACAGCACAGTAAAGTTACAACCAATAACAATCGGTTCCAAACCACTGGGAGTACCATATTACGTAACCCCCCCCCCTCCCTCTCAGTGAGAATATCAGCATATAGGCCGGGAAGCTTGGCCTCGTATGAGTTGCAATAAATCTGACCAAAGTGGTTCATGAGGAATACATTTTGGATATCTTACGATGTTTCTAAGTTACTAATATCCGAAAACTATTAGTCTGGTCCCCTTATTATGTACATAATATAGTATATTATAGTAGTTATTTTTCTGGCTCGCTGTAGCGTGGTTTGCAATGCCGTTGGTGATATAGGTAGGGTGGACGGGCGAGGTCATTTTTGCATTCAAAGAATTGTTATTTCTTCTTCCTCTTTTTGGATTCTCCTCTCTTATATGCTCTCTCTGGACATAGCATATTGTTTGATATACTCTGCTTAATTTTATTCATTTATATTTATCTATATTCATGTTCTCTCTCCAGAGTAAGTTTATGTCTTCGTCTTTATTGATTAAGTGATAGGGAAAAAAATTAATTAGATTTAAAACTTGAATTGCACTGAGTTTGAAAGGTCAATACCGCAGTACAAATTTTGTTTGTGTAACTGAAGTGATACCGGGTTGGTTATCTCAATTAATCAGGTTGTTATTTCAAGTTACCGTCGATTCGTCTCTTCCACTCCCTTTCTACTCAGTTCCGACGGTGGCGAGGGGAAGGTTAACGCTACACATCTAATGCACTAATCCCCTAATGGAATTTCAGCAAACATGGATAACTATAGTGAACAACCCCCGGCATCAAAAGGTTTAAGGAAATAATTGATCTATTTAGGAGACATGTGGGTTGAATTCAGTATCGAGGGGCTGCCATTTTGATGAGATATAGGAGAATAAGAGATGACAGTCATTGCGGTTCATTTTTAGGGGCGAATATTCGCCGTCCAATTGTTTTTACTCTTTTTACCATCTTATACTTTTCTATTCATTTTACGCAACTAAGAACCTTGGCGGTTGAGGGACTAGTGTATTCAGCCACCGTCCCATACGATATGTCTGAGACGCGAAAAACACATTCCATACTTGTCTTACGTTTTCGGGAGATTATCCCAGCACCAGAGAACGTCATAAAAAGATGTTACCAGGCGATGGAAGCATTACCAAAGACCTTTATATTCGATTATTATAGATAAAAAGCATTGCAAGTGCCCTCGATGTTTACATTGTGAACTTTTTGAAAGAAGGTCTATGAAACTGAAATGTCGCCCTCACTTCAGGAGAAAGTTATCTCTTGTTTCTAAATGAGTCTTTGAGCTCCTACATGTGAAATGCTGCTTGTTGTTTGTCATTAACATAACGTCATTTCGGTTATTCTTTCAAAGTTAATTAAAGATAGTCTTCACGTACCCAAACAAGTACCTCATATTTGTGCACAATAAGTAACACGCTCTCCTTACCATTGGCTAATCTTATTATAATATGTGTATTGAAAGACATAGATTATACAAGTTGTTATTTTCTATTATTATTTTAACATGGCTTTGAATACCTCACAGTTGTTTATGGGTAGATGTAATGAACAAATTCGACGGCATGTTTAACAGTATCTATTAAATATCTTTTAATAAAAGGATCTATATTATTTCTTGCCTGATCGAGTTATACGACCAAATGTATGTTGTGTGAAACATGGAATGTTAGTCCTCCTATCTTGGCCTACTTTAACCAACCTTCTATCTTCCATTTGGTTTATTTGATCGTTTTATACCATCTTAAAAGAATATTAATAATGTCTTAGCGTCGCTAACTTTAAGCAATATTGTTATTTAACAAAAGTCACGTCTTCCAAAGTTCCTACTCTTTTACAACAATCTTATTTTCAAAGTTGGTGAGCCAGTGATCCTCTAATTTATTATAATATCACTTTCTACCCCAACATCATCTCTCAGAATAGCTGCTGCCTAGCAAAAATGTTTCATTTCATATGTTCCCGTGTGCCTCGTAAGCGATATCAAACTATTAATTGGGGCGAATCCATGTTTTTTTTTTTAAGGAAATGGATTGCCCTTCGGTCGATGCCTCCTATGTAATCTGAGGAATTTGTAAACTATAAATTAGGTTTAATATTAAGTCTACGTGCAACTTTGCTACTTTTAAATGTTGATGTTAGGTTAAAATGAGGGAAGCGGTGAACACCCCCATTCATGGATCAGCTACTGTGATAATAATATCCACTGAGATCGACATAGAACTTAAACTAGAGCAAGTCTTCTACACTTCTTGACTCGTAAGAAAGCTCACCGCTGTCATATCTCCGATCCCGAAGAAAGCTGATGAATGCTTCAACGAGAAAATAGAAAGAAAGAAATATATAGTTCGATGAGCTATCGACTAATAGTTCGATGAGCAGTAACATGATTAAATTTCTTCGAGAAGAAACACAGTTAGATCGCGTATCTATCAGTACGAACTACTTGTTCATCTCACCCGTTACATTTCTTTGAATACAAAATATGTGGCACTGTAACGCCAACATGAATACATGAAAGCCTGTTCATTACGCATGTTCATGAGGTGTTTGCGTGTGAGTTGCCCTCGCTCTCTACTTTGAATAAAATTATATTTATCTAAAATTCTAAATGATTAGATTATTTATCATGACGTACATTGTTTTAATATGGTGTAAATGTGTGAGACAAAATACAGTTAGTAGAACCGACGCCAACATTGTCAAGTGAATTATATGTATTCATTTTCTAATGAATAACGTGTAATTCTCTTAATCCGCTGAATGTATGCGTCATTAGACTTGGGAAAAGGGCAAACCACAAATCGTTTGAAGGTACAAAAGAAGCGCGCCATTATATTGAGCATTGCAGTTAGCATTTACCTGCAGAGACCTAGAAAATAGATAAAGATGAGTAGGACGTAACGGAGACTCAGGTTTGAAGCATATAGTATCAGCGTAACTAGGGGATGGCGTTTGGGCCGGAGGGGTAGGTGAACCTGTAGGCGAACCGGCCTTTGTTTTAGAAAATTAGTTGATTGGATAGTGTGTGTGTGAACGTGGGTTATGTCGTTGTGGCTGTGCGTGTCATGTAAAAAAAAGAACATATAGTTCTCTAATTTTTATAGCAACTGTTTCTCTTAATACAACCTCATATAGAAGTAGTGTCATTATATTTATTACCCTCTTTTACTCTAGTTCAATGGACGAAATAAATTGCGTAAAATTGTGAAGAAACGTTCGTACTTTTTCCTTTTTACGAAAACTTTACCAAAATTGCTGTGTATTTCAGATCAATGAAATCATAATTAACAAAAACAAAAGCAAGCACAATGAAACTTAACCTTTTTTTAAAATATATTCTTAATACCGTTGCTATACCAGGTCAAACCAAGCGTTTTGGTTAGCAACAGGTGAAATGCTACGATGGATACCATATTTTTTCGGAGTGATCTTAGATGTTCCAAATAAGTTTTATGCGGCGGATATCAGATGGCACTTGTACCGAGTAACCTGTTCACCTTACCAATGAGAATATAAAATGAGAAATGTTAAAGGTACCACGAGGTTAGTTCATGAGGGGTACGTGAAGTGCCACGATGAAATAAGAATCTAGAGGCAACGGTGATTCGGTGAGTACCAAATTGGAACCTCAATAAGTAGCATGTGAGCACCAAACTGATATAGGAGGAATAGGTGTAATATAGTTTTTAGAGGAAAATTTGCCAGTTGACAGACAGTCCTGGAGAGGGAAAAGTCTGACATTCACCTTCAGGTTGAAGGTGATATTCGACATTTATCTGGGGCTGGAGAGGGGTGTCTCGATTCGCTTCGTACTGGTCGTCCTTTTGTGGTCTTTTAAATGTTTGAGTGGGTGGTTGGGGTCTTTGTCTCTGCAGGTCGGTGGGCGAATTTACTTTTTTGGCTCGCTTAACTTGAGTTTCGTTTGTCAGAATGGGATGGCTGGGTAGTGCCGTTTGACCGTGACCTTTTTGATCCCTCAGAGCGGGTCACGTGAAAAGCACCAAACTGATATAAGATGAGTTCTACTGGTGGTACTTAGGTAATGCTTTTGTAAGTTCCGAATAGTGCTTTTTAGGTGATCCGCCATACGGGATACAAAACGTCACGGCCAACGGCACTACCGAACCATCCCACCCCGAAAAACGAAACTCAGGCCAAGCAAGCCAAAAAAAGACAACAAACGCCCGCCGACCTGCAGCGACAAAAAAACGTCCAACACCCCCCCCCCCCACTGAAACATTAAAAAATACAAAAGGACGACCCGCACGCAGCGAAACGAAAAACCCCTCCCCAGCACACCACCGTCCAAAAACGGCAGCCCCAGATAAACGGCGAAAATCACCTTCAATTTGAAGGCGAATGTCAGACTTCACCGCCTCCAGGACTGCCTGCCAACTGGCAACCTTCCCCCTAAAAACCACATCACATCTATTCCGCCAATCATGTTTTTTCACAATAGAGCAAACAAAAATAATGCGATGCAATACAGCAACCGAACAAACTGGAGGTTCTACCCCATATAATATAAAGCCCTGTCCTACCGACCATGAACGGTCTCCCGTTACACGGTCGGTCCAGGTCTGGAACCACTCCCATAAGTTTAAAACAAAGCAACAATGCCAAAAAACATGAGCGGTATTCATTAAGCTGTCACAGCGGGTCCTTGGGCACAGTCCATCACCCAATCGCCAATGATACCTTTTAAGGTTGGTCGCCAAGGCACCGTGTGCAATTCTCCATGCAAGATCACGGAGCCTGCAACTATTCAGCCTTGAATTCACCGAACGCCATACTTCGGCAGAATGACGTCCCTGGACAAAAATTGTACTCAAGGCCCTATTCCGCAACGAACTGTGAACGAGGGCCGGCTGTGACAGGTCAACAGGAGGCAACTCAATCAGAGCGGGGCAAATGACACGGACCACCCTGTTTGGAGTACTACTATGCGGTTCTATGTTGCTAAACAGCGCCGGGACCCATCGACGCAGGTGCAATCCGCCCCACAAACGTACAAAATATGAACAAGGCAACCCTGGGTCAGTCACCGCTACAAACAACTGCTTAAATAACAAAAAGGTCAATTTACTTCCCAGATGAACAACCGCTAACCCACCCTTCTCCAGTTTTTGGTGCATTACCGCCCTTTTGACAAGCTCTGTACCACCCGACCAAATAAATGAAAATATCGCGCTCTGTGTAGTTTGCTTTCGTGGAGTGCGGACGTGTTTTTCGGCTGCTCTCCACTTTTCGTTGACCACACACTTTGTGTTTTTTTACGTTGGCCTTTCAATAGTTTGTAGTTTGTTTAGTGTAGTTTTGGCTTTGTTGCGCAGTTTTGTTTTTCATAGGTGCGTGGCTTGCTACACCCCTAGCTGTCATGGCGGCTCGCCGTGACAGCAAAATCGTATTGTTGAGTTTTTCGGGGGAAGCTAAGGTCGTCCCCGAACAAGTTTTTTCAGTTTTGCGTTCTGTTGGTTTAAAAGTTCCTGGAGAGGTTGACGCGCTTCAGCGTGAACCGTGAGAGTGGCTACGGGCGTGGTTGAAGCGGTCCCTGTCCCGGCCTCTGACACCGTATCACATGATGCTCCTGTCATCCCCCCAGTGTCCGACACTAGCGCCCCGGTGGAGGCTTTGTTCCCCCTTTCGTGTCCCTGATCAAACTTGCCGAGACTGCCAGCCTGCCCACTGAGGCAGAGCAGGACAAAACGGCGGAGATGGTACTAGCGGAGTGGCATGCGGCGCAGGATGCCGCTTGTACTGGTTCACCGGTAGCTACGCCCGCTATCGGTGATACTAGTTGGGCCCCGAGTCAACCGGCCCAAGAGACATTAAGTGGCCCAGATTCTGACTCGCAAATGGAGGACTGCACTACAGCCGTATTAGTGCTTTTTACGTGACCCGCCAAGCGGGATACAAAACGTCACGGCCAAACGGCACTACCGAACCATCCCATTCTGACAAACGAAACTCAGGTCTAGCGGGCCAAATAAACATACGCCCGCCGACCTGCAGAGTATTAGTTGTGGCTAAGGAGTCCTCCGATTGGTTTGATGAGACGAAACAGGCCACTGATCTCATTGACTCGAGTGGCCCTTCCACTATACCCGCAGCCGCTTCCGCTATACCGTACAAGATGGTCGCTAGTGGACCTCCTGTTCCTGACAGGAAGGTCCACTCGATCAATGACGAGGAGCTAAGAACTCTGCTCCCTCGTAAGAAAAGGGGGAACACTGCTAGGGGCCTGAAAAGACCAATATTGGGAAAACTTCGCAGGTAATGCGCAGGCCTGTTGTCTACCATCGGGACGGCGTACCCCGGATGGTGTGTGGGGGGTGTCAGGGGGTGTCAGGTGTGTGGTCGTTACATAATATGGGTTGGGGGGGTTCTGTTTGTGGTTTGGAGTTGGCTTTTTGAGGCTGGTTTGTACAGCTTTGTTTTGGTTCTGTTGACCTTTGGGTCCGTGTCCTTTTCATGTCACGTTGAACGCTTCATTGTTTACATTTGTGGGTGAGTCAGAGAATTCTGTTTGTGGGTTTTCAGTTGGGTTTATGGTGATTGTTAAACAGACTGGGATTGTTTTTGGCTTTGTTGACCTTTGGTCCGTGTCCGTTTTTCTATGCACGTAAAAAGCACGCTCTCTCCAACCGCACCAGGACGCGACGCGGAATTGGATACACCGCGCCCGGGTACCACAAGATGGGCGAAACAAAACGATTAACTACGGTGACTTTCCCTAGGATCGAAAGCCAGCGGGTGCTAAAAGTTTCGAGCCTGCTCTCAAGTACCTCAGCCCTCTCGTTCCAGGTGACATCACAAGATGCATCGTAGCCGAACAATATACCATTAATTTTGATATTCTGGTCCGACTACGACGCACCGAATGGTAAGTCTCTGTATCTCCAGCTACCAAGACGAAGGCCCTTTGTCTTTTCCGGATTCTACTTCGCCCCGGTAGCTCTCTCAAAGATAGATAAATCCTGCGAGAGGGCACGAAAGGAGCCCAGACTCGAAACAACACACGTGACGTCATCAGCATATTGAATGCATTTCACTTTGGCACCCCCTGGCACAACGAATGGGGCAAGTTTGGAGTCCCTTTCCAAAAGACGAGAGAGCGACTCGCTAAACAAAACATAAAGTAATGGAGACAGAGGGCACCCCTGGCGAACCCCCCTCTCTACGTCAAAAACCTCCGAACAAAACCCATTTACGATTACAGAACTGAAACTTTCCTGATACAAAACAGAAATCCATTTACGAAAATTTGGATGCATCTTAAACGTCTCCAATACCTTCATTAAAAAACCGCGATCCACCATGTCAAAGGCCTTCTGCTGGTCAAGAGACACCAATGCACATGGCAGATCACGCTCAATAACAAAGTCGGTCAAGTCGCGCATCAACCACAAGCTCTGCTGGATGCAATGACCCTTCACTGCACAAGTCTGGAGATCACCCACAAAATGTGGCATAGCCAGTGCAAGGCGGTTGCACAACGCCTTAGCCAGCAACTTGTAGTCCACATTTAACAAGGTGATCGGACGCTTGTTATGAGGATCCAAAGGGTCCCCAGACTTGGGCAGCAAAGTAATCATGCCCAGACGTTGACTTTGGTTTAACAGTCCGTTTTGGAAGGCGTCCTCGAAGACGGCTCTGATGTTGGGCCCTATTATTGCCCAAAAGGCCCGGTAGAACTCCCTTGGAAGCCCGTCCGAACCCGGGGACTTGCCATTCTTCATCTTGCGCCTGCCAAAGCTCAACAGTGGTCATGCTTTTGTAAGTTCCGAATAGTTGATCCTGTGCCGACTGCATACTGACCATCTGCAAAATACAAAATAAATAGTAGTCCGTGACTAGAAAATTAAGTAGACCTTTACACAATGCGGTACGTCAATATTGGTGCATATATTGTATATTATATATTTACCATTATGAATACAATGCATATGAATTGAAAAATACCAAGCAATATATCCAGACCGCTAATGCGCTACATGAATTAGGATTTTGACACACAAATACTAAAATGATACAAACAAAACCTTTGAGAACAATGAAAAAATCAAAACCCAAATAATTAATGATGATCGCAAAAAGCGCTAAAACATAACAGTGAATTTTACATATAAACAATGTTAACCTATACAAAGTCCTCAAAAACACGACATCATGTCATCCCACAAATCAATAGGAAGAGATCCAGAACCTCTTATGAAACACCTGCAATATATCCAGAATCAATCAAATTGATAAAAAAAACTGATTTCTTAAAATCAGAAAGCACTCAAAAGGATATACACAGAACCGAGTAAAGAAGTAGTGTCACATCTGGAGTTGTAAAGAATACTCATTCTGTCGTGCGGAAAAATCATTAATTAGAAATCTCTTTGAACTTAATAGCTAGCCCGTCGATACCAAAAACGTATCTTAAAGCAAAATATGATCAAAAATGATTATATAATGAAAACATTCAACTCCAAATGATTGGCTATAGGGTCTCCTACAAATACTAAAAATGATATTTCCAGAACCACGGGAACATTTACAAGCCCTTAACTATGATATATTATGTACAGTTGTTATTGTCAATGTCAGTATTATACCATTAGGATTGGCTTTTAAAGGTATATTATATATTAAATGCTATCATTGTCTCTACTGTGATATCTGGTCATGTGATACACTTAATTTGGAAATGTTCATTTCCATTCATTTTCATTTAGCAGTTTAATTAATTCGTTTAGCAGAGAAACAGTTTTGGTAATTTAACTTGTTTTCGAAGGAAAGGTAAAATAGAGACCTATTCTGCTTCCGGGTTTTACTTTCATAATTCAGAGCACACTCATTCGAATTATATTGGAAGTATTTTTTCTCACGAATGGCATTGCAAAGGTTCAGAAGTTGAATTGTGTTTATTACTTTGTCAGTAGTATGTCGTTGATTTAATTATGACACGTTATCTCTTTTAATTAGTGTGACCGTTTAGGATTCAACAACTTCTCTGACGGATTAATGTTTTATTACAATGGCATTTATCACTTTGTAAAATAATATATATATATTAACACAATGACTTTTGCGTATAAATAGAAACTTGTTTAAATCAGCATATGAACTCGTATTGTCTATTAAAGAATATGACTCAAAATTACATGTCATTAACACTTTCACTTACCCAGTTAATAATATACTATTAACGTTAAAGTAGTTTTAATTTGACTTTCCCCTCTGTTACTGAATGATCGAAATTTGTCTTTGTCCTTTTCTCTCTCATATTCAATGTAATAGTAAAAGCTTTCGTGAAGTGCATGACGCTGACGTTCATGAATATGCTTTTACCTGATTTCTTCATCAACCCAATAGAAAGTCCATTAAACATGACACTATTGTTTCTGAACCTCTGTTACATCAGAGAGGTGTCTAAAATTCACCCATAGTTCAATGAAATCAGATCCATATAACAGTAAATATGAAATTCTGAACGTTCATTATATGATTTTAAATCAGTATGTTAACAATATTCGGAGGTTTGATTGACGCTTGTTTCTCACTCCCAGCTTAGGCAGCCGTTTGAGCTGATCAAAGGCACTACATACACGTTGGTGACCAACCTAAAAAGATATCATTGGCGATTGGGTGATGGACTGTGCCCTAGGACCGGCTGTGACAGCTTAGAGAATACCGCTCATGTTTTTTGCATTGTTGCTTTGTAGTAAACTTATGGGAGTGGTTCCAGACCTGGACCGACCGTGTTACGGGAGACCGTTCATGGTCGGTAGGGCAGGGCTTTATTTTATATGGGGTAGACCCTCCAGTTTGTTCGGTAGCTGTGTTGCACCGCATCATTTTTGTTTGTTCTATTGTAAAAAAACATGTTTGCGAATAGATGTGATGTGGTTTTTAGGGGGAAATTTGCCAGTTGGCAGGCAGTCCTGGAGTCGGTGAAGTCTGACATTCGCCTTCAAACTGAAGGCGATTTTCGCCGTTTATCTGGGGCTGCCTTTTTTGGGCGCTGGTGTGCTGGGGAGTGGTTTTTCGTTTCGCTGCGTGCGGGTCGTCCTTTTGTAGTTTTTGTAATGTTTGAGTGGGGGGGGGGGGTTGGGCGTTTTGTCTCTGCAGGTCAGCGGGCATATGTTTTTTGGGCTCGCTTGACCTGAGTTTCGTTTGTCAGAATGGGATGGTTCGGTAGTGCCGTTTGGCCGTGACGTTTTGTATCATGTAAAAAGCACATACCGAGGAAAGAACCTGGGCACGAAAACCAAACTACCGATCAACTGATCCGCTCTCAACCCCAGTCCGCATGCATCAGGACTGTAACTGTAATTATCGTCGTGTGTGCATCACCATTCCTCTCGTATGGGAACTGATACTACATATTCTGCAATTCAGCAAAATGTTTATGATTGAAAACCCCAAATCCTGCAGATACGAAGGACAAGCTCAATTAACTTGTATTACTCTGCTTGGTATCACTAACTATTGAATCCATAATTCATCAGTACATTTTCGGACAGATAAGTCACCGATAAGATTCAGATCGGTATTGCTCAGATCTAATCGAAGTACTTAGTTATACTTGTATGACATTGAAATATATGGAAAGAGAAAGTCACATCTTTTCATCTGATAGTTGCTTCATCTTGACAAGGAATCCATTCAGTGCCTTCGTGTAAAGTTATCAGGAACATTTCGAAAAATAAACAAGGGAGACGGGAAGGCTCCATATTGAATTATTCCAGTCTACAAAACTCTTCCAATTGCTTTATACGTTGTGCATTAACTACCGTTCCTTTCATATATTAAAGATTTTCCCATCGTACACAAAAGTACGGACAGATATCTCTCCGGTGTGACACACCTCGGTGACATTCCACTCAAATCTAAGTACATCTATATGATATTTATATGAAGAAGAAATATTATGGAAGGCAATGTCACATCATACGACTCATAAGAACAGGTTTGACCTGATAGTTGATCCATCTAAACTATAAAAATAACAATCAGTTCCCTTTGGAAAACGACGCTAGCAGGAACATTACGAAGAATAAAATAGATAATGTTAAATTACTACATTGCAAGATCACGTCTTAATCGATATTCGACTGTCTTTATGCGGTGAGTTCACGATGTTGCCGCAAGCTCTTTTTAAAATGCCCCGTTCCGTTAAAAGATTAGGATTGAACTACCTAACTTCATTTAATTATAATTATAATCTAAGTACAGATATGTAGCCGATCTGCGATATCTCGGTGATGTTCAACTCTAATCTAAGTACTATGTAGTATTCATATATTTAATATTAAGCAAGACCAGGCTACACAATATAAAAAAACAGGCTAATAACAATATATTGATCGCATAGTTGATCCATCTTGACAATACAAATACAATCATTATTCTCGAGAAAACAATTTAAAATGAACATTTTGAGAAAAAACAGGAAGATGGCAAATCTACATAAAGACAAATTCCAGTTCAATCTATCTTAGACGGCTTGATACGATTAGAATTCATGGCCACCCACAAATTATTGTTGCAGTGTCGCGTTCCTGTTTAAGGTTTTGGATTGGAAAAAAAAACAATATCATGATATTACAATTGATAATATATGCGTGAGTATATACTTGCCAATAAAATAACTATTTTATACAGTATCCATATGGAATGGTGTATCTCATTGTATACGTATGTATGAACATATGTCTCCATTTCATCTCTTCTATGACTACTGTGGAGACGAAAAGAACTGTTAATATTTGGTCCATCTGACATGACTCTTTATTGTAACACCTCAGTTCAATAAAATTCAAGTGCACTTTCCTTATTAACTTTTTTTTAGAAGGTGCAGGTTTGAAAGAAACAAGAAAACATAATCATTATCACTGTGTGAGTGAGCATATAATCTTTGAATCGTAGATACATCTCCGAGAAAACAGCCGATTGTACGCAACACTAGGACCAGATTTTTTACCGGTGTAAGTCATCCCCATGAGTTTCAACACTAATCTAAGTACTACATAATTTTTTTTTTTTTTTTGAAAACGAAATATCTGTAAAGGCAAAGTGATATCTACAGCCAAACAACATATTATTGATTTTTAGTTAATAAATAACTAATAAATACACAAAGACAATCTACAAATTCATTTAATCGCCAACTACCTTATAAAGTGGTGCGTTAATAACAGAGAATAAATTGTGTTGTCCCGTTTCTAGTTGCAGGTTTAGGATTGAAAAAACAAATCATGAAAGTAAGATAGATAATCTCCGCTCCAAATTGCATAAAACATCATCGCATTGTACTTTTAACGTGACCGGTCCTGTGGAAATCAAACCGTCACGGCCAAACGGCACTAAGAAACCAACCACCTCTCATAAACAGAACTCCCACCCAAATAAGCCAGAAACAAACGGCCAACCGACCAGCGGTGACAAAAAAAAAACCCACCACCTCCCACCCGAACATTCAAAGTGCTACAAACGGACGACCAGCCCGCAACGAAACGAACTGCCTTTTGGCTCGCTTGACCTGAGTTTCGTTTTTCAGAATGGGATGGTTCGGTAGTGCCGTTTGGCCGTGACGTTTTGTATTCCGCATGGCGGATCACGTAAAAAGCACTGCCTTTCCCCAGCATACCATACCATACCGTAGAAGGCAGTTTGTAGTTTGCTTTCGTGGAGTGCGGACGTGTTTTCGGCTGCTGTCCACTTTTCGTTGACCACACACTTTGTGTTTTTTACGTTGGCCTTTCAATAGTTTGTAGTTTGTTTAGTGTAGTTTTGGCTTTGTTGCGTGGTTTTTGTTTTTCGTAAGTGTGTGGCTTGCCAGATCCCTAGCTGTCATGGCGGCTCGCCGTGACAGCAAAAACGTATTTTTGAGTTTTTCGGGGGAAGCTAAGGTCGTCCCCGGACATTTTGTTTTCAGTTTTTCGTTCTGTTGGTTTGAAGGTCCTTGGAGAGGTTCACGCGCATCAGCGTAAACCTATCCGGGGTATAAATTGTTTTGATGTACGGTTCACCTCGAAGGCTGCCCGAGTCCGAGGCGTCCATGTGTTGGAGGGAGTTGAGGGACTGAAAGTCACACCGTATGATAGTTCGGTGTGGGTGACAGTCCTCCATCTCCCTCTGGACATGTCTGAACAGGTTGTTGTGCGGACACTGGGGCGTTTTGGGAAAGTTACCGGCTACTAGGAGCCGGAATTCCTTGAATGTAAGGGTGTCAAGACCGAGACTAGACGAGTTAGAATCGAACTCAAGTCCGATATCCTCTCTACCTTGTGGGCTAATGGGCACAGGGCCCACATTGCATACCCGGGCCAGCCTCGCACTTGTTGTAGGTGTGGGCTGGAAGGGCATGAGGTTGTGCCCGAACAAGCAGTGTAGACGCTGCTTACAAGTTGGGCATACCCTGGCCGGGTGTAAAGGGGATATTGTTTGCAACTCGGGCGAGAAAACGGGCCATCTCGCCCGTCCCGGCCTCTGACACCGTACCACCTGATGCTCCTGTCATCGCCCCAGTGTCCGACACTAGTGCCCCGATGGAGGCTTTGTTCCCTCTTTCATATCCGACCTCTTCCCTTATCGAACTTGCCGAGACTGCCAGCCTGCCCACTGAGGCAGAGCAGGACAAAAAGACAGAGATGGTACTAGCGAAGTGGCATGCGGAGCAGGATGCCGCTTGTACTGGTTCACCGGTAGCTATGCCCGCTATCGGTGATACTAGTCGGGCCCCGAGTCAACCGGCTCAAGAGACATTAATGGGCCCAGATTCTGACTCGCCAATGGAGGACTGCACTACAACCTTTGTAGTTGTGGCTAAGGAGTCCTCCGATTGGTTTGATGAGACGAAACAGGCCACTGATCTCATTGACTCGAGTGGCCCTTCCACCCTGCCAGCAGTCGCTTCCGCTATACCGGACACGATGGTGGCTAGTGGACCTCCTGTTCCTGACAGGGAGGTCCACTCGATCAAGGTTGACGAGGAGCTAAGAACTCTGCTCGCTCGCAGGAAAAGGGGGAACACGGCTAGGTGCCAGAAAAGACCCGTATTGGGAACAAAACATCGTAGACAATGACACCTTATCCCTCGTGACCCTTAATGTGAATGGGATGAGGGGTACCCCCAAAAAGGCCTGTCGTCTGCTGTCGAAACGGCGCTCCCCTGTGGGGCTTGGAATGAGTTGGTTGTTGGGTGTGAGGGTTGTGTGGTCGTTACATACTATGTTTTTTTTTTTTTTTCTGTTTGTGGTTTATGGTTGGCCTTTTGGGGCCGGTTTGTAGTGTTTTTTTGTTTTGCTTCTGTTGGCCTTTGGGTCCGTGTCCTTGTCACGTTAAACGCTACGTTTGTGAGAGATTTGTGTTTGTGGGTTTCAGTTGGGCTTTGAGTGGTTGTTTGTTGTGGTTGTTTTACAGACTGAGATTGTTTTTGGTTCTGTTGATCTTTGGTCCGTGTCCGTTTTCTTTGCACGTAAAAAGCATAGGTCACATGAGATGTAGTTCCAAAACACTGTATTGCTGGAGAAACTGTTAGATGTGCTGCAGTGATAGTGCTTGAGATGACAGTGCCATGGATTCAGATGTAAGTGCTTTTTACGTGACCCGCCATGCGGGATACCAAACGTCACGGCCAAACGGCACTACCGAACCATCCCATTCTTACAAACGTAACTCAGGTCAAGCGAGCCAAAAGAGTATCTACGCCCACCGACCTGCAGAGACAAAACGCCCAACCACCCACTGAAACTTTCAAAAAACTACAAAAGGACGACCAGCACGCAGCGAAACGAAACACCCCTCCCCGGCACACCACCGTCCAAAAAAGGAGCCCAGATAAAAGGCGAAAATCGCCTTCAATTTGTAGGCGAATGTCAGACTTCACCGCCTCCAGGACTGCCTGCCAACTGGCAAATTTCCCCCTAAAAACAACATCACATCCATTCCAGAACAAACACAAATAATACGCTGCATCACAACAACAGAACAAACTAGAGGATCTACCTCATATAAAACAAAGCCCTGTCCTACCGACCAGGAACGATCTCTCGTTGAACGGTCGGTCCAGGTCTGAAACCACTCCCACAGGCTTAAAACAAAGGAACAATGCAAACAAAACATGGGCAGTGCTTTTTACGTGCTAAGAAAAACGGACACGGACCAAAGTTCAACAGAACCAAAATCAATCCCAGTCTGTAAAACAACAACCAAAAACCCCACTGAAACCTACAAACACAAATCTCTCACTAACGCAGCGTTTAACGTGAAGCGAAAAGGACACGGACCCAACAGAAGCAAATTAAAAAAAAAACACTTCAAACCGGCCCCAAAAAGCCAACCACAAACACACAAAAAAAACAACCAATATTATATAACGACCACACAACCCCCACACCCAACATCTACCTCACTCAAAATTTCATCCGGGAACGCAGTCCCGATAGTAGACGACAGGCTTGCGCCAGCGTCTGCGAAAGGCAGTGTCGGGAAGCCGTGCATGGTCCGCCTCCATCCGCAACCTAATGTCACATTGCACGAGGGGAACAACATCCTCTGCCCTCACAATCTCTATTTTTTAAGATTTCATATCAAAAGCTTTGCGTCAAAGTGCAGAAGGCAAAAGAAGCAATATATAATGTCTCGGTATTCCTGTCATTACTGTTCTTTACTCTCAGGGAAGAAATTATGATTACACTGTTCCTTATTTACATTATAAATTACTTTAAAAGAGTATCTCGCCATTTACTTATGAATAAACCTATATTTTGGTGATTAACAAGGCATGATCCTTTATAGCGATATATTCCAATCCCATAAAGCCTATCTATTTTATAAAGACATCAATTATTACACTGTAAGAAAAAAAGTTTTCAAAATTCCACAAAAATCTATTTGCAACAATTAAAGCAATATATAAGCTGACAAACAAAGAAAGATCATGTTATGAAACGTCGATTTCCAAAGTGTCAAAAAAAATCAAAATTGTCGGGAAAATTTCACATAGTACCTCACGTTTAAATGCATAATAAGGCAAACTTACAGTATAAAGCACCATCTTAGTTGTCAAATAATGTGTACACCGAGTACACCGTTGTGACATTGTTGCTGGCAATTCCCATTTTATATGAAACCTTATAGAACACCAAATGTGAAAACTTATATCCCAAACCAAACCAAATATAAAAATGTTTATATATATACATATACATATACATATATATATATATATATATATATATATATATATATAGATATATAGACATATATAGACATATAGATATAGATAAATAGATGTTTGGTTTTTTGCAGAGACAGAGTGACAAGGAGTAGCAGGAATTGAAACTATTTTATAGAGAAGCGTGTCGGCATGGTTGTGAAGTCAAAGCGGCTTACTGATTTCTGCTGAATTGAGCATAAGTTTAAGAAATTCGGATTATTTTAATCTGATTCCGTCGTTTTTGAAAAGGAATGTTTTGGTTTATCTGGGACGGCAAATTGTTTCAGATATTTAAACCGAAATGGTGCCGTGGTCTATAGGTTTAGTTCCCAGAAATTTTCTCTTGGAATCGTTTTGGTCAATGGCAATGACGCAAATTCTCAATTGAATGATTTTGGAGATTGAAGTGATTTGCAACAGGTTTGTTATTCTTTTTTGTTTTGATCGCCGATCTATGTTGTGTCATTCCCATTATTCCCATATATTATATATATCCTTATATCCTTATATATATATATCCTATATCATTCCCATATATATATATATATACATATATTATATATATATATTATATATATATTATATATATATTATATATATATATTATATATATATATTATATATATATTATATATATATATTATATATATATATTATATATATATATTATATATATATTATATATATATATTATATATATATATTATATATATATTATATATATATATATTATATATATATATTATATTATATATATTATATATATATATACGATGACTTTAAAAATGATGAATAGACAGCCTGATGTTCCTTTCAAAGCATTTGCGTACACGGTTAGCAAAATAAATGAAAAAAAGACTCACCTGGATTACTTTTAGAGATGTTAAATTCACATCTGTCCGAATACTGCGGGGTAGAAAGGGACGCCATCGTTTCCTGTATAGCGATGCATCCAACAGTTGAGTTCTGATCACAAGACGTAATGCCAACAGAAAGCTCTTGAATACCGTTTTCATCCGTGTAATGTTTCTGAAAATCACAGCCTTCGGGCTCAAGCATTTCCAGATTTATCGGTGGAAACCCGTTTGTTATTGAACAGGATATAGTTACGTGGTAGGAGCCAGATTGGGATGAGGAGGGGCCTTGACGAACAAGAAGTGTAGAAGGCTGGTATACTGTAAAAAGATGATAGGTGTAATGAGAGTAAAGAGTATACGGGGAGTCAGCACCAGTCAATAACAGATGATAAGTACCAGCATCCTCTCGTTGAAGGTTTAAGATGGAGATAGAAAAATCAGCCTTAGTAACTTCAGGCCGGTAGTCGGATAAATCTTCCTCAATATATTTTACTTTTACTTGAAATAAATATCGATTGACTGTCTGATTCGGTCTTATTTGTATGCCGTTGAAGGAGTAAGTTCCTTTAAAGGGAATGTCTTCATTAGTATAGCCGCTAAAGTTCATCTCTACTCGTAAACCAAATATGTATACATCTATTTCATATATAGATAATCTAATGTGATCTTTATTAACAGCAATTTCCGGAAACGAGAAGTCACAGCCTAGCATAGCGTAGCATTCCTTTGAATTTACTGTTTGGCCTTCTCTGCAGTGATAGTTACAACCGATTACGTTACAAGTATATAATACCAGGAAGATGGCAAGATGAAAGAACTTTGAAACACTGAAACCATCCATGTATAAATAATTCACGACTTTTTAAGTTTTCCAACGTCGCAGATGTGCGTTTGTGTCTACTTTATTTTGAAAACTCTTATGAGAGATAGAAAGTGATCTTTGTTACAATGCGCATGCGTTAATTTGCTTCCAACTGTGCATGAGTGGAAAATATATTTCCAACATGACAAAATGCATGTACGAGTGTGTTTCGAATTTAAACATCGCTAGTTTTTCTATTTAATTTGAACAGTTATATTAGCTAAGAAGTAAGCTGATGATTTTAATATTATAACATTGTTATTTAATGAAAAAACATCTTTTTATAAGGGTGAGTATATGTGTATGAATAGTTTGCTGTCCTTTTGTGCTCTCGCTATTAATTTAATGCTTTTACGTGGCTTTTGAAACAGTACCCTCCAGTAACATCAAATCAAGTTTTAGTATGTAACGAATGTCATTAATATAATTTCGTACTGAGTTAGACCGAGAAAAAACAGAGAATTAGAATGCAACATTGAGCTTGAAATGAAGCATTGACAGAGCATAAGCATATAGATATGATCTTTATCATGTTAAAGTAATACGTTCATCAAAAACGGATTGACTGTAGATGAAAGCTTACCAAATAGACGGTATGTGTGTTGCAATACAGTCGGGCCGAAAGTCCAGTCGCTGTTTGTAGACGTTATGTCAACTTGGTAAGTTCCAGCATCGTCTAGTTGGATATTTACGATTGAGAAATTAAAAGTAAGAAAGCGATTCTCATGGTCATAATAAAGGTATTCAACTTGGAATAGATAACGATCATAGGTATGATCCTCATTCCACCGGAACATACCAGAGTAAAGAAAGGGAGTTTGAGGAACATCATCATCGGTAGCCAGCTCGGTGAAGTTCAAATCTAATCTAAATATATATGTATATTTATATGAAAAGGAAATATTTGGAAACGATAAGTCACAGCCTACTACCACATAACAGTTTGTTGAATTTACTGTAGGTCCATCTTGACAGTGATAATCACAATCAATATCTTCGGATAATGAAAAAATGATCAGAAAAATGAGAAAACAATGTAAAACAGGTACAAATCCCATATCGCGGTATTTTGACAATTATTCACAGTAAATATGATGCATTTATTGCAACACTTCGCGCATCTGTCTGTAAATCGAGGAGCGCTGTTTATGAATCAAAACAAGGAGTCGTTCTTAACAACACCCGTACATACGCACATGTGTGTGTTTTCATTTGAATAATATATGTGCTGATTCAAAATGAAAATGACTGGGCTGACAATGATTTTTTTAAGGCTACGTGACAATAACAATTAATTTAACTTGTAGTTTCGAGAGAAGGAAGTCGGCTGATGTCTGTAGTGTTTTCATAACCTATTAACTTGTAATCTTAATGGATTCAAAGCAGTTGAAATCGCTCGGATGATTTTATTTATACATGCAAGTCAAACATGTATTGAATTCCCTGTGTCTGCATTTCTGTAAGAAATTATAATGCGTTAAGCGTTTAAAGTATGCAATTGATTGTCGAGTTTCGTGAATTTTACATAGGCACTATCTAACTTAACCAAAATAAGATAATTGTAAGTAATCAAGGTGAGACAACCCTCTTTAGCAAACATTGTACTTTTTTCACAGTCGTACATAGTAGGCAACGCAGGTAATTGTAGCCATCCATTGTAATATTTAAGAGAGAATATTTCAAATGTTGTTTCTTCCTTTTCACAGTTTCCAAGATGGTTTAACAATATTATCATGTATATGAGACTTAAAACAGACCATTTGGTTGCGTAGCTTTTCTACAATTCGAATGATCCAACAACGATGTGGAGTGCATAACGTGCGCGAGAGAAGTGAAGTGCGTGAAGCTACTCCTGCCCGTCCATTGGGGGGGGGGGTCTCTCAACCCCGCCAACCCAGAGCACCTTTCAACGAATTTGATGACTATTTAATAATAACAGCCTTACAACCCTACGAATATCACGTGGTTTGAAGTGGAAATTTCGTTCACGACAATGGTCCATTATTAATCAATTGCGATTTTTTACGTCATTTCACATGTTAAAATTTAAAACAGTAAGCTTCTATATTATTTCTTGATTTGTGTTAAATGCGTTTCATTTGGTTAATATGCTATAAGGATTACGTGTTCAGATTTGACTTATTTAATTACCTTTCTTCATTCAGGTGTGTAACAGGGGACCTGTGCCTGACTCATTGTATACAATGTCCCTGCCGCTTTTCATGGCTTTATCATGTAACACTGGTAAAGGTGGGTACCCAATAATCAGTTCAAACTGATGTGCTATAATTTCTTAACATGTGTTACATTTATGACCAGTTGCTACTGAGAAGGACTTACAAACAGAAAATACTAAACACACAATCCTATGCGTATATGTATTGACTGGACTAACCACTCAGGTTTCGCCAATTATTTTGTCCATATTTCAACGTGTGTTTCGGTGTTATAACACACTTCAGTTTATACTGACGGCTGTCTCTTGTTCAGAGTACAAACTGATCAAGCCATGTATATTGGGTGGATTTGCCCAAACCGACGCGTATTCAGTCCGCCTTAACGCTCCGAGCGCAACTGTTTGTTTCTGTATATGGGTGTGACATAAAATTACATGACTGTGCTACTGTCGTGTTAGGGGTCTTGGTCTTGATACGAAGAATGTAAAATATAACTACAATCAATGACAGACTTTTATTGTTATCAGATAGTGATAACCACTTTACGTAATCATATCTGACCTTTAAGGTAACAAATTCAACTTTTCAACTCGATTACTCTCTTTCTCTTATGACAAGTGCCAAAAGCAACAACAATCCTTGTACATATGTTACTAAATAAGATTTGTATATTTCTTTATGCTCGTGGGTGTAGCTTGCAACGACTGACTCAACTAAGGCTAGTTTACACCACGTTATAATTTCAAAGACTAGCGTACAATATTTGTTAACCAGTGAGTAAAGAGGCTTGTCTACAAATGACGAAAATGTGCGTCTTTCTTAGGTAAATGCCTCCACGAATAGCTAACGTTTCAGCTCTCAAATGAAGGACTGTGTGCTTTTTACGTGACCCGCCCTGCGTGATCCAAAAGTTACGGCCAAACGGCACTACTCAACCATTCCATACTGACAAACAAAACTCAAGTCAAGCGAGCAAAAAAAGTAAATACGCCCACCGACCTGCAGAGACAAACCCCCAACCACCCACTCAAAAATTGGTGAAATTCAATTTTTCATAAATAGCAGTATCATTCTACCAAATCGTCTGACTGTTGCCATGGTCAATCGGGGGCGCTGTAACAAATCTCTGTTGAAGTTAAACACCTTCCCACTCTCGGCCTGTATTGGCATGGTGTATGCTATCGATCGTTGATGATGCAATATTAAACAAGGCGCTGCTGTCCCTAGCCTCTATGGGCTTATGAGTGGGGTGTTGCGCTACATGCCTGTTTGGTTCGTCTTCATCCTGTGGCACGGTCATCCTTCTGGCACCTTCTTCTGGCACCTTCAGGCGGGTTGTGTCACTAGGGTGGAGAAGGACCATGAGGTTCGATTGGTTTGCATTCTTTTCAAGTATACACAGGGTAATATCTGCCTTTGTAATATGTATACTCCCAATCGGTCTTCTGCTAGACGAGATGTTTATCGACACAGTGCCTTCCTTTGTTCCTGGTAGTGCACCATATGTCATGGTCGGAGACTTTCAACTGTCCCAGACTCTGGTCTTGACAGACTCGGGGCTTCTGTGTCTGCAGGTCCTGAAGCTGGGATTGCAAAACTCGACAGATTCCCCTCGGAAAAACTTTTAGCCGATGTTTGGAGGCATATGAGCGCCCGGAATACATTCCACGAAGTCATCATTGCATACCGTTATTACTCGTAGTATTCAACATATTAGATTTTTGAGTAATATATTTTGTTAATTTATTGTTGACTCATAGCACTTTTTGGTCTCTTTTATCCAGGATTGTGTCGTATGTATTTTATTAATTCTGACCAAAGTCATTCCTATAGAGTTAGTTAATTTAATATGTGAAAGCAAAAGGTAACATTTATTACATTATGATTTTTTCCCTCTTTGAATAAAAAATAATAATAATAAAAATCCATCTTGAAATAGTTTAGTGGTGATATTTGAGGTGTATTATCCAATACGCTCTGCAGGTTGTCCAAGTTTATTGAATCGATATGATCGAGGTATATGGAACAAAAGTTCGACCATGTTGGTTGCCTAGTGCTATTTTCTAATAATTCAATAACAAAGTGGAATGATCCAACAACTCCGTGCCGTGCTAAACAACGGGGCAAGAAACATACTCCTGCCCCTTCACAATCTCTCCCTCCCATGCACACACCCCCTCTCCAACATATTTGCCAATTTAAACGCCTGTAATGGCAATGTGATCCGAAAAAATTCTGTATATATTTGAAATGGCCTGAAGTCGAGGTTTCCTAAATGACTAATAGTTCATTACGAAGCAGTAATGAATTTAATACATGGCTGTGACAGGACACTTTGTGATGACTGCGTCAAAGTTTACACCGTAATCCCATTAAATTGCAATAGCTGTAATTTATTCTTTGTAATTTATTTCTTCTTAATGAGAAACAACTCCGTACCGTTGTCGAAGTATGATGTGTCAGATCGAACGAAGGTTGTTTGTTTATTCTAATCGATAAAATACAATTAATTAAATATTAAAGTAGTCTAGTAACCATGCTCATAGCATTTAGTTTCAGATGGCGCTGTACCACTATATAACAGAGAAAGTTATAGAATTCTAACTGCATATTTCTTTAGGTGATAAGAGTAGATAGAGTATGTGTTATTCAAGTAGGAGATTGTTATGAGCATATATTACAGAGAACAATATCTCGGGTGGAATGTCTTTATCTGTCTCTCTTATATACATCATCCAGCAATTGGTATTGGAATGGCCTTGAACACCTGACCACCTTTCATTGACAGTTATCTGTCGCAATATCCTGTAATTGCAAATCAAACAATAATGAAAACCAATAATAAAGTTACGGTGGTCCTGATGGAACAGACGAGTTGCAGACTAACTGCGTTAGTATAACCCGACAACTAGTGAATAATACAATATTTGGGGTGTTGTCCAGCCACGTGCAGCACAACAACTGATCACGTTGGGATTTTTCGTCAAAATGCCGTTAGCTAAGATCATGTGTAGTATCTTTTCCCTTTCGAGGGGAATGGTGATACACACCCGACGATGATCACACAGTCACAATATCGATGCAAGGGGACTGGGGTTGAGAGCGGATCAGTTGTTCGGTAGTTTGGTTTTCGTGCCCAGGTTCTTTCCTGGGTGACTGTTCTTGAAAAGTATGCATAGAATAGCTTTTTAACTAGGCAAACATATAATAATTTGTCGAGGTGTGTACAATTCGCCTGTATCGAGAAGAATATGGTATCGATGATTGTTCAATTCAACAACTCATTGTGCAAGATTGCTTGGTGGTGAATGAGATGGCGTAGCCTGCAGTAAAATAACAACCAGCTATAATCAGTTTGTCGACTTGTCCAGACCTGTTTCCAAGGGCCGTTGTTATTCTGGTTTGGGGTAATAGAGGGCCTACGGACGGTCCGACCGATTTTACTTTTGTAGATGATTCGTGTTCAGTTCGGTGAGTGTGTGCAAAGGGGGGGGGGGGGTCAGTTGGATGTGTGTGAAGTTGGAAGTGAGAATATCAGGATACAGGCCGGGAGGCTTGGCCTCGTATGAGTTGTAATAGTTCTGACCAAAGTCGTTCATGAGGATTACATTTTGGATATATTACGATGTTTCTAATATCTGAAAGCTATTAGTCTGGTCCCCTTATTATGTACATAAGATAGTATACTATAGTTAATTTTTCTGGCTCGCTGTAGCGTGGTTTGCGCTGCCGTTGGTGATATAGGTAGGGTGGACGGGGCGAGGTCATTTTTGCTTTCAAAGAATATTTATTTCTTCTTCATTTTTTTTATTCTCCTCTACATGTTTCCTTTAAACTTTCTCAGCAGCCCTAGTCACCTCAATCAATTAGCATATTATTTGATGTACCCTGCATAATTTTATTCATTTATTTTTATCTATATTCATGTTCTCTCTCTTGAGTAAGTTTATGTCTTTGTACCTTCCATCCATTTTCTACTCAGTTCCGACGCTGGCGAGGGGGGAGGTTAACGCTGCATACCCAATGCTCTAATGCCGTAATGGTATTTCCATACTGTGTGTATGGAAATGATTTTCAGCTAGCATGGATTACTTAAGTGAACAGCCCCCAGCATTAAAAGGTTTAAGGAAATAATTGCTATATTTAGGAGACATGTGGGTTGAATCCAGTGTCAGGGGGGTTGCCATTTTGATGAGATAAAGGAGTATAAGAGATGACAGTCATTGTGGTTCATTTAAGGGGCGAATAATCGCCATCCAATTGTTTTTACTCTTTTTACCACCTATACTTTTCTATTCATTTTACGCGACTAAGAACCTCGGCGGTTGAGGGACTAGTGTATTCAGCCACCATTCCAGACGATATGTCTGAGACGAGAAAAACACATTCCATACTTGTCTTACGTTTTCGGGAGATTACTCCAGCACCATGATGTTACCATGTGATGGAAGCATTGCCAAACACCTTTATATTCGATTCTTATAGATTTATAGATAAAAAGCATTGGAAGTGCCCTCGATTTTTACAGTGTGAACTTTTTAAATAAGGTCTATGAAACTGAAATGTCGCCCTCACTCACATTCAAGAGAAAGTTATCTCTTGTTTCTAAATGAAAAGCTGTGGTCTTTGATTGTATTTTGACATTAAAATAACGTCCTTTGTGTTATTCTTTCAAAGTTAATTAAAGATAGTTTTCACGTACCCAAAACAAGTACCTAATATTTGTGAACGATAAGTAGCACGCTCTCCTTACCATTGGCCAATCTTATTATAATATGTGTATTTAAAGACATTGATTATACACGTTCTTGATTTCTGTTATTATTTTAACATGTATTTTTAATACCTCACAGTTACTTATGGGATGTAGATGTAATGAACAATTCGACGGCATGTTTCACGGTATCTATTAAAGATCTTTGAATAAAAGGATCTATATTATGTGCTTTTTACGTGATCCGCCATGCGGGATACAAAACGTCACGGCCAAACGGCACTACCGAACCATCCCATTCTGACAAACGAAACTCAGGTCTAGCGAGCCAAAAAAACATACGCCCGCCGACCTGCAGAGACAAAACGCCCAACCCCCCCCCCCACTCAAACATTCAAAAACCTACAAAAGGACGACCCGCACGCAGCGAAACGAAAAACCCCTCCCCAGCACACCAGCGTCCAAAAAAGGCAGCCCCAGATAAACGGCGAAAATCGCCTTCAATTTGAAGGCGAATGTCAGACTTCACCGCCTCCAGGACTGCCTGCCAACTGGCAAATTTCCCCCTAAAAACCAAATTACATCTATTCCGCCAAATATGTTTTTTTACAATAGAGCAAACAAAAATGATGCGGTGCAACACAGCTACCGAACAAACTGGAGGGTCTACCCCATATAAAATAAAGCCCAGCCCTACCGACCATGAACGGTCTCCCGTAACACGGTCGGTCCAGGTCTGGAACCACTCCCATAAGTTTACTACAAAGCAACAATGCCAAAAAACATGAGCAGTACTCTCTAAGCTGTCACAGCCGGTCCTAGGGCACAGTCCATCACCCAATCGCCAATGATATCTTTTTAGGTTGGTCACCAAGGCACCGTGTGCAACTCTCCATGCGAGATCACGGAGCCTGCAACCATTCAGCCTTGAATGCACCGAACGCCATACTTCGGCAGAATGACGTCCCTGGACAAAAGTTGCATTCAAGGCCTTATCCCGCAACGAACTGTGAACGAGGGCCGGCTGTGACAGGTCAACAGGGGGCAACTCAATCAGAGCGGAGCAGATGACACGCACCACCCTGTTTGGAGTACTACTATGCGGTTCTCTGTTGCTAAACAGCGCCGGGACCCATCGACGCAGGTGCAAACCGCCCCAAAAACGTACAAAATATAAACAAGGCAACCCTGGGTCAGTTACCGCTACAAACAACTGCTTAAATAACAAAAAGGTCAATTTACTTCCCAGATGAACCACCTGTAATCCACCCTTCTCCAGTTTTTGGTACATTACCGCCCTTTTCACAAGCTCTGTACCACCCGACCAAATAAATGAAAATATCGCTCTCTCCAACCGCACCAGGACGCGACGCGGAATTGGATACACCGCGCCCGGGTACCACAAGATGGGCGAAACAAAACGATTAATTACGGTGACTTTCCCTAGGATCGAAAGCCAGCGGGTGCCAAAGGTTTCGAGCCTGCTCTCAAATACCTCAGCCCTCTCGTTCCAGGTGACGTCACAGGGTGCATCGTAGCCGAACCATATACCATTAATGTTGATATTCTGATCCGACCACGACGCACCGAATGGTAAGTCTCTGTATCTCCAGCTACCAAGGCGAAGGCCCTTTGTCTTTTCCGGATTCAACTTCGCCCCGGTAGCTCTCTCAAAGATGGATAAATCCTGCGAGAGGGCACGAAAAGAGCCCAGACTCGAAACAACACACGTTACGTCATCTGCATATTGAACGCATTTCACTTTGGCACCCCCTGGCACAACGAATGGAACAAGTTTGGAGTCCCTTTCCAAAAGACGAGAGAGGGACTCGCTAAACAAAACATAAAGTAATGGAGACAGAGGGCACCCCTGGCGCACCCCCCTCTCTACGTTAAAAACCTCCGAACAAAACCCATTTACAATAACAGAACTGAAACTTTCTTGATACAAAACAGAAATCCATTTACGAAAAACCGGGTGCAACTGAAACGTCTCCAATACATTCATTAAAAAACCGCGATCCACCATGTCAAAAGCCTTCTGCTGGTCCAGAGACACCAATGCACATGGCAGATCACGCTCAATAACAAAGTCGGTCAAGTCGCGCATCAACCACAAGTTCTGCTGGATGCAATGACCCTTCACTGCACAAGTCTGGAGATCACCAACAAGATGCGGCATAGCCAGTGCAAGGCGGTTGCACAAAGCCTTAGCCAGCAACTTGTAGTCCACATTTAACAAGGTGATCGGACGCTTGTTATGGGGATCCAAGGGGTCCCCAGACTTTGGCAGCAAAGTAATCATGCCCAGACGTTGACTTTGGTTTAACAGTCCGTTTGGAAGGCGTCCTCGAAGACGGCTCTGATGTCGGGTCCTATTATTGCCCAGAAGGTTCGGTAGAACTCCCTCGGAAGCCCGTCCGAACCCGGGGACTTGCCATTCTTCATCTTCGAAAGCGCCCTCCAAAGCTCAACAGTGGTTATTCCGCCCCCTAAAATATCATTGACATCGTGGGGAACGGTTTTTGAGATTCCCCTCAATAAATCAGCCTGTGCCGACAAGTCGACATTGCCACGCGTAAACAAACTCGAATAATACTCTTTATATACGCGGACAATGCCGTGAGGGTCACTGACCACGGTCCCATCAGTAGCGCGCACAGACGGGACGCGTCTGTCACCCGCCGATGAGCTAACGGACTGGTAAAACCTCAGTGAAGGGCGCTCCTCGGCTTCCACCGCTTCGACACGGGCCCTGACGCGGGCACCGTGGTACTTTTCATCGAGATAAGTCTGCAAAGCGATGACTGCCGAAGGGTCGCCAAACTTCACCTCCGCGCACAGCTTCGAAAATTTTTCTCTTCGACGCCGTGCGCGGGTCACGCAATACTCAATTGCGTAGCGTTTGATGCGCAACTTGACATCATCCCACCACTGGGATGTAGAAGCAAAGGCCGGCTTCAATGTTTGCCATCCTTTGTACCTGGTCTCGAAACCCTGGCGGAACTCTGCCTCGCCGAGAATCCGACAGTTAAGCTTCCATAGGCCCCGCCCGATCGGGAAAATGGAAGGCAAAACAAAACGTGCTACTACAGTATCATGGTCAGAGAGCGGACAGCTGAGCGTCTCGCAACCCGAAAATTTAAAACTTACGGGCGCATACACTCGATCTATCCTGGAGGCATCTTCTCCGTTAGGCCTCACCCACGTATACACCGTACTACACGGGTGCATATGCCTCCAGACATCGGCTAAAAGGTGTGCCGAAGTGAATCTGTCCAATTCTGTGATCCCAGCGTCGGGACTAGCAGACACAGAAGCCCCGAGTCTGTCAAGACCCGAGTCTGGGACACAGTTAAAGTCTCCGACCATGACACATGGAGCACTACCAGGAACAAAGGAAGGCAGTGTGTTAAAAAATTCTCGTCTAGCAGAAGGCCGATTGGGAGCATACACATTGCAAAGGGAGATGTTACCCTGTGGATACTTGAATAGAATGCAAACCAATCGGCCCTCGTGATCCGTCTCCACCCTAATGGCACAACCCGCCTGACGAGGTGACAGGAGGATGACAGTGCCACAGGATGAAGACGAACCAAACGAAGCATGCAGCCCACCACCCCACTCATAAGTCCATAGAGGGACATCTTCTTCCAAAATATGTGTTTCTTGCAGGCAAACGCAGTCGACCTCCATTGAAATACAATATTGGAAAATGCGACTGCGCTTGCGATGATCCCTCATGCCATTGACGTTGAAAGTGGCAACTGAAAATGTATGGGCCATGAGAGGGCAATGGGGCAAAACTACGCCGACGACGATTCTGTAAGCTTCAAGCGCGCTCTAGACGACATATCGTCGTCGGAGTCGTCGCTTGAGGCCGACCTTTTCAGAGAGGGTTCCCCCATCTCGTCGTACCAGCTCGTCCCAGTGGCACGTTTCGGCTCGACGATCACCGAGCCTCCGGAGTCGCTGTCAGACATAACCTCCGGAGACCCGACGACCGAGTCGTCGTCAGACAGAGTCTCCGGATCTGGCGATACCGGCGGCGGACTGGGGATGGAACTGGACGGGTTGATGGGGGAAGCTGGTGGAGACCCCGTGTCCGCTTCGCTGTGTGGTGGAGACGGTGCGGGCACGGGGTTGATGGGGGAAGCTGGTGGAGACTTTCTCGGTGCGGGCACGGGGTTGGGGTCTGCAACTACGGGGGAGGGTGAACCAGGTGCGGAGAGTGAATCCTCACCCGGTTCCCCCTCCTTGCGTGGAGCTTCCTCCGGGGCAGTAGGTGCGCCAGAACTTGGCGCCTTTGCTTGACCCCCACTCTTTGTCATAAAGACATAAGAGGAGGGACAAGCGCGAAAGACATGTCCCTCCTTCCCACAGAGTGAGCACACGACTTCGCTTGGGCAAGCAGAGGTATCATGCCCAAGACGAAGGCAGCGCCCACACTTTTTATTTGGGCAGCCCTTGGCTTCGTGCCCGGTCTCCCCACACCTGAAGCAGGTACGGGGCTGACCGGGGTAACGCACGTGAGCTTTATGCCCGGCAATAAAAAGGAAGGAGGGAATGTCCTGCTTGAGGTCGATCCGAACCTGTCGGTGCCCGTTGAACACCCCAGGGGCCTGTGCGTAGGAGCACATTTTAATAGCCTTGACAGACCCAAACCGACCTAAAACAGTTGCGACAAGTTCCTGACGCACCTCTAATCCTACGTGGATGACAGTTACCCATACGGAACGTTCGTATGGAGTAACTGTCAAACCTTCAACCCCACTCAGCAACGTGACACCCTTCTGCCGGGTCACGTCACTGGTAAAACGTAGATCATACGTATTACGACCCTGGAGAGCTTGTAAAGCATCAACCTCTCCAGGCACAACAACACCCTTACTCTTTAAAATACTAAAAACTTGCACCGGTGGAACCGCTTGTTCACCGGTGAAGGTCAACTTAACAATTTTGGAATCACGGCGCGATGCCATGATACCGAAGGTGGCTAGGCCACAGAGGAGTAACAAAAACAAACTAAAGACAGGTTTAACCTTAAAACGATATACGATAACTATATAACTATATACGACAAACGCACACACCCGCCTGGCGGGAAGTATAGCACAGTACAGTACAGTAAGGTAAGAAAGTAGCTGTATCAGATGGAGAGCGAGAGCGAAAAACACGTCTGCACTCCACGAAAGCCAACTGCCAACCTATATTATTTCTTGCTTCATCGAGTTATACGACTTATTGTATGTTGTGTGAAACATATAATGTTAACTACTCCTATATTTCCTACTTAAACGAAACGAAACTAAACGAAATGAAATATAGGAGTTGGTTTATTTGATCGTTTTATAACTAACATCTTGAAAGAATATTACTAATGTCTTAACGTCGCTAACTTTAAGCAATATTGTTATTTTACAACAGTCACGTCCTCCAAAATTCCTGCTCTTTCACAACGTTTTCATTTTCAAAGTTGGTCAGCCAGTTGAATTGGCCCTCTCATGTATTATAATATCACTTTCTACCCCAACATAATCTCTCGAGAAAAGCTGCTGCCTCACAAAGATGGTTTCATTTCATGTTCCCGTGTGCCTCGTAAGCGATATCAAACTATTTATTGGTGCGAATCCATGTTTTTTATAGAAACTGTTTGGTCAATGATAACCTGTGAAGAGACAATCCCTCCAGTCGGAATCAGATATGTACTGCTCCCAATGACAAGTTACCTCACAGGTACCCATTTAACCCCTGGGTGGAGAGAGGCAAGTGAGATAAAGCATCTGCCCAAGGACACAACGTAATGAACTAGGCAAGAATCAAACCAGAAATCCTTGGATCACGAGTCCGACGACTTTGCCAATTGGCCACCACACTCCACCAAAGGTCCGGGAGAGCTAAACAAATGGACATATTCAGAACGCTCTAACGATAAAGGAACCGACAACAAAGGGAGAGTTTTCCAGAACTGGCAATGATATACAATTTCTCGCGTGCTTAATCTAATGCCTTCATTGAGATGAAAGATACCCTAGCAAAAGAGTTCTTCATAAATGCCATTAGTGACAGTGACAGTAGATGGGAAATATATCAGTGGCCACCCAGGAACCTTGAGGAACAGTGAGCATTAAATGTTGGAACTGTGAAGGGATGGGCCATTGTCGGAGGGACTGCCCCTACCCCAACCCTCTCCCCCCTGAAAAAGACTACCCTGCAGAGAAGGAATAAAAACAGGAACACGAGCAGTCGGTATTGTATGCCAAAGATGGACTAGTCCACATGGTAAGCCCGTCGATGTACCACTCTCATGGAAAAGGTTGCGGTCTGTGGATGCGAAAGGATTTTTACGTTAAGTTAAAGCTGGAGGGTGTCAAAGTAAGACTACTTTTTACTTGACCCGCCGCCCTTGAGGAACAAAAAATGTCACGGTCAAACCGCACTGAAATACTAAACCCCTCTCAAAAAAAAAATTCACAACTCAAGCAAGCCAAAACAAGGCCCACCGACCAACGGAGACAAACAACCGAACCCCCCCCCCCTCCCGAACATTAAAAAAGCCACAAACGGACGACCAGCCCACAACAAAACAAAACTCACATCCGCAGCATCCCAGCGCCCGTAGAAGGCAGCCCCAGATAAACGGCGAAAATCACCTTCAACCTGAAGTCTTATTCACACAATGTCACACAAGTAGCAGAGATACAACTAATCCGGCACAAAACACCAACAGAAAAAATTGAAGATTGTACGTCCTACCGAACATCAACGGTCTTCCGTTACACGGTCGGCCAAGTGCTGAAACCAATTCCACAACTTGAAAGCGAAGGAGCAATGAAAAAAGTATGACCAGTACTCTCTAGGCCTGTCACAGTAAGCCCTCGGGTACATCCCTTTAACCAACCGCCAATAATACCATTTCAGATTGGTCACCAAAGCACCGTGTGCGATTCTCCAGGCAAGATTGCGGAGCCTGCAACTCTTAGCTTTGAATGCACCGAACGCCATACCTTGGTGGAATGACGACCTTGTTCAAGGCCCTGTTTCTCAAGGAACTGTGAACGAGGGCCGGCCGTGACAGGTCAACAAGGGCAACTCCTTAAGGGTGGAACAAATGACACGCACTACTCTCTTTGGGTTACTACTATGCGGTGCTGTGTGGCTAATCAGGGCCGGTGCCCATCGACCTAAGTGCAATCCGCCCCAAAAAGTAGGGCAAAATCAAGGCAACCCTGGGTCTGTTACGGCTAAAAATAATTGCTTAAATAAGAAAAAGTCAATTTACTCTCCAGATGAATCACCCCAACCCGTCAGTCAACAGATTTTGTTACATTTCTGCACTCTTGACAAGCTCTGTACCATCCGACCAAATAAAGGGGAACATCCAGTCACACCAGAACGCGACGCGTATACGGTAATTGGGTACACCGCGCCCAGGTACAACAAGATGGGCGAAACAAAACTATTCATGACACTGACTTTCCCGACAATTGCAGGCCAGCGGATATCAAAGGTACCTGCTCTCAAGTACTCCTCTGCTCTTAAAAACATCACCCCCTCGAATCCCTACAAAGAAAAATCTCTCTTCATCTGAAACAGTCGCCAACTACTTAACTTATTAAAAAGAGAACAATAATATAACAGTGTGCTTTGTTTCGTTCTTGTACATTGTTTGAAATTGAAGGATTCAAAAACCAACAATGAATGAAGTGATTTCATACACGAATCGAAGCAACTATTCAACTCGTTAGCATGTTTGTTTGAAATACACCTCTAGGTTTTACTTTCACAATTGAAAGCATGGTAAGTTGTAAAAAGTGGCATATTACAGTTTCTCGCGAACGATATTAATAAGCATTCTTTATAATAACTTTCTATAGTTTATATTAACTTTAATAACTTTGTATTAAATTGTGTAGATACTTTTCAAATGAATACGTCTATCGTTAAACAACAAATTGACTCTCTCTTTGGATTCTGTTTTCTTATAGGGTCAGGGTTATAGGGTTAATGGGTTAAGAATCTTGATGTGATGAATGTATTCATTGATCGTTACAGCTTTAAACTTATATCCGTGACACAAAATACCAGTTAGAAGAAAAAATGGCTAATGATATTTTTTCGCCCCCCAAAAAAACACAACCACATGCCTTACCTAAATATGGTAAAACTTGTCCTTCAAAGGTATGAAAAAATCCCTTTGTTTCCGTGGAAACTTTGTATTTTTCAAATTGTGCCAGCAATTGGTATGGACAAAATAAATTATGGCACTTAAGAGAGAAACAAATACATTAAAGGAAGACAAACATCGATTCTTTAGAGCAACCACTGTTTTGTAATGTTCCTATTTTGTCTACATTTTGACTGATAACCCTGATGTCCTTTAAAAGGTTTAGGATGGTCCAAAAGATTGAGTGCATCACAAGAGAGACTTTGAGGCGAAATGGGGAGAAACCAGCAAATTCCAGGTCTAATCCTAACATCAACCATGTCACATGCACAGATTTATTATATTTAAATTTCCAGAAAATCTGAAAGGTAATTGTTCTACATTTTGGGGTTTTACGTGCTATTTGTATGCTAGGCAAACTATCGGCATTGACAACTACACTGTCAATGAATACTACGAGAACGCCACCAACTTGCAATATGCTCGAAAATTCATAATAGCTCGACTGTACGAAATACGTTCTTCGCCACAAGGACACTAAAAAAAGGGTTTAAGTGAAAGGTGTTTTGTTAGATATTGCCTATTGAATATTCTCATTTGTATTATTGTTTAATACTATGAGTTAAAGCAAAATATAGCCCACATCCAGAAGACATTTTTGAGGCTAACAGCATGCAGGGTTTGGATATTGGGCTGATTTTTTTTTTGACGGTGGGCTCAGCAACGGGAATAATGTAGCAGATCTTTTCATTACTTTACGATATATATATATATATATATATATATATTGCTTTACACTAACAAGCTACAATGACTGAATGAACTACATTACCGAAAGCTTTTTTCTTGTATTAAACATATGTTCAGTCTGCAGGTGTACGCACTGTCTAAGGGTGTTGTAGAGGGAATAGAAAGTAGTATATATTACAATAATCCATGTTTCAATAAGTAATACCGTGTTTAGCAACGGTGTTTATACACATACATAATACCAGTAGCATTTTACACAAATTGATGGTACCATATATTTTCTTCTGCCTAAGTTCCATATCAGAACAAATTTTGCAGTAACTGGCATACTTTCATGAAATGAAACTACCACGGTAAATACTTCATATTTAAGTCAACAACGGCTAAAAAGGAAATCACACACAGTTATTACAAGTTCTCAAAAAAAGATTCAAATGTCACTTTTTATATTTTGTTTTTAAATGTTTAAATTGTTTTAATGTTGGGATTGCAGCTGCTTTGCGATACACATACTACGGACACTTCACCTATCCCGTTTTGCTGTAAACAATTTGCAGGCGCACTCGAGGGGCTATGTGGTCTATGCATTCATGGAAACACGCAGAAACGGATACAGTTATATGGTCTAAATACCACAGGAAGGTCACAAAGAGATATTTGAAAACTCAGAGAAAGGTTTTTTGGTATGTCAATGAGCATGTTCAGACGAGATCAAAAGTATCATGTCATATGCCTACACACCTCCGTAATATAAAACCGTCCGTTAAGAAATATTCTTCCTGATATGTACCCTGAATCTTTTCCATCTACCACCTATCTGCTCTCTAGAAAATTCATTTTTCATAAGCTGCAAGATATCAATCAGAAAATATTTTGTTTGCATTGTTTCTTGCAAGTATGTTCGTTCTAGTTAATTCAAAGGTAAATAAAGAGTGTCGACATATACAATATGAACAAAAGGTAACACCCTTTGTCTGTCATTGGCTAATCGTATTATTATATATGTGTTTTAACACATTGTATAAACGCGTAGTTAAAACACACGTAGTATCTATCACTACGTGAACAGGTTTTTTTCAAGGACTCTCAGTTTAGGGATAAAAAAATGTAGTGAACAAATAATACCGCATGTTTCACAATATCTACTAAATGTCTATTTATAAAGGGATATTTATTATTTCTTTCCTGAATGTTCTTTATACTTGTTGATCATCGGGTTAAACGGACAGTTACTGTATGCTGTGTGAATGATGTAATTTTAATCCCTCACTACTTATCCTTTTGTGGGTTTTTTAATGTTTCAGTGGGTGGTTGGGGGTTTAGTCTTTGCAGGTCGGTGGGCGCATTTACTTTTTTTGGCTCGCTTGACTCAAGTTTTGTTTATTGGAATGGGATAGTTGGGTAGTGCTGTTTGGCCGTGACGTTTTGGATCCCGCAAGGCGGGTCACGTAAAAAGCACTTATCCTTTAACATCTATCACTTATCCTTTAACCACTTATCCTTTAGCACTAATCCTTTTACCCTTTAACCCACTTATCCTTTAGCACTTAGCACTTATTCTTTAACCCAAGCATCTATCATCAATTTCGGGTTTTTCAGCTCCCATCATTCAAGAATATTTATAATGTCTTAACGTTCCTATGTTTTAAACAACATTACTATTTAACATGAGTCATGTCTTCCAGAGTTCCTACTCTCTATGAACATTCAAAGTTGGTGTGCTAGTTGAATTAACCCTCTCATTTCTTATAATATCACTTTCTTCCCAACATGTGTTTTCAAGAAAAGCTGCTGCCTCACGGAGATGGTTTCTCATTTGATATGTTCCCGTGTGCCCCGTAAGTGATATCAAACTTTCAATTGGGGCGAATCCATATTTTTTTTAAGGAAAGGGATGGTCCCTTGTGTCACTGCCCCCGTGTAGGAAGGTGGTGTAGACCTCCACTCATAATCAGCTGCTGTGATAACAATGTTCATCTGGATTGACATCGAATTTAAACTTAAGCAAGTCTTCTACAGTTCTTGAATCGTAAGTTAGCTCTTCGATGTCTTATCGCCGGTCCCGATGAAAGACGATCAATGCTTCAACGAGAAAATAAATAAATATCATTAATATAGTTCGATAAGTAGTAACATTATTAATGTTCTTTGAGATGACACACAATTAGATAGCTGTATGTATCAGTACGGAGTGCTTGTTCATCTAACCCGTTAAATTTCCTTGAATACAAAATAAATAATTGCATCTGTAACGCAGTAACGATACACACAACATGGATAGAGAAAAAAGCCTGCTCGTAACGCATTTATTGAACATGCTGTGATCTCTCATGTTCATTAAGTATTTGCATGTGACCTGCTCTCGTTTTCTTCTTTGAATACAAATGATATGTTTTTTAATGATTACGTTATATCATTAAGTATATTGTTCTAATGTGGTGTGAATTATAGATGTATTCATTTCCAATGTATTTCTCTCAATCCACTGAATGTTACCGATTGCAGGTATGAAAGAAGCATTATATTGGGCATTGCAGTTATAATTTTCCTGCAGAAATTCTGTGTAATGAAAGTTGTCATTATTTTTAAGAGAGCCATACATTAAAAGATTAAAGATAAGTAATATTAAAGATGACTAGGACTTAACCGAGAATCACGTCTGAAGCATACCAATGTCATCGTAGACAGGGGGTGGTGTTTGGGCCGGAGAGGTTATGTAGGCTTAGCAGTTTGACGAAACGTTCCAACTTGAAATAATGGCATTCCTGGTTAAAAAAAAAGAAAAGTTATGCAAAATAATGTCAGATTTCCTTTCCGCGATAGCTTTTCCAAAGTTGACGTGTATTTCATATCAATGAAGTCATAAGTGACCAAAAAAGCAGGTATAATGCTTGCTATTGTGTTTTAATCTATCAAGGTTTCATAGTCTGACTTATTTCTAGCACCATAAGTTTACTTTATTTAACACCGTAACAATTCCAGGAAAACAAGGCGTAAGGTTACGCGAAAAGTGGAGTGCTACGGTGGGTACTAACTTTTTCGATATTCGAACATCTTAGATGTTCCTTATAAGTGCTTACTGTGCATATCAGATGAGACTTGTTATAATTATAAATTAAATCAAGTGAGAAGTGTTGAAGGTACCAAACGAGTGTCACGAGGGTAGTTTCATAAGGTTCCGAATAGTGCCCTATGAGATAGAAAATCTACAGGCAAGGGAAATTGTGATACGGAGACTAACAAATTGGAACCTCAGTAAGTACCGGGTGAGCGCCACATCTGATAGAGCTCGGGTCATCTTTTGGAATGTTCCTGATAGGTGATCCTGTTTTCTACAGCATCTCTGTAAATAACGTGCCAGCCGGACATCTGGAAAACTTAATTAGACCTTTAAACAATGCGGTACATCAAGAGTCGTGCAATAATGTTGTAAAGATGAAGTATTCAAATTAGTTTAACTTAAACACCATTATGATACAATGCATCTAGATTGACAAATACCAATCCATATATCTAGACCGCTTATACGCTACATTATAATTTTAATTTTTGAAACACAAATACCAAAACGATACACATAGAACCGTTGAAAGCAATGTGATGGAAAAAAAAACTAATGATGATTACCCTATGCTAAAAAAAAACAATATAGTTAATCTTACTTAAGAAAAATTTAACATATTCGAAGTAACTCTGAAACACATCACAGTATCCCCAACAACAAAAGGAATAGATCCATAATTTCTTAAACACCTACACTATATCTAGAATCAATAAAATGAAAACCTAATATTACAATCAGAAACAACTCAAAAGGATATGTTCAGAACCGAGGAAAGAAGTAATAGCACATTTAGAATCCTTAAGAATAGGCATAGTAAGATCTATCCTACGGAATGATCAATACTTTGAAATCTCTTTCAACTTATTGGCTAGTCAGACGATCACAAATGCTGAATGATTATATAAAAAATATACTAAAACACCAAACGATTATCTATAGAGCCTACTCAAATACGGTACCGGGACTTAAAATAATATTTCCGTAACAATGGAAACATTTACAAACCCTTAACTATTGTATTGGAAAATACAGCCACAATAAATAAAAAACTTGTAATCGTGAAGTGTAAGTATTCTACCATTTGGATCTGTTTTTTAATGGTATATTTATATTAAATGCTATCTTTATCTTGTCATGTGAAATGCTTAATTTGGAAGTGTTGGTTTCCATTAATTATTATTAAACAGTTGAATAATGCCGTTCAGAAGAGTTGCATTTTTCTATTATTTACATTCGCTTAAATTAATATAACATAACAGGTGACTATTGGTGTTTACTTTGTTTCTTGTAATAAATGTGACCTTAAAGAGTTGTCCAGAATATAATCGATTATCGTTATGTATCGAACGTAGTTTTAGGACTTGGTTTATTAAAACTTACTGTAAAAGAAATTCAAGAATGGATAGACGATAAAGTCCTCCTTTTTCATTCAAATACCACGTAGGACAAGTTTCTCTTCATTTCTGTCAATGATTACAAAACTCGAAATCGTTTACATCATTCTCAATTATTAAGCATACTTGAAGGCTTATATGAAAGTATAATTATAGAGTTAGTGTTTGGCCTACAATATGTATGACTATCTGAACCGTTCGCCTGATGTATAATTTATACATGCATGGTCTTCACTTGACCTTCTGTAGTATGGTGCTTAATATCCATTTCCTTGTTTCTTTGTGACAGCATAACAATTGATATTTCAAAAGAGTATAATTAAGAAACTTCTCCGAAAGATTTAGCGTTGTATTACAATTGCAATATTACAATTATTATTTTGTAACAGAATAGAAATAACCACACAATGACAGTTGCGTATAAATAGAAACATTGTTCGAATCACCATATATAAACTCTCATGAATAGGTGGTTTCGTTTAACGAATATGACACAGAATCACTCTATACTTTCACTTACCTAGGTATCAATAGACTTTTGACACTTAGTAATTTTTTACTTCCCCCTCTGTTAATAAATGATCGACTGTTTTTCAAAATTTGTATGTGAACAATATTCAGAGGCTTTATTGACGCATGTTTCTCACCGATCAAAGGTACTAACAAAATTCAAACATACAAGTATCATTTGATACTGGTTCGCTGTTTATACGTAAAATCTACCTTTGGTCAATGTTTCATCTGGTAAAACAGTCTACGGGAACCTTAAATTTGAAATGCTATAAGGCAAGACACGATTCACTTTATACCACTTTACAATGAATATAATGAACATCTTATTGCCAACGTTCACAAGGTTAAAGTCACATTCAAGACCCTTATTTGATATACTTCGAGAGAGCCGTAGTGATGACTGACGTAATATGTAGTCAATATTATGAAGCAATCAAAGCTGTTTATTATTTAATTTATATGATTGTATAATCGTGGACCCCAATACATCCGGCAACCATAAAGAAGATGTGCACTGTAGTGTTTTTCTTTAACGAGAATTGCCACTAAATTCAGTTCAACATATATTCAACTGTTTTTAAACGGTTCGTTAACTTTCCGCAGACATATTGTGCAATGTCACTTTCCGGTAAACAGTTTAGGATTGAAAAACCCAAATTCTAGATGAAAAAAGTACAATCTCCGTCTTTATTACTCTGCTTTGGTATTATTATTATTATTGAATCGATGATCCATCAGATATGTATGGGCAGATATGTCACCGGTAAGGTACATGTTCGGTGACGTTCAACTCTAATCTTAGTACTAAATAATATTTATATGAAAATAAAATATCCCACATCACAAGTATCTCACAACCGAAAACAATCTTTTCATCTGACAATCGGTTCATTTTGACAAACAAATCCATTCAGTGCTCTCGGGAAAAGACATTATCAGGAACATTTCGACGAATTAAGCCCGATTACAAAGATCTCCAACTGCTTTTACACGCTGTATGTTAACTACTGTAGATTATTGTTGCAGTGTCACGTTTCTGTTGAATGCTTAGGGCTGGAAAATCTCCGTGAGAGTATCTACTTGATATATATAACGATTGAATCCATATCTGGAAAAGCATCCTATCGTACACAAGCACGGACAGATATGTCTCCGGTGTGACACAGCTCGGTAACATTCTACTCAAATCTTAGTACATCTATATGATATTTATATGAAGAAGAAATATCAGAGAAAGCATAAAACTTTGAATAAGAACAGGTTGACGTGATAGTCGATCCATCTTCACTATGAAAATATCAATCAGTTTCGTTTGGAAAACGACGCTAGCAGGAACATTGCGAAAAATAATATGAAAATGAAAAATCACTACATTGCAAGATTTCGTCTTTATAAATATTCGACTGTCTTTAAACTGTGCGTTAACGATGTGGACGCAAATCTGTTTTTTTTTTTTACAATGGCCCGTCCTGTTAAAAGATTAGGATTGAACTACCCAAATTCGATTAATTATCATCTAAGTACTATATAATATTAATATTGAAAGAAAAGCTCACCTCCTACAACCAAAGAACAAACTGTTGATCTGATAGTTGGTCCTCATTGACAATACAAATATAAACAATTATCTGAGAAATGTCGATAGCAGGAACAAAACAAAAACTAAACCAGAAAAATGGAAAATCTGTTCATTATGAAATCTTAGTTTGATTAGGATTGAAAACAAATCATGAACTTACGATGGATAATCTCCATGTGATTATTATACTTAGAATGTAAAACGCTTGAACCTATGATACATATCCACAAACAGCTGATTGTACGCAATATTACGGCCATATTTATCTCAGCTGTGAGTCGTCCCCGTGAGTTTAAACACTTATCGAAGTACTATATAATACTTTTATGAAAAGGAAACATTTGTAAAGGCATCCTATAATACACAGAAGACACAGATACACAATCAGCATGCGGAAAGTTTCGCTAGCAGGAGCATTACGAAAAGGAAGACAGGAAAGGTAAACCATCCATATTGATATATTTCACTTCGATGAATCATCAAATGTGTTCATGTTGTGCGTTAGTAACAGTAAATTTATTATTTTGTCTCATTTTCCACATAACTAGGCTTGATAACAAATCATGAACGTTTGACTGATATTTTCCGTGTGAATATCTACTTTGAATAAAGAACGATTGAAGTTATCATCCATATAGAAAGGAAAATTTCATTTGTACACAAAGGTACAAACAGATATGTAGCCGCTCTGTGATATCTCGGTGATGTTCAACTCTAATCTAAGTACTATATAATATCTATGGTAAATCTACATAAGGGCAAACTCTAGTTTAATCTATCTTCGACTCCTTTATACGATTGGCGTTAATGGCCACCCACAAATTATTGTTGCAGTGCTGCGTTCCTGTTTAAGGTTTTGGATTGGAAAAAAACAATATCATGACATTACTGTTGGTAATATCCTTGTGAGTATATACTTGAACAAAATAAACATTTTATCCAGTATCCATATAGAAAAGTGTATCCCATTGTATATGTATGTAAGGACATCTACATGTCTCCAGTTCAATTCTTGTCTGACTTTTGTGAAGAAACAACATCAGAGAAGCATAGTAATATCCTAAAATCGAATAAGAACAGGTTGACCTGAAAGATGGTATATCTTGCCAATAAAAATATAAGTCAGGAACACCAGGAATATGACGGAGAATGAAACAGAAAAAACGGTAGTAAGTCACTACATTTGCAAGAATTTACTTCGAAACATGTTAGTTCACATTTAAGATGCGAGTTACACCCGTTCCTGCATACGACTTACTTTGCAATGTCGCGTTCCAGTTAAAGGTTATGAATGAAAATACCAAATACAATGAATAATCTCCTTTCGTGTCTCCGAGTGTACGCAACACTACGGTCAGATTTGTATCCGGAATTAGTCATTCCCATGAGTTTCAACACTAATTCATGCAAGTTCTATAAAATATTTTATGAAAAGGAAATATTTGAAAAAGCGGAGTGACATCTACAACCAAACAACAAATTGTTGATATTTAGTAAAGACATTGACAACAAGTCAAATCAGTATGCGGAAAATGTCGCTAGCATGGACGTATATGGTATATAATCGCCCCTCCAAATCGCATAAAACATCGTCGCATTGTAGGATTGCAAATGTTGGATTGATAATCTTAATGTGTCTACTTGAATTTATGATCCATAACGGAAAGAGCATCCTATTGTAGACAAAAGGCGGATAGATATGTTCTGGTCTGGGATATATCGGTGAAGTTCAACATTTTATATAACACTATATCATATTTATACGAAAAGAAATATATAAAACAACCAAGCTACGCAACAGAATGACAAGCGAATAACAATATTTTGATCCGACAGTTGTTCCATCTTGACAATTTAAAAATATTACAATCATTATTCTTGGAAAATAACGCATTACACGACAATTTCCAGGAATAAAATAGAAAATTTTAATTCCGCGCTGTCAGTATATTGCATTCTACTTACAATTTTGAGATTGAAAAAAAACGAAAATATATGGAAGGAAGGATAATCTAATGAAGTGCCCATCCCCATCTCCCACCACTCCTCCAAATTGAGTAACGGTTTGCCTAAGAACAAGAAAAATTACGACAATGTACCCACTATAATTGGATACAAACGTAACACATTTTGGGTGAAGTAGTTTCCCAATTTTGAGACCAGGTCAACATTTTTTTATTTTACCAATCCTACCATATTGATGAGTTATTGATGTGTTAACTATATCCAACTCAAACAGCTGCTTTAAACACAGCTATCTATTTTATCGTATTTTATTTATTAGATAATATATCAAAAAGATAGTAATACTATAAAATTTATCACTGTTTAATGAAATGTAATGAAATAGCTGATGGCCTATTAACCGAAAGGTTAAATTTAGCGAAAATGAATCAAATTAGGAATTGGAAGTATGTTTTTACATATTTCGTTCATGGAAAAGAATGATACTTTCTTTCTCCGCATAAGTTTTTAAAAACATTTGATTCCAGTGGGAAACTCGCAATGACATCAAATTGCAATTTGTTATTTATTCCTATTTTTAAGGTTAATTAACGAGACATAGACACAAGGCCTACTATGAATGAAATTATGTGTAGTTTCATTTATAGTTGAACTATATGTAAGTCGATCTATAACGTATTACTTTGCTTACCTGTAGAAATATACGATGAATATCACAGGCAGGAGGAGTACTACAGCAATAACGATCATCACCAACTTCATTATGTTGATCGTGTCTGTAGAGATGACATTAAAATATACAAATATGTTAATATCAGCAACCATATTACGTATGTGGATTAAATTCACGGCATATGGGTGAATGTTCTTCATAAATAATATTTGTTTTTGAAGTATATTTACTAACTTAATTGCTTTGCTTAGCTCTCAGTGCAGTCTCAATTCAAGGTTTACTCACAACGCTCTTACTTGGTCAAACGAATGCAATCGAATTGAGGCAAAGTGACAGATCGTCTTTAATAGCTAATTGATATGAAACAATCACGTGACCAAATTGTGAGTTTTTCCTTTTGTGCTTGTTTAAATAAGTACTGAAATGCTTTAATATGTGTTAGAATTGTTTTAGAATTGTTAAACTAACTCTTGTAAACTAGAAAGCAATATTCGGCGAAAAAAAATTACATTTTTTTTTTATGGTTATGCTGATTAGAGCAGAGTGGGACTGGTCATGAGGCAGATTTCTTCACCAATAAAAATGGGCGGTTGACAGTGCCATTTGCCCAAGCAAGGTAGTTTGCTTGCTGTGTGGAAAGGAGGGTCATAATTTTTCGCGCCTGCATCTTGTCATATATAGCATGGCGAAAACGCGAAGGGCAGCAGGCAATGGGACTTGTTCTGCTTCAATTTACAAAGGTGGAGGTCCAGGTGACCCCTGCGTGTTTGGTGCCGGTGGGTCCAATGCTGTTACTCGCCCTTCCACAGCCCTTGTGGAAATTCATGTTGTCACTTACCCCTCCCCGACAATTGCGGATCCCCATATGGAATGGATTGGTTTTATGAGGTCGGGAGGCTAACCTGAAGGTCGGCAATCAAATAAGGAAACGAACCCGCTTGAAACGGTTGGAGTCATCGTCATAGTCAAATGTGAGGGTGTTACATATTTCAATATTGCAAGTGTATTGATGTCAACTACGTTTGCCCTCAGGAAATTCGCATAACTGAAGAGAATGCCGATTATGTACCTATGATTCTGTGGTGCGGTCGTCCTGATTTCTCCACGTCTGAGTGGCCGTGCCATCAGGATTAAGACCAATCACGAAGGTCGCTTGGTATGCGTACTGTTAAAATACCCACAGGGAAACTTTATCTTATGTACCGTTTACCCGCCTTATCAATCTTCTCCAGGGGAGGACTTTTTGAGACACTATCATCCTTTTACCTGGTAGTGCACCTTGTGTCGTGGTCGGAGATTTTAATTGGGAGGCCGAAGAGATGATAGGGTTAAGTACTCGCAATTTTTTAAGTTTTCCTACCTTTCATTGTCAGTTGGATAATTTCATATCGTATCGTCGTTTGGTAGGTGTTTTGAGGTGTCTTAACCAAAGAGGTCACAAATTATCTTGGTAAGACCAAATGGGTCTGGTGCTTACAGGGTTTTTAATTGCGATATTATAAGTTGCCTGTATTCCGATAATGATGCTGTGGTACCTAAGTTTGTTCTTCCATCTTCCCTGTGGGAAGGGGATTTTGAAAAGTTAATTGTCATATCTTAGGGGAAAGACAGTTTCTCCATGGATTAGAATACAGGTGCACGGGATGTTGTACCTTGAAGCAGGCCTTTATGTCTTTAACAGGCTGGTGGTAGGATGTCAAGTTGCGCATCATTCGATATGCTGTAGAGTTCTGTGTAGCCAAGGCTCGTCGTCGAAGAGAGGATTTTTCAAACCTCTACGCGAGTGTCAAACGTGGGGTACCCTCCGCCGATGCCGCTATATAAAAAAAAATACATTAATGCTAAATGCCATGGAGCTCACAAAAAAAATGCGTGGAAGCGGAGGATCAACCATCATTCAGTTTTTACAGAACAGTCTTTTGGCTAAGATCATGTGTAGTATCTGTTCCCTTTCGAGGGCAATGGTGATGCCCAGCCAACGACGTTCACACAGTCCCGATGCAAGGGGACTGGGGTTGAGAGCGGATTAGTCGCTCGTTAGTTTGGTTTTCGTGCCCAGGTTCTTTCCCGGGCGACTTTTTCTTAAAAATTATCTCTTGACAAACGTGTTCAGCTGTCCGTAATACAAATAGGAATACCTTTTGTGATCCGGTGAGCATTATCTCCGTATACATAAAAATTGAGGTGTCACAAGCAAGAGGCCAGGGAACCAGAATGAACACTCGGGAAGGGCCGTTTCCGGCCATCTGAGGGGTTTGTAAAACCAAAAATTTTCTTGTACGCTCCGCGCCAACCGATGGTGGCGCTCCGCTCAGATAGTCGTGCATACAACTTTGCAAATCTTGGCTACGCCCCTGACCTTTAATGAATTTCTGTGGGTCAAACTCAAAGCTATTTCGAATGGAAAAAATTGTTAAGATATTAACAAAAAATAAACTCTAAATCGGAAGATTCCTACATTAGCAACTAGCATGATTTCCCATCAATTTGTCTCGAAAGAAAACTTGTTCCTTGTTTCCCAATTTGCACATTGGATATTGCAGTGCTAGTATGCATATTTTCCTTGAGGGGGGGGGGGCGTTGATGGAGTGATGTGTATACGCAAATAAGATAATACAATAAGAGTTGTAAAGGCTACTAAATATAAGGCTGCATCAGTCTAATCGAATTTCTGCAAAGTGATGTCGGTGCCCCCCCCCCCCAGATTAAAAGTGCTTCCGCCGCCCTCGTCATCAGTCAATGATAGATGAAAAGTACAAATATCCTCTCGCTGAAGGTTGAAGGTTGAACTCAAGGAAAGTACCACGAGTAATCCTCCTGAATATATTGAACATTAAGTTAAGTAAATATTTATTGACTTTGCAGCGAACATTTCCTATTTTACCTTTATTATAAAAGAAAGGTCATTGCCACTTAAAGATTACCGACACATATATTGGGCTAGAAACGAAATATAGCAGTATTACGTTAAGTCATACGAATGCAACAAAATACACGGACTGAATGTAAAGAAAACTGACGACGCTCTCACATGCAATATCAGACTTAACATAACTCTGTGAGCCTTCTACCTTAATTAGCTATGAATAATTGACGAATGCTTCCACAATGTTACGTTACATTGTAGACACCTAAACCTAAATGCATGACTAAGATAAATACACTTCCATCTTAAGCATTAAGCAAAAAGTATTAATAGTAATACTTCCGGAAGAACCTTTCCAACCACTCATATATACTCTATATAGAATTCCTGTTTCCATATGAAATCAATGTAATATTTATCGAGTTTTTGAGAAAAACGAGATTAGAAAGCACTGATGCTATCTTTAATAATTTCGCACAGACTGAGTGCGTATTACTTCGGTAAAAGTATATTCAACATTGTGTATTAATCAAGTCGGTTCATCATTTGATTTATATGATGTAGTTCTCGAGGACCCGCGCGCCACTTTAAATTAGCTTTGCCATTTAGGACTTTTTCTTGTCGATAATTTACCATGTTAATACAGTTTTAAACTAGTAACACTAGTAACACTGCCAAAAATGCATGAAAGTGTTACTTCACGAACGTGATACAATTATGATATATCACTAGTGTCACCTACATTATTTTATTGGATCTAAGAGTGATTATAATCGCAATGACCAATGAGACTCATCTATTATTATTTTCATATATTATAAGGAAGTGATCTGGAGCGTGATAAAAAAGGCAAATCAGACCTTATTGTGAACTTTATGAACTGCTTTTCTGCAAGTTGTGTTTGTTTTTTTTTTTCTTCGTTTAAAGTGATAGCGTCTGTCAAGACGACGAGGTTGTGTGCATAAATTTAAAACTTACCAGCCCTACCGATGGAGAAATTATTCAAGATATTATCACTTTCCCACGAAATATAATTGAAGTGATGGGTAATAAATGTCATTCATTTATTTGATTTTCTTAATGATAAATAAATATCATCTCACAAAGGAGATCGGCAGATTACTAAGCGTTTTATGACTGCTAACTGTATATAACGTGAATAATGCTTCTTAAAACTACAGTCATTTGGTTCAATAACGTACAAGTCTACAACTGGATATGCGTCTGGAATGGAACATGTCAGTTCAAATTTATAGTCATTATTCGGATGTAAAGTAAGATTTTTCCTTTCACATAGGAGAGGTGCATTAGGAAGATAAATGGTAAACAGACGATAAGTATGTTGAACGAGAAGTATGTTATAGTAATCATGGAACAATGACACATGGTAGGTTCCAGCATCTTCTGGTTGGAGGTTTAGGATTGAAAAATCAAAATCATGAAAGTACGATGGATAATCTCCGTGTGAGTATTCTACTTGAAATAAATAACGATTGACTGTATGATTATCATACGACCAGAAAAGCCCAGTGTGAGCAAAAGTACGGGTAGATGTTTCTCCGGTGTGGGCCATCTCAGTGAAGTTCAACTCTACTCGAAGCATATATATTATATATATCATTTTTATATTTATCTTTACATGAAAAGGAAATATCTCGAAAGGCAAAGTCACATCCTACAACCGAATAGCAATCTGTCGATTTCATAGCTGGTCCATCTTGACAATTAAAATCACAATCGCTACACTCGGAAAAAGACATTAACTGCAACAATAGGAAGAAGAAAATATCAGAAAAATGTACAATCGCCATTTTTAAAGAGATCTTATCTTACAATATTTACGCTGTGCGTTATAACTACCGTTGATTAGCTCTGCAGTGTAGTCTCCTTTCGATAGAAACCAATAGTTGACAGTAGGTATTCTAGAAGCGATTAAGGTTCGTGCGCATGCTCGGAAGCGTTCGCAAAGCATTGTTACTTTCCATCAACTCGAATACCCGTTTCTCACAGTCTTGTGATAGACTGTGAAACACCCTTGCTCTACATAGGCTATACTTATACATTGGGGTCTTTAGTTTGTGAATATAATATATAATGTACGAGCTATCTCGTTATCCAAAAGTGATTTTTACGTGACCCGCCATGCGGGATCCAAAACGTCATGGCGAAACGGCACTACCGAACCATCCCATGCTGATAAACGAAACTCAAGTCAAGGGAGCCAAAGATGTCATTTTTCAAGAAAGATCATGATATGAAACGTCGTTTTCCAGTCAAGGGAGCCAAAAAAGTCATTTTTCAAGAAAGATCATGATATGAAACGTCGTTTTCCAAAGTGTCCAAAAAAAATCCAAAGTGTCGGGGAAATTTCACATTGCACTTAATGTGAAATAATTCTACGAGGCTGTATGAAACCGTATGCAGTCGATATGATATAGACGTGAACACTTAAGAGAATAAAGATGATTCTAACTGTTATTAATTTTGTTCTTGGTTTATAATTATATTTCACATTGAAATTCACATTAGCCTGACAACAACAAATATGATATAAAGAGTGTGAAGTCATATAACCAGAATACACTACCCACTTACTGAACAAGGATAATGGGTTTTAATATGCCTATCGATTTTTTCTTTACAGAAATCGAACGTAGTTAAATTTTAAATGGTGAGTGCTGGGAGATCATAATACTGACCAGAAAATGTTGCTTACACGTGGCTTTTGAAACAGTACCCAACAGTAACATCAAATCAAGTTTTAGTATGTAGCGAATGTTATTAATATACTTTCATACTGAGTAAGACATAGAAAAACAGAGAATGAGAATGCAACGTGGAGCTTGAAATGAAGCACTGACAGAGCATAAGCATATAGACATCATCTTTATCATCTTAAAGTGATACATTCGTGAAAAACGGAATGACTGTACCTGAAAGTGATGACGCCCTCAGGTGAAACCTTGAACAAACTGAATTCGTCAGCTTTCTACTTTAATCTGCTCTGGTGACCTGACGAGTCAATTCAAAATGCGATGCAACAGTGTAGATAACAACACATCATCAATTGACGGCTAAAATAAAATCTCCCATATCTGGTATTAACAAAAAATCCGGATTTACTATTCTGGTGTTTTTTGTTTTTTTGCTTTATATTTCACAACCAGGTGAATTAATATATTCATGGTTCTCGATCATCCGCATCGAATTACTTTTAACGTTACTTTATCACAGCTTAATTGCAACAGGCTCGTGAACTCATATGGTAGGAAGATTAGTAAAACGCACTTACAAATGGTGAGACATTTATTTACCTTACATTGCTTTTTTGGTAGAATCCTTCACCCTTACATATTGAATAATTTCTGTAATATAATTAATCGCATTGTTCATTGTGCCGTTATCAGGTAATTTATATTAACTATGCACACCTCGATAACGAGAGTCCAAGCCGGCTTAGAACTCAATTCGTTTTCAAAGAATATGCCAAAATTTTAACAAAGAACTGAACACCAGTCTCCATTTCGCTGGTCCTCTAACCCACCTTACCTAATAACCATCCGTATATAATGGTAGTTCTATAATGTGGAAATATATTCAAATTCACTTCAGAAAACGAAAAGACACCTGATGTCATCCTTGTTAACGAATATTTAAAGTGATTTCTTTATTGTGGTTTATTACCCTGTCTTATATCATGTTTTACTTTTACTGCTGTTGTTATTACTTTTAGGTTTTCTTAAGTTTGGTATTTTTATATTCCAGGTTTTGGTTCTTTTGTACAGTGCTCTTGAGCATGTTCTACTTTTACTGCTGTTGTTATTACTTTAGGTTTTCTTATGTTTGGTAATTTTATATTCCAGGTTTTGGTTCTTTTGTACAGTGCTCTTAAGCATGCATGTTTTATTTCATGATAACAGCACTTTAATATATATGGTATTTATTATATTATTATTATATTTCTTATTAAACTCTTTGTTTTTTCGCCAACAGCTAAATCACATGAATATTTCTGTCAGTTTTTTCAATCAAAGTAACTTCGTACATCTATGCATGTAAAGAATTTTAAAATTTACAGTCGCGTTTTGCCAGATGTTTCAATGATTTTGGTTACTCTGAACATGCGTCTCTAACACTCGACGGCTTTTAGTCATACATAAAATAGGTATGAGTACATAAATGTTAGGTAGAGCTTACCAAATAGACGGTATGTGTGTTGCAATACTGTCGGGCTGACAGCCCAGTCGCTGGTTGTACACTTCATGTCAATTTGATAAGTTCCAGCATCGTCTAGTTGGATATTTCGGATTGAGAAATTAAAGTTATAAAAGCAATCCCCATGGTCACAATAAAGGTATTCAACTTGGAATAGATAACGCTCATAAGTATGATATGAAGTTCAAATCTAATCTAAGTAAATATATATATATATATATATATATATATATATATATATATATATATATATATATATATATATATATATATATATATATATGAAAAGGAAATATTTCGAAACGATAAGTCACAGCCTGTTGAATTTACTGTAGGTCCATCTTGACAGTGATAATCACAATCAATATCTTCGGAAAATGAAAAAGTGATAAGAAAAATTAAAAAACAATGTAAAACAGGTTCAAATCCCATATCGATAGATCGCGGTATTGTGACAATGATACACAGTAAATATGTTGAATTTATTGCAACACTTCGCACATCTGTCTGTAAAGCGAGGAGCGCTGTTGATGAATCAAAACAAGGAGTTGTTCCTAAGTAAAACCCGTGCATGCGCACTTGTTTGTTTTTCATTTGAATAATATATGTGCTGATTCAAAATGAAAATGACCAGGCTGACAATGATTTTTTCCTTTATGGCTGCGTGACAATAAAAATTAATTTAAACTTGTTGTTTCGAGAGATGGAAGTCTGCTGATGTCTGTAGTGTTTTCATAACCTTTCAACTTGTAATCGTAATGGATGCAAAGCAGTTGAAAACGCTCAGATGATTTTATTTTTACATGCAAGTCAAACATGTATTGGATTCCCTGCACTCTTAGAACTACCGGTTCATTTAAATGATCCGATTTCCGTGTCACTTTAATTTGAACCGTTTCTGATCACTCTGAACCGTTTACGCAATCACTTCGAACCTATTTTGCATGCATGGTGGGAAAGTCTTCAAACGCTTTTGAACCAGTTCCCTGATCAACAGCAATGCAGAATTCCCATTGGTCGAAAGCAACCTATTGGTCACGTGCCTTCTGACGCTGAACCTATGACTCGAGTGAACGATGGAATTTGTTGAAGAAAAGCTTGTAGAATGGGGTCTTGGAACGTTTGTCGCATTCTTCAAAGGTAAAATGTTATGAAAAGTTACCAGAGCAGCATTTTTCTGACTCCAGTTGCTCTATTAATTTAAACTTTCTTTCCAAAAATGCAATTTTCTGTACGTAATACTGTAGATTGTCGAATGGAGCCGTTGTGATGTAGGCTCGCCTTTTCTACGGTTACGTATATCGTGACCCATTAGGTATACGTACAGTATTCTAGGCCTTACTTAGGCAATCACGTTACTTACACCCACAGGCACTCGTAACGTTAAATATGTGTGAAGGCCGAGTATTATAAATGTTACGTATATAAGCGCTGGTAGACTTAGCACTATTTTTCATTCACATGGAACAACTGTGAAAATACCATACATAGCTCTCGCTAAGCCCAATGGACAGTCAGCAACCCAGCTAAACAAAACTAATAGTGATAATTATAGATTCAGTGTCACCTCTATTATTTGTCACTTAATTTAAAATTCAATATATCAGCAAAACCGCATTGTCACAAAACAAAATTAGCAACAACATCCTTAGCCCATGCATTTTGGGTGTACTGCTCACTTGTATGAACATTCAGGTAGGGCTTGGGTGTCATATTGTCACCGTACATACTCTGAGCAGAAGTAGGCAGCATGCAATATTTCAATGTGAATCTGTCGGTAGATTTTTAGTTAACTTCAACTTGGCCGTAGGTGTCCTGCCTCTGGTATACATACAAGCTCATTGTCATGCCCATGCATCATTGCGTTTTATGAGATAGTGTTTCGCGAATCTATATATCTACCAAACACATCCATAGTGCATGAATTCGTGTTGTGCTCCTACCACTTCGTTGATTCGGGTTGACTTTGCAGTTTTAAGCACTAGCAGTACTGTACCCAGCATACTAACGTTTAAGCACTACTGCAATGTTAGCGAGTAGTTTGCTGTGTCGGTGAGTTAATTGTGCTCTTGGGTATTACTTTGCTTCGCAGAAGCACTGTTAAGGTCATTGATGTGATTCTGTGAACGCACAGTATAGCCTACACTCTGAGTCTGTGACCTACTGTATGTAGTATTTTGCTTTTTATTTTCCTTTGTACCAGTATCCTTTTTCCTTTGATTTATCTTTGTCAGTATCAGGCATTCATCAATGGTCCAGATAAAAAAATGAAGAGCAAATGTGGGCTTCCTTATCCTGGGTCCCCCTTTGGCTAGGGTTCTGGATATGGTGAACCTACATTTCCACGTGGCCTGACGCAACCAGCCAAAATACAACAGACCATTATTCTTTGGTATGAAATATGTTAAGTTAGCTGTAGTATATGTTGAACAGAAAGTTATATATCCAAGTTGCCCCCTTAGGTTTACTGTATTTATACTTCTTTTTACAGGATATTCGAGGAATACTTCAAAAGCTTCAAAAAAGAACAATAATTGAGGAAATGGAAGCAGGATTACTAGGCTACCACTCCAGGAAAAAGGTGGTGAATGCCCTAGTGTCTCACCTTATCACAACGTATGGAAAATAGTAAGTGTAGTATTGCCTTCTCATTACAATAAGGGTAAGCCCAGATGCTTCTCGGTGCATTCAGTGAATGTCGCAGTGGCATGGTCCCATTACAAACCATTTTGGACACCACTTTGTCGATGTTATGAATATGTTATGTTCATGATTTTGAACTCCTTGATGTTAAGAGCCTGTTTGGAAAAGTACCAAGGAAAGCGCTTACTTTCTTGCAGACTAATGCACTAAACAAGAGGACACTATTAATGAAACAGTAGGGAGACTCATTGATTGCTTCAATTGTCTGGTTTATCTTTTTACATTTACAGTCCGAAGTCTGACGTAAAATTGGCCATGGCCAAAGCCATAGTAAGAGATTTCAAGCAACTAGATAATGAAGATCGTGACGGCTACGTAAGTTTAACTTTATATTGAATGTAAGTCCTGCTGCAATTTAAATATTATACAACTGCCTCATATTCTTTGAACACTTCTTAACTTCCTATGAAGAAATGATGGCACAGCATCAGGGTCCTAGATAAGAGCTCTGTAATTGCTTTACTTCTTGGCAGTGTAGAATTTTATGAACCAATGAAAGTTTTATCATGATATGATGTATTTTATCCTTGTGTGTACTATTTACTTCTACAGATGATTTTAGTGAAGACCTTTCATCCATGGTGACATGGTTAAAGTGCCATATTGCCCCTGCAGACCAGGTTCTAGAGTTCATGGCAAAGACTGCAAAGGCCAGAGCTGCTGACATCAGGGACAATAAACAGAAGAAATTCTCAGATATCTTAAAAGAATATCCAAGACTTATAGATACTGATGGAATGGTACGTAAATGGTATGTAATCTACAAACAGCACAGAGATGCACTTTAAGTACATGTGGTGACGACAAAAACAAATATGCTTTTTACGTGACCCGCCATGCGGGATACAAAACGTCACGGCCAAACGGCACTACCGAACCATCCCATTCTGACAAACGAAACTAAGGTCTAGCGAGCCAAAAAAACATACGCCCGCCGACCTGCAGAGACAAAACGCCCAACCCCCCCCCCCCCACTCAAACATTCAAAAACGTACAGAAGGACGACCCGCACGCAGCGAAACGAAAAACCCCTCCCCAGCACACCAGCATAGATTGTGATCTCCACCTGGAATACAGGGCCTTACTGTTAGTGTACTTCTATTGACATTCTGACATTTGTTATCGTAGGTAGAACAAGACTTCAAGATTTTGTTTCCTGAGGCATGTGATGCCCTATTCATGAAGTGGCCGAGCCTGGAAGAGAAGGTATTGGCCTATGCAAACAAGCAGGTTGATTGGAAAGATATATTACATTTTCATGGAAACCTTTCAACTAGTAAGTGATTTTCTATTTTTTGTTAATCAATTGTTTTCATTTTGCATTTCTGGCGAAGAAGGGCTTGGGTTTCTGCTAAAAAGGTAGTCCATTTCTAATACTTTTTTAACAAAAAAATACTTAATGTGACACTTCCTATTTCTTTTTAGTAACAATATTGAACTGTCTTGAAACAGGAATAAGAGCATTCCTTATTCCATTTACAGTTTGCTTAGGTGGTGCCATTTCTCATAGTGGAATGTCTCAGTCAGAAAAAAAATGCATATACAGTTACTGCATATTGTAAATCCTTACCTAATTTATTTAAATGGTGAACATGCTGTATGTCTGTTTTTCATTTAATTGGACAATACATTGCGTCCATTCTAATACCAAAAAATATGCTGATGTATGCATAGCATAAACAATTGATAGGCCTTCCCAATCAATGTTGGAGAAGACATGCTTCATTTCACTAGATCAAGCATATCAATAATCAAACGTGGTGTGCCACAATGTTCTTTCCTGAACCTAGAAATAGGTAGATAGTGAAACAGAACGAGGTTAATATTGAAGTGATACGAATTTATTACTTTGAGAGGCATTATTTTTAAAAATCACATATCAACATGGCCTCACTTGTAAGATAACGACACCCCCTCCCCCCCCCCCAAAAAAAACGGGATAATCAAATTCATGATGGGCGATGCTACACACTGTGGGTAACACCATCAGTCTACTCAACTCAATGTCTACTCAAAGGAAAACGCTTTAAAAATCTGAGACCAATGTTTTTCACTCTGAACTTTATTACTTTTTTTCAGATGAGAAAAGGAGTAATATTGCCATCCAGGTGCTTCCTTTGCTCTTTCCTCCTGGTATGTCAAGGACAGTTGGTAAGAAAGGCCCAAACAAGCATGCCACCATTCCTGAAGCTTTGTGCCGTTTCATTCAGTTTGAGGAGGTAAGAGTAACACAGTGAAAGAGAACAAGAACACACAAACAAATATATATATGTATATATATATATATATATCTATCAAACAAGGCCCTGTTTCCACTTAAGAATGATACCCTGAGTTTGGAATCAAACTTCCTACCTTGCTGAATCTGTGATCATTTATATTGATACACATAAGTTTACATGACAGCAGATGCAAAACAGCTACTTCTATTGGCCCGCAAAATAAATGTTTATGTATTACATAATACTTGTTAATACAAAATATATTTGATATGAATATATATTTAATATATTTATATATATATATATATATATATATATATTTATATTTATATATATATACATACAAATATATAAATACATGTTCTGTTCAAGGGTACCAAAATGGGGTAAAATACCCATTCCAAGTGCAATTGATTTAACCAAAATGCTGTCTTTAAAACTTTGTTGTTTACCAAACATTAGATTAGAAAAAAAGGTAGTCATAAGATACTTTTTAAACCTGGTCATACAAAAGGGTTAAAACTAGCGAAGCTAGCTTAAACTCTTTTTAGGGTATAGTGCAATTTTCATAATTCCAGTTAAAAGATATGCAAGTTTGAGTCGCTCTCAAAGGCCCGCCAAAGTCTGATCTCGTTGGTGGTATTGGGGTGGGGCATATAATTGTCAAGCTCTTAATTTTAATGGAAAGTTTAATCTGAATACTGTTTCCCCTTATTCTCTTCTTTAGATTGGCACAAACATACCAGACTTTCTGGAAAACATGCAGCAGTTGCAGCCGTTTATGTTGGCCTTAGGGGAAAGGGAATGCGCAGAACAAGTCTTTGTTGTCGTGGCAGGGAAGAACATTTCATGTGGCAACAGCCTTCTGAAGGCCTTAGATATATGTCTTAAAGTTATATACGTTTGGACATGGACTACCCATGGGAGTGTCAAAACACCTGGGATTTTATTCAAAAATGTATTTATGGTCTGGGTGGGGGAAAGGGTAAGAGCACCTCTGCCCCAAGTGTTACCCTGCTGAAGAACTTTTTGGCCAAGGTGTAATATTCTTTATGGTAGATATTCATTCATTTACTTCAGTTGTTTTCTATCGATGTCGATGAGTCATTAAGGTTAAATGGTCATACTGAAAACCTTGTAATAAGGCTAACACAACTGCAGCAACTTACGTTTTCTCGTTTCTTGTGCAAGGTTGTCTAAAGTATTTATAGTAAATGTCAACATTTGTGGCTTACCAACTTAAGCCTAACCTTCAAAAACTTTAACCAATCTAATAGGACTATCAGTTCCTTTGTGGCAAGAAATCACAAATCATTTTAGGCTATCTGGTCTACCTTTGCTTGTTAAATGAGACACTTATTCTTTTAATTTGTTTATTTTGTCCACTGAGCATTACACTTCCTTGCAACGATTATAAAGTTTCAAGAGTTTTTAGAAAGGAGTCATATCATCCTCTGTGGTGAGCCTGTAACATTTGCAATGTCTTATCAGTTATGGTATTTACCTTTTGTTATGCATTTCATAATTGTCATAGCTTCTTGCTGGAAACACACCTTGGTTTACTTTGGCTGCTGAATAGCATCTTGCAGTTTAGAAGTCCTCTTACTGAAAAAATCCTTTTAACTAGTTCTTGGAAATTTGTTTTCTCTTTTTCTTCTCTATTTTTGTTATCTGAAGTAACTGTTTAACTATTTATTCGTATGGTTTCGTATTATAAAATTTTAATCTCATCTTTAGAAGTGTTTAAATCCTTGCAATAGGCTGAAGTAATATATACAAAGATCTCTGTACATGAAACCTGTGTGTTTACAGCATAATTAAAAAAAAGTAAATATCACTTCAACTTCAATCATCTCCTTCTGTTGAGGAGATTATTGTTTTTGCTTAACATGGAAGTCAAAGGTCAGCAAAGGTCAAGGCATAATAACACACATAATGACACCATGTTAACACTATCTCTAGAAGTCAAAGGAAAATTGAAGTTAAATAGCAGTTTAGTCAGACATTTCAGTACCTAGCAATTTCTTTTAAATAGCATAACACTTCAAACTTCCATATAATGCTTGATATCCTAACATACACTTCATCGAATTTAAGGCTATGCCTACAGTTTGGAACTCCAAAATTGTATTTTCCAAGAAACATCAGTTCTTGAGGTATAATTTGTGGCCAAAACTGAACTAGTTGGAGAGTTGGTATATTTTTTGTGAAAGTATGTATGTTCAGGAAACGATATTTGGGGATCCCTTTGTGTGTAGATGATTTGTTGTTGTTACTATAATTATTAATTGGTTTTATATCCTGTAGTTATGTACTTTGCGTAATAAGTTATATATTGTAAAAATAAATATATGAAGACTTTATCCTGACCCTCATTTGAATCATTGTGTTATCTTTGGATTATCAATTTGAACCAATATAGAATCAGTGTGAACCAGAATTACACCAATGTGAACCGGAATGTAGTCATCTTATCAACCAACAGTTTGAACCGGAATCGGATCATTTTATTTGAACCAAGTTTTCGGATCATTTTGAACCGGATTGGATGGGTGCCCGATTAATCCAGTGTCTGGTTCATATTTGATCCGTTTCTGATCATATCTGAACCGGGAATTTTAAGAGTGTGTGTCTGCATTTTCTGTAAGAAATTATGATGCGTTAAGCGTTTAAAGTATGCAATTGATTGTCGAGTTTCGTGAATTTTACATAGTTACTATCTAACTTAACCAGATTTACCACTTAATGAGTTGTCTTCGCGGCTAAAATGAGGAATCCTTTGACACAAGTTTTTATATTTCATTGTAAGTAATCAAGGTGAGACAACGCTCTTTAGCAATAATTGTACCTTTTTTTTTTTACAGTCGTACATAGTAGGCAACGCAGGTAATTGTAGCCATCCATTGTAATATTTTAGAGAGAATGTTTCAAATGTTGTTTCTTCCTTTCCATAGTTTCCAAGATGGTTTAACAATATTATCATGTATATGAGACATAAAACAGACCATTAGGTTGCCTAGCTTTTCTTCTAAAATTCAATGCTCCGTCGGAATGATCCAACAACAATGTGGAGTGAAGTGAAGTGCGGGAAGCTACTCGTCCAGGGGGGTGGGTTGTATCTTTCATTCAGCCCCTGCCTCCCGTCCCGCCAACCAAGAACACTTTTCAATGAATTTGATGACTATTAAAGATAATAGCCGAAAGAACCCTATGAATATCACGTGGTTTAAAGTAGAGAATTCGTTCATGACAATAGTCCATCATTAATCAATCGCAACTTTGTTACGTCATTTCAGATGTTACAATTTAAAACAGAAAAGATTCTAAATTATTTCTTGATTTGTGTTAAATGCGTTTCATTTTGAAATCATATAAAACGATTAATCCACAGTGTAATTATCAATTGGTTAATAACCTATAAGGATTACATGTTCAGATCCTTTGACTTATTCAATTACCTTTCTACATTCAGGTGTGTAACAGGGGACCTGTGCATGACTCATTTTATACAATGTCCCTGTCGATTCTCATGGCTTTATCATGTAAAACTGGTAAAGGTGGTTACCAAATTATCAATAATAATTTATGACCAGGTTTCGCCAATTATATCGTACATATTTCAACTTGTGTTTCGGTGTTATAACACACTTCAGTTTATACTGATGGCTGTATCTTATTCAAAGTACAAACTGATATTTCGGGGGGGGGGGGCGGAATAACCACTGTTAAGCTTTGCAAGTCCCCGGGTTCGGACGGGCTTCCGAGGGAGTTCTAAAGAACATTTTCAGCTATAATTGGACCTGATATCAGAGCTGTCTTCGAAGACGCCTTCCAAAACGCACTGTTAAACCAAAGTCAACGTCTGGGAATGATCACTTTGCTGTCCAAATCTGGGAACCCCTTGGGTCCTCGTAACAAGCGCCCGATAACCTTGTTAAATGTGGATTACAAGTTGTGGATGAATGTGGATCAGAATATCAAAATTATTATATATGGTTCGGCTACGATGCATCTTGTGATGTCACCTAGAACGAGAAAGCTGAGATATTTGAGAGCAGTCTCAACCTTTAGCATCCGCTGGCTTTCGATCTTGGGGAAAATCACCGTCATTAGTCGTTTGTTTCGCCCATCTTGTGGTACCCGGACGTGGTGTACCCAATTCCGCGTTGCGTCCTGGTGCGGTTGGGGGGAGCGATATTTTCATTCATTTGGTCGGGTGGTACCAAAAACTTGAGAAGGTGGGGGGGGGGGGGGTGAGGAGTGATTTATCTGGGAAGTAAATTGACCTTTTATTTTTGGAGGAATAGATGCAATACAGTTTTAATTTGCCAGTAGGCAGGCAGTCCTGGAGGCGGTTAAGTGTAGCATTCGCCTTCAGATTGAAGGTAATTTTCGCCTTTTTTGGACGCTGGTGTGCTGGGGAGGTGTGTTTTGTTTCGCTGCTTGCTGGTCATCCTATTGTTTTGTTTTTTAAATGTCAGAGTGGTGGTTGGGGGTTTGTCTCTGCTGGTCGGTGGGCGTGTTTGCTTTTTGGGCCCGCTTGACTTATTTTATTTTTCAGAGAGGGCTGGTTGGACAGTGCCGTTTGGCCGTGACGTTTTGGTTCCCGCAGAGCGGGTCACGAGAAAAGCATGGAACAAGCTGGAAAAAAATGAACAATTCTAACAAAAACATGAGCATTACTCTCTAAGTTGTCACAGCCTCCAGGTTACGTGCAGCACAACAACTGATCACGTTGGTATTCTTCGCCAAAACGACAATGCATAGAATAACTTTTCATCTAGGCAAACACATACTATTTTTTCGAGGTGTGTACAATTCGCCTGTCCCTTCAGTAACAACATATCTTCATTACTGAATATCTATTATTGTATCGTTATTACATTGTATTGAGAAGAATATGGTTCGGTATCGATGAACGATCAATTTAACAACTACTTTTTATGAAAAAGTCGCCCAGGAAAGAACCTGGGCGCAATAACCAAAGTACGGAACAACTGACCCGCTCTCAACCCCAGTCCCCTTGAAACGGGACTGTGACTGTGTAATCATCGTCGGTTGTGCATCACCATTCCTCACAAAAGCGAGAAGATACTACACATGATCTGAGCCAAAAGGCCAACTCATTGCAAGATGGCTTGGTGGTGAATGGGATGGCGTAGCCTACAGTAAAATGAAAATCGGTTTGTCGGCTTGTCGATACCTGTTTCCTCGGGCCGACCGTTTTTACTTTAGTAGATGTTTAGTGTGCAGTTCGATGTGTGTGTTGGAGGGGTGGTTCAGGTGGGTGGTGTGAGTAATTGTTTATTGCTGATAGTTTAGTTCAAATACGGGTAGGGTTTGGTGTTTAATGCGTTTTAGGTCGTGACGTTCGCGGATCACGTTAACAGCACAGTAAAGTTACCAAACACTATCGGTTACAAACCACTGGGTGAACCATATTACGCAAATACCCCACTAAATGAGACTATCAGCATATAGGCCGGGGGCTTGGCCTCGAAGGCGTTATAATAATTCTGCCCAAAGTTGTTCATGAGGAATAAATTTCGGATATTGGTGATTGAGCATTGTTCCTAAGTTACTTAGATCTTAAAAGTATTAGAGTAATCCCCTTAATCACGTATATGATATAGTTTTCTATTATTTTCTAAATCTTCGTAATCTTTTCTTGTTCTGTTCCTCTTGTACTTTTTATGGCTCTCTGTAGCCTGGTTTGCATGGCTGTAGGTGATAGGTAGGGTGGACGGGCCAGGTCATATTTGCATTCAAAGAATTTTTGTTTCTTCTTTCTCTTTTTTTTTCAGTTATCTTCTGTGATTCTCCTCTCTTATATGCTCTCTCTGGACTTGTACTCAACATGTTTCCTTTAACTTTCTCAGCAGCCCTAGTCACCTCAATCAATTAGCAAATTGTTTGATCTACCTTGCATAATTGTATTAATTCTATTTATTTAATCACCTTCGTCGTACTATTTTTACCACCTATACTTTTCTATTCATTTTACGCAACTAAGAACCTTGGCGGTTGAGGGACTAGTGTATTCAGCCACCGTCCCAGACGGTTATGTCTGAGACGCGAAAAACACATTCCATACTTGTCTTACGTTTTCGGGAGATTATCCCAGCACCAGAGAACGTCATAAAAAGATTTTACCAGGCGGTGGAAGCATTGCCAAAGACCTTTATATTCGGTTCTTATAGATAAAAAGTATCGCAAGTGCCCTCGATTTTTAAATTGTAAACTTTTTAAAAGCAGGTCTATGAAACTGAAATGTCGCCCTCACATTCAAGAGAAAGTTAGCTCTTGTTTCTGAATGCCAAGTTGTAGTCTTTGAGCCCCTGGATGTGAAATGCTGCTTGTATTTTGTCATTAACATCACGTCCTTTCGGCTATTCTTTCAAAGTTAATTAAAGAAAGTCTTCACGTACCCAAACAAGTACCTAATATTTGTGAACAATAAGTAACACGCTCTCCTACCATTGGCTAATCTTATTATAATATATGTATTTAAAGACATTGATTATACAAGTTGTTATTTTCTATAACTTTTAAACAATATTGTTATTTTACAACTGTCACGTCTTCCAAAATTCCTGCTCATTTACAACGTTCTTATTTTCAAAGTTGGTCAGCCAGTTGAATTGGCCTCTCATTTATTATTATATCACTTTCTACCCCAACATCATCTCTCAAGAATAGCTTCTGCCTCACAAAGATGGTTTCATTTCATATGTTCCTGTGTGCCTCGTAAGCGATATCAAACGGTCGATGAAGCTGCCTCCCGTGTAGGAGGAAGATTTGTTGGGAGCATTCTGTATGTAAAATGGTGCAATCTGATGCATTGTAAACTATAAATTAGGTTTATTATTAAGCGCAACAGTACTAATAACTACTTTTAAATTATAATGTTAGGTTGAAATGAGGGAAGTAATGTACACCTCCACTCATAAAATCAGCTGCTGTGATAACAATATTCATATACGATCGATATGGAAGTTAATATAGAGCAGTCTTCTACAGTTCTTGACTCGTAAGTAAGCTCACCGATGTCATATCGCCGATCCCGAAGAAAGATGATGAATGCTTCAACGAGGAAATAGTAAGAAAGACATATCATTACTAGTTCGATAAGCAGTAACATGATTAAAGTTCTTCGAGATGAAACACAATTAGGTCGCTTATCTATCAGTACAAAGTACTTATTCATCTCACCCGTTACATTTCTTTGAATACAAAATATGTGTTGCTGTAACGCCAACATGAATACATTAAAAGCCTGTTCATTACGCATTTATTGAACATGCTTTGATCATGTTCATGAGGTGTTTGCGTGTGAGTTGCCCTCGCTCTCTACTTTGAATAAAATGTTATTTATTTAAATGACTAGATTATTACGTATATTGTTTTAATATGGTGTAAATGTGTGAGACAAAATACAGTTAGTAGAACCTAAGCCAGCATTGCCAAGTGAATTATTTGTATTCATTTCCAATGAATGTAAGAGTCATTAGGCTTGGGAAAGAAGCGCGCTATTAATTTGACTTCTGTGTAATTTTAATAGAGACATAGAAAATAGATAAAGATGAGTAGGACGTAACGGAGACTCACGTTTAAAAATATAATATCAGCGTAACTAGGGGATGGCCGTTTGGCCGGATGGGTTGGTGAGCCTGTTTGCGGACCGGCCTTTGTTTTAGAAAATTAGTTGATTGGAAAGTGTGTGTTAACGTGGGAATGTATGTTGTTGTGGCTGTGCGTGTCATGTAAAAGAAAAGAACATATAGTTCTCTAATTTGTATAACAACTGTTTCTCTTCATACAACCTCATATAGAAGTAGTGTCATTGTATTTATTACCCTCTTTTACTCTAGTTCAATGGACGAAATAAATTGCGTAAAGTTGTGAAGAAACGTTCGTACTTTTTCCTTTTTACGAAAACTTTAACAAAATTGCTGTGTATTTCAGATCAATGAAATCATAAGTAACAAAAACAAAAGCAAGCACAATGCTTGATATTTGTGTTTTAATCTGTCACGGTTTTGTAGTCTGACTTATTTCTAGAAGTAGATTCTTAATACCGTAGCTATACCAGGTCAAACTAAGTGTTTTGGTTAGCAAAAATTGAAATGCTACGATGGATACCAACTTTTTCGGAGTGATCTTAGATGTTCCAAATAAGTTCTATACGGCGGATATCAGATGACACTTGGACCGAGTAACCTGTTCACCTTACCAATGAGAAGATTTTCTTTATTATAAATTCAATAAAATGAGAAATGATGAAGGTACCACGAGGTTAGTTCATGAGGGGAACGTGGAGTGCCACGATGAGATAAGAATCTAGAGGCAACGGTGATACGGAGAGTACCAAATTGGAACCTCAATAAGTAACATGTGAGCACGAAACTGATATAGGAGGAAAATTTTAGAGGAAAATTTGCCAGTTGGCAGGCAGTCCTGGAGGCGGAGCAGTGTGACATTCGCCTTCAGGTTGAAGGCGATATTCGACGTTTGGGGCTGGGGAGGGGTGTTTCGATTCGCTTCGTGCTGGTCGTCCTTTCGTGGTCTTTTAAATGTTTGAAAGGGTGGTTGGGGTTTTTGTCTCTGCAGGTCGGTGGGCGTATTTACTTTTTTGGCTCGCTTGACTTGAGTTTCGTTTGTCAGAATGGGATGGTTGGGTATTGCCGTTTGGCCGTGACGTTTTTGGATCCCACAGAGCGGGTCACGTAAAAAGCACCAAACTGATATAAGATGAGTTCTACCGATGGTACAGTACTTGGGTCATGCTTTTGAAAGTTCCGGATAGTTGATCCTGTGCCAACCGCATACCGACAATTTGCAAAATACAAAATAAATAGTAGTCCGGGACTAGAAAATTAAGTAGTCCTTTACACAATGCGGTACGTCAATATTGTTGCAACTAATTTATTCATCATTATGAATACAATGCATATGAATTCACAAATACCAAGCAATATATCCAGCCAGCTAATGCGCTACATGAATTATGATTTTGAAACAAATACCAATATGATACATATAAAACCTTTGAAAGCAATGAAAAATTCAAAACCAAATAAGTAATGATAATCGTAAAAAGCGCTTAAACATAACATAGTGAATTTTACTTGGCAGCAATGTAAACCTATACAAAGTCCTCTAACACACGACATCGCGTCATCCCCAAACACCAACAGGAAGAGATCCAGAAACTCTAATGAAACACCTGCAATATATCCAGAATCAATCAAATTGAAAGAAAACGAATTTCTCAATATCATAAAGCACTCAAAAGGATATATACAGAACCGAGTAAAGAAGTAATGCCACATCTGGAATTGTAAACAATACTCATTCTGTCGTGCGGAAAGATCATTAATTTAAAAACTCTTTGAACTTAATGGCTAGCCCGACGATACCAAAAACGTCTCTTAAAGCAAAATATGATTAGAAATGATGATATAAGAAAAACATTGAACACCAAATGATTGGCTATAGGGTTTCCTACGAATACTAAAAATGATATTTCCAGAACCATAGGAACATTTTCAAGCCCTTAACTGTGATATATTATATACACTTGTAATTGTCAATGTCAGTATTCTACTATAAGGATGGGTTTTTAAAGGTATATTATATATGAAATGCTATCATTTTCTCTTCTGTGATTATCTTGTAATGTGATACACTTAATTTCAGTAGAGATATAGCTAATGATCGTTTATATTCGATTAAATAATTATAACCTCAAGTGGATATTCGTTGTTTCTTATTGAACATTGTTTAATCTTGTAGAATAAATAAATATAGTGATTTCATTTTTTGATCGAAACAGTTTTGGGTAATTTAACTTGTTTTCGCAGGAAAGGTAATAAAGAGATGTATTCTGCTTCCGGGTTTTACTTTCATAATTCGGAGCACACTCATTTGAAATATATTGAAAGTATTTTATCTCAAGAATCGCATTGGAAATGTTCACAAGTTAAATTGTGTTTATTACAGGGTTAATGGATTAATGATTTATTACAATTGCAATGATTACTCTGTAAATGAATATAAACATGAACACAATGACAGTTGCGTATAAATAGAAACTTTGTTTAAATCAGCATATGAACTCTCATAAATAGGTATTATCGATTTAACTAGATGACACATAATTACATTAGGTGTCATTAATATTTTCACTTACCTTTGAAATAATATACTATTAACGTTAAAGCATTTTAGCTTGACTTTCACCTCTGTTACTGAATGATCGATAATTGTCTTTGTCTTTTCTCTCTCATATTCAAGGTAATAGTAAAAACTTTCGTGGAGAACATGACGCTTACGTTCATTAACATGCTTGTTGCTGATTTCTGCATCAAGCAAAACGAAAGTCCATTAAAAATAACACTATTGCTTGTGAACCTCTGTTACATCACAGAGGTGTCTACAATACACACATAGTTCAATTAAATCAGAACCAAAGAACAGTAAAAATGATATTCTGAACCTTCATTAACGCCTGTTTCCCACTTTTAGCTAACGCGGCTGTTTGGGCTAACCAACGGTAATAACAAGATCCAAACGTACAAGTATTATTTGATACCACTTTACTAATTATATAAGTAGTATGTAGTATTATATGATTTTAAATCAGTATGTGAACAATATTCAGAGGTTTGATTGACGCCTGTTTCTCACTCTCAGCTTACGCAGCTGTTTTGGATGATCAAAGGTACTACATACACGTATTAGTTTACCTTTAGTAATGTTTAATCTGGTATAATAGTCTACGGGGACCTAACTATGGAAATGCTATAAGGCAAGATACGTTTAACTTTATAACACTTTACAATGTATGTTTTGAAAATCCTATTACCAACGTTTACAAGGTGATAGTCACATCCAAGTCCATTATTAGGTATACATTGATGCTAGATAGGCGTATTGATGACAGTTTCATGTGTACTCAATATTATAATATTCACTTGAAATGATTGTATATTTAGTAGACCCCAATTAGATCCCGCAACAACAAAGAAGCCTTTTCATTATAGAACTATTCCTTCATAAAATCAACGATATATAAAGATTTCAGTTCAACATATATCCAACTGTTTTTAAGCTGTGCGTTAACGGTCCCGCAGACATATTCTGCAATTTTTACAGTTAAATTATTAAGATTGAAAACCCCAAATCCTGCAGATACGGAGGACAAGCCCAAGTTTTATTACTCTGCTTGGTATCACTAACTATTGAATCCATGATTCATCGGTGAATTTTCGGGCAGATACGTCACCGATACGATACAATTCGGTATTGTTCAGCTCTAATCGAAGTACTTAATAATATTTGTATGACAGTGAAATCATATGGAAAGAGAAAGTCACATCATCCCACAACCCGAAAACAATATTTTCATCTGATAGTTGCTACATCTTGACAAGAAAAATCCATTCAGTGCCTTCTAAAAATAAACCAGGAAGATGGGGAGACTCCATATTGGATTATTCAGTTTACAAAAATCTTCAAATGGTTGTATACGTTGTGCGTTAACTACCATGCCTTTCATAGCTTAAAGTTTCCCGTCGTACACAAAAGTACAGACAGATATGTCTCCGGTGTGCACACCTCGGTGACATTCCACTCAAATGTAACTACATATTTATGATATTTATATGAAGAAGAAATATTAGAGAATGCAATGTCAAATCATAAAACTTGGAATAAGCACAGGTTGACCTGATAGTTGATCTCTCTTAACTATAAAAATAACAAAAAGTTCCTTTAGGAAAATGACGCTAGCAGGAACAATACGAAGAATAATATAGAAAATGTTAAATCACTACGTTGCAAGATTTCGTCTCAATAAATATTCGACTGTATTTAGGCTGTGCGTTAACGATGTTGCCGCAAGTTCTTTTTAACAATGGCCCGTTCCGTCAAAAGATTAGCATTGAACTACTTAAATTTGTTTAATTATAATCTACGTACTATAAATATAAATATGGAAAGCAAAACTCATATCCTACAACCAAAGAAGAAACTGTTGATCTTTTATCTGGGAAATGTCGTTAGCAGGAACAAAACGAAGAATAAACCAGAAAAATGGAAAATTTGTTCATAATAAAATCTTTGTTTAATTTGGATTGAAAACAAATCATGAACTTACGATGGATAATCTCCACGTGAGAGCTTCTTACCTGACCGGCCCTGTGGGATCCAAAACGTTACAGCCAAACGGCACTAGCCAAACAGCCCATTCTTACAAACAAAATTTAAACTCCATGTGAGTATTCTACTTGGAATGCATAACGCTTGAATCTATGATTCACATCTCAGAACAGCTGATTGTACGCCATTTTATGGCCACATTTGTCTCCGGTGTGAGTTGTCCCCATGAGTTTGAACACTTATCAAAGTACTATATAATACTTTTATGAAAAGGAAATATTTGTAAAGGCATCCCATAATACAAGGAATACACAGATACACAATCAGCATGCGGAACGTTTCTCTAGCAGGAGCATTACGAAGAGGAAGACAGGAAAGGTAAAATATCCATATTGATAGATTTCATTGCAATGAATCATCAAATGTGTTCATGTTGTGTGTTAGTAAACAGAGAATTAATTCTGTTGTCGAATTTTTCACATGGCTCGATAACAAAAATAAAAAATCCGTGTGAATATCTACTTGGAATAAATATCGATTGAAGTTATTATCCAGATCAAAAAGAACAGTTCATTGTACACAAAAGAACGAACAGATATGTAGCCGCGATGTGATATCTCGGTGATGTTCAACTCTAATCTAAGTACTATATAATATTTATATATAAAATATATAGAAAGACCAGGTTACACAATAGAAAGGCAGGCGAATAACAATATGTTGATCTCATAGTTGATCCATCTTGACAATAAAAAATACATCAATATTCTCGAGAAAAAAGTGCATTTTCCTTTTAAAATAGTTTAGAAGGTGTAGGTTTGAAAGAAACAAGAAAAATGATCATAATCACTGTGTGAGTGTTCTTCCCTGAGCATATAATCTTTGAATCTAAGATACATCTCCGAGAAAACAGCCGATTGTACGCAACACTACGATCAGATTTGTCTCCGGTGTAAGTCATCCCCATGAGTTTCAACACTAATCTAAGTACTATATAATATTTTTATGAAAACGAAATATTTGTAAAGGGGAAGTGATATCTACAGCCAAACAACATATTATTGATTTTTAGTTTCGTTAATTACAGAGAATTAATTAAGTTGTCCCGTTTTCTAGTTGCAGGTTTATGATTGAAAAACAAATCATGGAAGTAAGATATATAGATGATCTCCGCTTCAAATCGCATCAAACATCATCGCATTGTACTTATTACGTGACCCGTCCTGTGGGAACTAAAACGTCACGGCCAAACGGCACTGAGAAACCAACCGCCTCTCATAAACAGAACTCACAACCCAAACAAGCCAGCAACAAATGGCCCACCACCTCCCACCAGAACATTCAAAGTGCTACAAACGGACGACCAGCCCGCAACGAAACAAACTGCCCTTCCCCAGCATACCAGCGCCCGTAGAAGGCACTGGCAGCCCCAGATAAACTGTAAAATCACCCTCAACCTGATTATCCTCCGCATAAGGGTACTTTTTTCAGAAAAAGTCGCCCAGGAAAGAAACTGGGCACGAAAAACAAACTACCGAACGACCGATCCGCTCTAAACCCCAATTCCATTGTATCGGGACTGTGACTGTGTGATCATCGTCAGGTGTGCTTCACCGTTCCCCTCGAAAGGGAACCGAAACCAAACTACACATGATCTTAGCCAAAAGGCCGCATAATGGTATAACTTTTCAAAAGCATTTGGCAGCCAGTGTAAAACTGACAATGTTATAAACTTTATGATAAGTAATATATGCATTCACATGTTCGGAAAGATAATTCGTCAATTATAGCATAATCATGTAAATTGATCTGGATAATGAACGTCAAAGTACATAAAATAGTATTAATCATCTATTCATCTTAATTAGTGATACATATACACAAGGCATACTTTGAATGAACTTATATGTAGTTACAATCATAGTTGTACTATTTTTTACTGTTGATGTATAACGTATAACTGTGCTTACCTGTAGACGTATACGGTGGCTATCACAGAGACGACGAGTATTACGGCAATTACGATCATCACCACCGTCATTATGTTCTTCGTGTCTGCAGAAAAGACAGTATGATGCACAAATATATTAATATCAGCAACCAAACTACGTAAGTCGATTAACTTCACCGCACTTGGGTGAATGCTCTTGTGAGTTCAGCATGACGTACATTTGTTTATAACATATGTGCTAACTTTGGCTTACAAACAACATTTTGTCGAATTGATTTTTTGCACCAATTAAAAATTACCCAAACGAGGTAGGTTTGCTCGCAGTGTGGAATTGAGGGTAATGTTTTATCGCGCCTGCCCCTCGTCGTATGTAGCAAAGGTGAAACGCGAGGAGCAGCCGGCAATGGGATATGCTCTACTTCCAGTTACAAAGGGTTCTACACAGGGTAAAAAGATGGAGGTCCCCGTGACCCCTGTGTATCCCTTGTCGATACTGACCCCTTACCGAACCCCCGCAGATCACCCTACTGTCACTCGCTTCCCATTGCGTTACCAATGGCCTGTGGATTTGTCTCGGCCTTCTAATATTCAGAAGATCATATTAGAACAAGCTTTTTGACCGAGCTGTCCTCACAGAATCGTCATCCGACCGATGTATGGCGATCTGTACATTCTAGGTTACATAATACAAGGCTTTTTTCGGACATGATTACTGGTGACCGATCATGGTCAGTAGAGCAGAGTTTTGTATTTTACTGGATTAGTCCGTTACTGATAGTTTAGTTACTGTGTGTAGTGTTTGGTGACGTTTTGGATTCCGCATAGCAATATGTTGACTTGTTTGTATGCGGTCCGCGCATACAAAGCTACAACCGACGATGTCTGGTTAAAGAAAAGAAAATACATAAAAATGATTGCATTTTGAGATAAATGGCGAACCGAGAGTTGAAATGTTAAATAACATATGTGAATTCGTTTGATATTATTTTTATTGATGTGTATCTGGGTAACGGACACGCTGCACAAACTTTGACCACAAATATGGTGACTCAGGAACAGGACCTTTTCGTCTCCTCACTATACCTGAGGTCAGAGAAACTGGAGAAATTAAAACACGAGTAAAAAATATAGTATGTGTCAAACTATGTTGTTTGTATTGTTTTCTTTAGTATTTGGAAAGTGGGTTAAGATATTGTCTGCCAGCAATGTTCTTACAAGCTTCATAAAATACAAATATCAAAGAGTGATGACTAACCTTGATCGGTTCTAGAGATGTTAAATTCACATCGGTCAGCGTACTGTGATGTAGAAAGGGACTCCAACGGTTCATGAGTAGCGATGCATCCAATCGTTGAGTTCTGATCACAAGAAGTAACGTACACTAAAAGCTCTTTAGTTCCATTATTATCTGTGTAAGATTTCTGATAATCACAGCCCTCGGGTTTGATTACTTCCAGATTTATCGGTGGATACCCGTCTGTTATTGAACAAGATAGGACGACGTGGTATGATGCAGATGGAGATGAGGAGGGGCCTTCACAAACAAGAGGTGTAGGAGGCTGGTAGACTGTAAAGAAGTGATAGGTGTAATGAGTGTAAAGAGTATACGGGAGTTATCATCAGTCAATGATAGACGATAAAGTACAAACATCGTCTCGTTGAAGGTTGAAGATGGAGTAAGTGAAATCAGCCTTTGTAACTCAAGGAAAGTAGCACGAGTTAATCCTCATTAACTTAAGTAAATGTTTATTGACAGCGAAAATTTCCTTCTTTACCTTTATTATACAAGAAATGACATTGCCAATTAAAAAGTTTTGTGGTGCACTCGTATCATAAAATACAAGGACTTACTGTAAAGAATGTAAAGAAAACTGGCGACGCTCTCACATGCATCATGATACTTAACATGACTCCGTGAGCATTCTACCTTAATCAGCTATGAATAATTGACGATTGCTACCACAATGTGACGTTACATTGTAGACATACACCTAAGCCTCGTCAAATGCATGAAAAAGTTAAACATATTTCATCTAAAGCATTAAGCAAAAGTATTAATAGAATACTCCCGGAGTAACCCTTTCGAACCACTAATAATATACTATAATAGAATATCCTGTTTACAGATAAAATCAATTATATTATATTCGAGTTTTTGAGATGCCACAAAAACGAGATTAGAACACACAGAAGCTATCTTTAATAATTTCGCACAGACTGAGAGAGTAATACTGTACTTATGGTATTAATAATCTTGTTACGAGTTCACTGCTGATGCATATACAGTTAGCAAACGTATCTCATACTTGAGTTAGTGGGGGATAAAAACATTGAAATACGAAAATGTTGTAAGGCAAGACAAGATTGACCTTAGAAATACGTTACAATGTACAAACTCATAGTTACATCCGAACTACTTGTACTTGTTTGTAGACATGTTCATTGATGGCTATCGCCTTCGGTAAAAGTATATTAAAAAATTGTGGTTTGATCAAGGCGGTTCATCATTACTTTATATGATATAGTACTCGTGTTTTCCAAGTGTTATTCCAAGAAGGTGATACAATTGTCATATATCACTAGTGTGACCTGTCTTATTTTATTAGATCAAAGAGCCGCTGTCATCGGGCCGTGATTATCAGACTGATATATTATATTCATATATTTGATATGAGACGGAATTGATCTTCAGCGTGATAAAAAATGGCAAATCAGACCATGTTGTGAACTGCCTGGACTGCTTTCTTATAAATTGTTGTATTTTTTTCGTTTAATGTGATAGCGTCTGTCAAGGTTGTGTGCTGTAAATTTAAAACTACCAGCCGACGGAGAAATTATTCAAAATAAGATACTGTGAAATTATCAATATCCCACAAAATGTATGTTGAAGTGATGGGTGATAAATATATTCGAATTCGATCCACAAATAATCCACACATATTTCATATCTTTGTTTTTATCCATAATTTAAGGAAGAACTGGAAGTAGCAATGAAAATTTGGTATCATAAAACGTAACTCGCAAAGTATGTGTTTTGCCACTAAAATCATGAGACGAGATATGAAAATGGTAAGACACCGGTGATCTAGAACGCTGGAAGCAGATATCAGGTAACGGTATGACTTACCTGGATATGTCTGAGGAACTTCCCAAGCACAACTATCAGAGAAACCTGTGATGGACATGAAGTCCAAGTGTCTCTGGGCGGCAACACAGCCCACTGTTGAATTACCACCACACGAGGTAATGATAATAATTACCACATTAACGTTACCTTCACGTGAATAATGTTTCTTAAAACTACAGTCTTTTGGTTCCATAACGTGCAAGTCTACAACAGGATATGCGTCTGGAATGGAACATGTCAGTTCAAAGTTATAGTTATTATTCTGAAGTAAAGTAAGATTTTTCCTTTCACAGAGGAGAGGTGAAGGAGGATGATAAATGGTGAACAGACGGTAAGTGTGCAGAACGAGAAGTCTGTCATAATAATCATAGAACAATGACACATGGTAGGTTCCAGCATCTTCTGGTTGGAGGTTTAGGATTGAAAAACTTAAGTCATGAAAGTACGATGGATAATCTCCGCGTGGGTATTCTACCTGAAATAAATAACGATTGACTGTGTGACTATAATCCGACCAGAAGAGCTCAGTGTAAGCAAAAGTACGGGTAGATGTTTCTCCGGTGTGGGCCATCTCAGTGAAGTTAAACTCTAATCGAATATATATATCGATTTCATATTTATATGAAAAGGAAATATCTCGAAAGGCAAAGTCACACCCTACAACTGAATAGCAGTCTGTCGATCTGATAGCTGGTCCATCTTGACAATAAAAATCACAATCGGTGCACTTGGAAAATGACATTAACAGGAGTACAACAAAGAAGAAAACAGAAAAATGTAAAATCTCCATTATTAATGTTTACGCTGTACGTTATAACTACCGTTGATTAGCTCTGCAGTGTAGTCTCCTTTCGATAGAAACCAATAGTAGACAGTAGGTATTCTAGAGGCGATTAAGGTTCGTGCGCATGCTCGGAAGCGTTCACAACATGTAATCTCACTATATCCACGCGTCTAAGATCGCTCATACTAAAAAGTGAAATTAAATAGTTTTAAGTCTTTTTCAATGAATTTATTTTCCATATATATATATATTGTTACAGACCCCTAAGTAATCTCAATAATTTGTATGATTTTTGCAACAAATAGTTGTATTATAAATCATTATTGTAGAATATTATAATCATAGTATAGAAATGCCTGGTATGTGTGCATATCTGGTGTGTGTAGAATATTTGGAAAAGTTGAGAAGCTTCTAGAAAGTTAGAACATTTGAGAACAATTTAGATCATCTCAACACAGTACACATTGGAACATGCTAGAACATTGGAGTGCTGCCAGGGGACATCCCCTGTGCTATTTTTAGAACACTAGGTGAGGATTTCCTGGAAAGGTGAAGTGACCTTTAGGATTGGTTGAACTGAGCTGGAGCTACTGTAAGATGCTTCTAGAATGGATGGACATTGCAAGATCTTTCTGGACTTGTGGAATTGCTATATAAGCACCTGATATTTGGAGATCAAAAGTGTTAACCATCTTGGCTCCAGGAGTTTTCTTACATCTCGCTCAAGTGAATTCTACAATTCCAGTGTGAGTAAACACTCACTTAGTTTGACAGTAAAGTTATAGCTGTCTTTACATTAGTGGATTTGTCACAAATTAACCGGCTTCATAGTCGTGCATCGTTGTGTAGCCGTCTTCGGTTCTGTGCCAGTCAGCACTACTTATTGTGGCCTCTGAGTTACCCAAGGACACGAATCCAAGGATAAACAAGCTGCAAGCACAACATGGACATTCATTAGTAGTCGACCTCCGAAGTGGAAGTCATCAAGTTGGGAGCTGGATTTCTTCAATATTGGACATTCGCCGTTAATTGTCCGCTGGAATAATCGCCAGGACTTTTTGTCACTGGACTTATGCTGCAGCTCGCGTCGCGGCACACACCAGGTCGTGAGTAAATTATAGTGTAACTTATCAAATCTGTTTTAGTGTAAACTGCTTATATATTGATAAATGATTTTTGTTTGATTTTAATTACCTTTTAAATACCAATTAAATAAATACTTGATCGAGTTGATCGTAACTATATATATATATATATATATATATATATATATATATATATATATATATTACTTTTCCTAACCGAGGACATTTTTGCGGAGTTTTTGTTGCTTGACAGGAGGGAAATGCAATAAATTTTTGAAAAACGATATCCTTCAACGTTTTGTTTGATGTCTTATTTACCGATCTGTGACTTTTTTTTATCTAAATCCAAATCTTGACTTTCTTGTAATAGACTGTTGGCATTATTTTCGCTAGTTCAATATTTCTCCATACTCTATACACCGCGCAGAACAGTTACATGTTTGCCCTCTTCTGCGCTTCCTACATGACGTCACGAAAACTATTACGTAATAGTACTTGTTTCCAATTTCTACCCTTTTGGATAAGGAAAATGGAATAGAAATGTTAAGTTTTACATTAATGCAGGTCAACTCTAGATTTCCCTTGACCTTGAAGTAGCTCCTGTAGGCATACATGTGACTTGGAAAAAAATAAAAACAAGACATATTAGACAGGAAAAGAAAACGATGATTCGATACTGAGGTACTGCCCTCATTTTATATTAATACTTGCTATGTGAATCCTGCAATGGTGTCGTCATCCTTGGTTGTAACTAACATAATATGTTATAGCATATTATGTTCTAATATAGCTTATATCCTTCACACTGCGTGCGGTTTTCCGTTCCTTAAAATTATATATGAAGACTATGAATCAACACAGCAAGGCTTCACTGTATTACTGTACTAAAGTACTCGTGTGTTTGTACGGCAATGGAGCTTATGGTCAGGAAAAAGAAGTCCCTTGACCACACCCACCAGCCCACTGACTTCGGAGCAACGCGTGCAAGGAATTAAAATGTGTACTTTAACGATAACAGGGAACTAGCAGTTAGAGAAGTATATTGCTTGTTTTGGTGCGATTTGACATTTGGAAATTGTTTTTAGTCTGAAACATTTCTAAGTGGGTGGGGCATTTTTATATGTTAGGCGATGACTTTAAGAATGATGAGTAGACAGTTCTCTCTTTCAAAGCATTTGCGTACACTAGTAAATGACAAAAGACTCACCAGGATTACTTTTAGAGATCTTAAATTCACATCTGTCCGAATACTGCGGTGTGGAAAGGGACGCCAGCGTTTCCTGTGTAGCGATGCATCCAACAGTTGAGTTCTCATCACAAGACGTAACGTAAATAGAAAGCTCTTGAATACCGTTATCATCCGTGTAATGTTTCTGAAAATCACAGCCGTCGGGCTCAATCATTTCCAGATTTATCGGTGGAAACCCGTTTGTTATTGAACAAGATATAGTTACGTGGTAAGAGCCAGATGGGGATGAGGAGGGGCCTTGACAAATAAGAGGTGTAGGAGGCTGGTAGACTGTAAAGAGATGATAGGTGTGATGAGAGTAAAGAGTATACGGGGAATAAGAATCAGTCAATGACAGATGATAAGTACCAGCATCCTGTCGTTGAAGGTTTAAGATGGAGAAAGAAAAATCAACCTTAGTAATCCGAGGCGAATAGTTGTACAGATCTTCCTCGATATATTCTACTTTTACTTGAAATAAATATCGATTGACTGTCTGATTCTGTCTTATTTGTAAACCGTTGAAGGAGTAAGTTCCTTTAGAGGGAACGTCTCCGTTAGTACGTCCGGTAAAGTTCATCGCTACTCGTAAACCATATATGTATACATCTATTTCATGTATAGATAATGTAATATGATCTTTATTGACAGCAATATCCGGGAACGAGAAGTCACAGCCTAGCATAGCGTAGCATTCCTTTGAATTTACTGTTCGTCCTTCTGTGCAGTGGTAGTTACAACCGATTACGTTACAAGTATATAATACCAGGAAGATGGCCAGATGAAAGAACTTTGAAACAATGAAACCATCCATTTTTAAATTATTAACGACTTTTAAAGTTGTCCAACGTCGCAGAAGTGCGTTTGTGCCTACATTTATTTGAAAACTCTTATGAGAGATAGAAAGTGATCTTTGTAACAATACGCTTGCTTTCAACTTTGCATGACTGGAAAACATATTTCCGACATGAAAACATGCATGCACGAGTGCGTTCCGAATTTTAAACGTCACTTTTTCTATTTAATTTGAGCAGTTATATTAGCTAGGGAGTAGGCTAATGATTTTAATATAACATTGTTATTTAAAACAAACATATTTGTTGAAGGGTGAGTGTGTGTGTGTATGAATCGTTTGTTGTCATTTTGTGTTCTCGCTATTAATTTAATGCTTTTAGGTGGCTTTTGAAACAGTACCCTACAGTAACATCAAATCAAGTTTTAGTATGTAACGAATGTCATTAATATACTTTCATACTAAGTTAGACCGAGAAAAACAGAGAATGAGAATGCAACGTGGAGCTTGAAATGAAGCACTGATAGCGCATAAGCATATATACATTATCTTCATCATTTTAGAGTGATACATTCATCAAAAATGAAAGGACTGTACCTGAAAGTGATGACGCTCTCACGTGAAAAATTTAACAAAACTGAATTCTACTTTAATCTGCTCTAGTGACCGGACGAGTGAATTCAAAATGTGATGCAACAGTGTAGATAACAACAAATCATTAATTGACGTCTAAAATAAGATCTTCCATATGAGGTATTAACACAAAATCCGGATTTACTATTCTGTTTTTCTTTTGTTGGCTTTTTATTTCACATCCAGGTGAATTAATATTTTCATGGTTCTCGATCATCCGCATCGAATTACTTTTAGTTTTACTTTATCAAGGTTTAAATACAACAGGCTGGTGGACTCATATGGTAGGAAGAGTATAGTAAAATATACTTTCCATTGCTTTTTCTGTAGAATCCTTCACCCTTACATATTGAATAATTTATGGAATATAACTAATCACATTGTTCATTGTGCCGTTATCAGGTAACTTATATTAATTATGCACACCTCGATTACGAGAGTCCAAGCCTGCTTAGAACCCAATTCGTTTTCAAAGAATAGGGCAAAACTTTGTCAAAGAACTGAACATCAGTCTCCATTTCGATGGTACTGTTACCCACCTTACCTAGTAACCATCAGTTTATAATGGTAGTTCTATAATGTGGAAATATATTCAAATTCACTTCAGAAAACGAAAAGACACATGATGTCATCCTTGTTAACGAATAGTAAAAGTTATTTCTTATTCAGCTTTTTTTTATTTCGCGAACAGCTAATCACTTAGATATTTCTGTTCGTTTTTATTTCAATCAAAGCTACTTCTTACATCGATGCATGTAAAGAATCTTAACATTTACAGTAATGTTTTACCAGATGTTTTAACGATAATGGTTACTCTGAACATGTGTCTCTAATATTCGACGGCTTTTAGTCATATTTAACTGGGTATGAGTAGATACATGTAAAGAAGAGCTTACCAAATAGACGGTATGTGTGTTGCAACGCCGACAGTCCAGTCACTTTTTGTATACTTTATGTTAAGTTGATAAGTTCCAGCATAGTCTAGTTGGATATTTAGGATTGAAAAATTAAAGTTGAAAAGAAATCCTCATTTTACCATAAAGGTATTCAACTTGGAATACATAACGATCACAAGTATGATCCTCATACCCCCAGAACATTTCAGAGTAAAGAAAGGGAGCTCGGGGAACAGTATCATCGGTAGCCAGCTCGGTTAAGTTTAAATCTAATTTTAAGTAGCCTATATCTATATATATATGAAAATGAAATATTTCGAAACGATAAATCACAGCCTACAACCACATAACAGTCTGTTGAATTTACTCTAGGGCCATCTTGACAGTGACAATCATTATCAACAATAACAATCATTATCTTCGGAAAATGAAAAAGTTATCAGAAAAATTAAAAAACAATGTAAAACAGGTACAAATCCCTTATCGATAGATCGCGGTATTGTGACAATTATTCACGGTAAATTTGATGCATTTATTGCAACACTTAGCGCTGTTTATCAATCAAAACAAGGAGCCGTTCTTAAATAACACCCGTGGATGCGCACATGTGTGTGTTTCATTTGAATAATATATGTGCTTATTCAAAATGAAAATGACCAGGCTGACAATGATTTTTTTTGTTATGGGTGCGTGACAATACAAATTAATTTAACTATTAGTGTCTTATTCAGAGTACAAACTGATCAAGCCACATATATTGGGTGAATTTGCCCAAACCGACGCGTATTTGGTCCGCCTTAATGCTCCGAGAGCAACTGTTTCAATTGCACAAGTTTCGGTATATCGGTGTGACATTACATTACATGACTGTGCTACTGTCGCGCTAGGGATCTTGGTCTTGATACGAAGAATGCAAAATATAACTATAATTAATGACAGACTCTATTGTTATCAGATAGTGTGAATCACTTTACGTAATAATTTCTGACCTTTTAGGTAACAAATTCAACTTCGGGTCGCTATCAATTCGCTCAATTACTCTCCCTCTCTGTTATGACAAGTGCCTTTATGCTCGTGTTTGTGTGTGTTTTTTACGTGACCCTCCCTGCGGGATCTAAAACGTCACGGCCAAACGGCACTAACCAACCATCCCTTTCTGACAAACAAACCTTAATCAAGCGAGTCAAAAAAGTAAATACACCCCGACCTGCAGAGACGAAACCCCAACCACCCACTCAAACATTAACCACAAAGGGACGACCAGCACGCAGCGAAACGAAACACCCCTCCCCAGCACAAATGCGACTTCGCTTGCGATGATCCCTTATGCCATTCACGTTCATAGTGGCAACTGGAAGCGTATGGGGAAAATTTGCCAGTTGGCATGCAGTCTTGAAGACGGTGAAGATTTTCGCCGTTTATCTGGCTGCCTTTTTTGGACGCTGGTGTGCTGGGGAGTGGTGTTCGTTTCGCTGCGTGCTGGTCGTCCTTTTGTGTTTTTTTATTGCTTGAGTGGGTTGTTGGGGGTTTGTCTCTGCAGGTCGGTGGGCGTATTTTACTTTTTGGCTTGCTTCACTTGAATTTTATTTTTTAGAATGGGATGGTTGGGTAGTGCCGTTTGGCCGTGACGTTTTGGATCCCGCAGGGAGGGGCACGTAAAAAGCACATGAAGTCCCTTGGACAAATATTTCAAAGTTAAATAAAGGTAGTCGTCATGTACCCAACAAGTACCTGATATTTGTGAACGATAGGTAACACCCTCTGCCTGTCATTGGCCAATATTATTGATATATATGTGTTTCAAGGTCTCTCAGTTGTTTATGGATAAAGGTAGTGAACAAATTATACTGCATGTTTAACAATATCTAATGAATGTCTTTTAATAAAGGGATCGATATTATTTCTTTCTTTGTGTTCTTTATACTTTTTAATCATCGGGTAACACGTATAAACTGTTTGTTATGTGAAACAATCTCTCCCTAATTTATTTAACATGAGCCACTTCTTCCAGAGTTCTTACTCCGTTACAACAATCTTATTTTCAAAGTTGGTGAGCCCTTTCACTTTCTCTCAAATATGGTTTCTTTTGAGATGTTCTCATGATATATTAAATTATTTATTGATGCAGATCCATGATTTTTGGAAGGAAATGGATGAGGTCCTTGGGTTGTTGAACCTGCCTCCAAAGAAAGAGGTGGGCAGTATCCTTTTGTAATATGGTGCAATCTGTGGCAATTTACACTACAAATTAAGCCTAAAATTATGTCCAAGGAAAATAGTGCTAAGGAATACTTTTGAATTTTATGTGAGGTTCAAATAGGGAAGTGGCGCGCACCTCCACTCATATATCAGCACCTGTTAATGTACTGATAACTTTGTCTTTAGGCCTCGAGATAAATTTTAGGAACTCATCAAAAGTTCTTGAGTCATAATCAAGCTCACAAACTTTCACCGATCCCGGATATGTATGATGAATCCCGAGAAGTCAAAGAAGCAATTGATAGATCGATGGGCAGTTTTAAATGTTTTTAAATGGTCATGATTAAATGTTTCTAGATGAAACACAACTAGATTTCTGTAAGTATGTATATATAGTGTTTTTTTCTTCACATCCGTTTTTTTTTTGTATACAAAAGGGATGGCTGCATCTGTGACAGAGTAATGATATACACAAAATGGATACAGCAAAAGCCGCACATTGCGAGTAATTATTGCATGCGCTGTTTGCGTGTCGGCTTTCCTCGTTCCATCCTAGGCTTGTTTTACGTGTATGTAGGAAAGATAATATGAAGACTTATTCTGCTTCCGGGCTTTATTTTTTATTTCAAAGCACAGTCAGCTTTAAGAATCTATCACATGGGAGATGGGAGAGTTAGAAGAAGAAAAAAGTCATAAATAAACAATATCTATTTACATACTTTAATGTGTTGAAAATTAGCCTTTTCATTAAAATATGATATTTGACACATTTCTTATCTTCTTGTTGAGGATTTCAAACTTAATAATTTTTTAAATTGTTATCATTATGAGGAATATAACAAACAAGTATACTTGAAATAAAAGGAAAACAATAGAGTCAAATATTTGCCTTATATTAATTATTATACCACTTAATGTTACAGTAATTTACTTTGAGAACTGTACGCCTGGCTTAAATTTATACACGAATACATACTCGATTAATATTCGACATCTTCACCGATTTGAGCTTACACATAGTCTTAAAATATTTTCATTTCTTGACATTATGTCTAACAAATCACCTAAACTAAATGCAAGTTTAGCGGTTATAAATTCTAGTTGACTTTCTGTACTAAGATAGCTAACATTTATTTCCTTGTTTTCCTTATAGAATGGAAAGTGGTACTACTATAAAGCACCATTAAATTACTTCTCCTGGGGGTTAACACTTACATTTAATGCTTGGAGTACTTTTAATATTTTTATGATAGGTGTTTCGAATAATGCATATGACACAACATTACTTGAGGTGTCATAAATTCTTGCTCAAGAACAATAGACTATTCACACTTAAGTGGGTTTTCACTTTCCTCTCCGTTAATGAATGATGATTACCATACATACACATATCATTTGATACGAGTTCATTGTATAACCTACCTTGAGTAAACGTTTGATCTTTTACAACAGTTAACGGAGACCCACAATATGACAATGATGTAAGGCAATACACGATTTACAGTACACAACTTTATATTGTGTCTTACAAATCGTACTGCCAATGTTCACAAGGTGATAGTCACATCCAAGCCCCCCTCATTTTATTTACTTTTACTCTAGATGATGACTGCTGATAAATGTCCATATATACTCAGTAAACTAATAGTAAAATAATATTAACTTTAATTGATCGTATAATAGTGGACCCAAGTAGATCCCGCAAAAATTAAGCCGCCTTTCTATTATAAGTTTTCCTAGACGAAGATTGTTTTTTAATATTTAACTTCATAATATCAATGTTATATACAGTTTTCAGTTCCGCCGATTTGACTACTCTGCCTCAATTAACTCCATGATCCATCAGTAAAAGCACGACAGGTATGTCTCCGGTGTGGTATAGATGTATTGATATGAACATTTATCTGAAAATACAAATCATGTCCCACAACCGAAAACTGATTTGATAGTTGAAGATACAATTCCATTCATTATTCTCAGGAAAAGTCATAATCAGAAACATTTCGACGTGTAAATCAAAATGATGGGAAATATCCGTATTAAACGTTTCCCGTTCAATGGATCTTTAAGTGTCGTGTTCCAGTTTAAGACATAGATTTGAAGGAAAAAAATCATACTTAGGTTCTTGGATAACGATAAAAACCATGATCGCATACAACATTCCATTTTACAAGCAAAGTTAGGTATGTGCCCTGGGTATCTCGGTGACGTTCAAATTAAATATTTATATTAAATGGAATTTTAATTTATGATGGAAATACCAAAATCATGAATGTAAGAATTATTATCGTCGTCTGTGTATCTACTTGGAATAAATAACCTTGAATCCAGTACACATATCGCAAAGAAGAACATCCCATTGTACACAAAAGTACAGACAGAAGCTCAGTGACGCTCCACTCTAATCTAAGTACATATATGATATAAAGAGAGAAGGCACAATCACATCCTATCGAAATCACATGGATACCCAACAAGTTCATCTGATAGTTGATCCAGCTTGATAATAAAAATCACAATCGTTAGCTGAAAACTTATGAAGAATCAAATAGACAATGTAAAATCACTATTTTGGCAAGATTTCAGTCTCAGTGGTTCCAGCAGACGTTTCCTGCAATGTAGCGTTCAAGTTCAAATGTAGCATTGAACAACCTCATCCTTTAAGTGCATAACATAAGCTACATGTGAGTACTCTAATTGTAATAAAGAACGATCCGTAAGGAAAAGTAATGGCAGATATATCTCCGGTGTGGTACATATTTTTCATGTGAAAAGTCACACCCCACAGCAGTCTTTTCGTATGATAGTTGGACAATCTTGAAAAGTCCATTCATTGCCCTCGAGAAAAGACGTTATCAGGAACATTTTGATAAATAATCCAGGAAGAAGAGAAGACTCCATATTGAATTATGCCGATGTACAAAAATCTTCCATTGCTTTTACGCGCTGTATGTTAGCTACAACAGATTGATGTTGTAGTGTCGCGTTCCTGTAGAAGGTTTAGGGCTGGAAAACCTCCTTGTGAGTATCTACTTGAAATAAATAACGATTGAATCCAGTATCCCATATCTGAAAGAGTATCCCATCGTACACAAAAGTACGGACAGATATGTCTCCGGTGTGGCATAGCTCCATTCCACTCAAATCTAAGTACAGGTTGACCTGATAGTTGATCCACCATCACAATAAAACAAACATCAATCAGTTCAGCAAAATGACATTACGAAACATTACAATAAAGGAAACAGAAAATGTAAAATCGCTACGTTGGAAGAATTCAGCTCAATAAATATTCGTTAACTATGTTGCCGCAAGTCTGTTCTAAGATGGCGAATCTCAGCTAAAAATTAGGATTGAACTACCTACATGCTGCAATCAATGTATCCGTGCTCTACATTAAAAGAATATTCAATTGTAAACATAAGTACGGACAAATATATCTCCGTCGTAAGACATCTCGCTGCCGTTGAATTCTGAAGTAAGTACTCTATAATATTTATATGAAAAGGAAAACCATACCTATAACTAAAGAATAAACTGTTGATCTGATAGTTGGTCCTCTTTGACATTAAAAATACGATCAGTTCCCTGGTAAATCCCGTTGGCAAGAACTTACTTAGAAAGAAACAAGTAAAAATGTAAAATCTGTTCATTATAACATCTTAGTTTAATAAACTTCAACTGAAGAGGGAGACAGAAAACGTAAAATATTCATATAAAAATACTTCAATGAATCATCAACTGCCTTTATTTTGGGCGTTTATAGAAGAGAAGCAATTTCTAATCGCACATTTAGTGTGTAAAAGTAAGTTGGTCTGACGTTTCGATCCTAGCAGGATCTTCTTCAAAGGCTAAAATATAGGATTGCATATTTAGGATTGAAAACAAATCATGAAAGTACGATGGATAATCCAATGTGAGTATTCTACTTGGACTGTTTAACGCTTGAATCTATAATACATATCCAAAACAGCTGATTGTTACGGTCAGATTTATCTCCATTGTGAGTCGCTATCCATGAGTTTCAAAACATATCGAAGTACTATATTATACGTTTATGGAAGAAACATCTGTAAAGACATCCCATTGCTCACAATGTACGGAAAGATATGTCTCCGGTGTGACACATCTCGTAGAATTATATCTGTATGAAAAGGAAATAATTTGGAAAGGCAGACTCATATTCTAAAGTCAGACAACAAATTCTTAGTATGGCCTGTTACAACAAAAATCACAATCAGTATACGGAAGGTTTTGCTAGGAACATTACGAAAAGGAAGCCAGAAAATATCCATATTGAAATATTTCCATTAGATGAATCATCAACTCCGTTCACGTTGTGCGCTAATAACAGAGATTTAAGACGTACAGAGATGACTCCGGCATGACAGGTCGGTTACTAAATGATATTTTATGAAGAGAAAACACTTGGAAAGGCCAAAAATTGCTGATGTTTAGTTTGGCCATTTACAACAAAAATCACAATCAACATGCGGAAAAGTTTGCCAGCAGGAACATAACGAAGAGGAAGACAGAAAAGGTAAAATATCAATATTAAACTATTTCAGATCGATAAATCATCAACTGCGTTCATGTTGTGCGTTAATAACAGATTTAATTTTGTTGTCTCGATTTCCGCATGTTTAGAATTTAAAACAAATCATGAAAGTCCGATTGATAATATCCGTGGGAGTATCTACTTGGAATACATAACTATTGAAGCTATGATCCATATCGAAAGAAGTACGAACAGATATGTAGCCGCTCTGTGATTTCTCGGTGAGGTTCAACGCAAATCTAAGTACTATATAATACTTATATATTACATATATAGAAAGACTGAGCCACACAATAGAAAGACACGCGAATGACACTATGTTGATCTCATAGTCCATATTGACAATAAAAATTCAAATCAATACCCTCTCGATTAATACATATTGTTATTATGAGCATTCCTAAGAAAAAAAACATGAATATTGCTAATCTCCATTAAGACAGATTCCAGTTCTATCTATCTTCGAGTCCTTTTTACGCTTGGCCTTGATGGTCACACAAATTATTGTTGCAGTGCTACATTCCTGTTGAAGGGTGTGGATTGGGAAAACCCCAAAACCATGACAGTGTAATTGATAATCTCAGTGTGAGTATCTATAAAATAAATACAGATTTGATTCATTATCCCATTGTATTTTTTTCAGTATGGACATATGTCTCTGGTTTGACACAGCTCGGTGACTTTTTTGAAAATGAAATATCCACCAGATAATCATGGCTGGTACAGCAAGTACAGTTATGAGTATCGGCTGGAATATCGGGAAGGCAAAGCTATATCCTACAATCGAATAAGCACAGGTTGACCTGATAGCCGGTACATCTTGACAATACAATACAAATCAGGGAAATGACGCTAATAGGAACATTAAGAAGAATGAAACAGAAAAGGCAAAAAGGCACTACTTTTGCAAGATTTTAGTTCAAAAAATCTTGAAATACGTTTATTTTTAGCAATGTCGATTCCAGTTGAAGATTATGAATGAAAACCCCAAATATGATGAATAATTTCCGTTTGTGTACTTTACTTGAAATAACTAGCTATTGAATCTATTAGAGATTGTGTCTCAAAGGTAAGTACTATTTAATAATAGTATGGAATGAAATATCTAGCAAGCCATATATCCTCCACCCAAAAAACAAACTGATTTCGCTAACAAGGTCATTTTTTAAGAACAAGACCCTAGATGGAAGTATGATAGATGAGCTCCGCTCCAAATCGCATAAAACAACATTGCATTTCGTACCTACCGATCTGTCACTTTTATTCTGTATAGTAAACGCCAAAAGACATAGAATAGCAATTGATCATGTATTTCTATTTTAAATGCTATTATTAAAGATACATTGACACAATGTCTACTATGAATTATATGTAGTTTCATTCATGTTTGAATTATATTTCATTAATTTATAACATATAACGTTGCTTACCTGTAGACATCTACGATGATTATCACAGACAGGACGAGCACTACAGCACATACGATCATCACCAACTTCATTATGTTGTTTGTGTCTGCAGAAGTTACATTAAAAAAATGTATTACAATAGGAGCATTATTCAAGAATGATTCAAACATCACTATGAACTAACCAAGTAATGTGATAGTTGATTAGAAACATTTCTTTGCTCAAAACACAACACTATCAGTATAAATCCCAATGACGTTGTTTCATCACTTGAGTATTACTAATAACAACATGAACAACCGCTAATATATATTTAGAACATTTCAAAGAGCATCAAATACATTTTTTTATTCCGTCAGTCTTGAGGACTAGACATGACATTCATTTGACTTACCGGGATAATCTTTCGGAATATCAAAGAAACAACTGTTTGAGTATGGTATCGTAGACATGAAATCTAGCTCCCCTTGAGTAGCAGTGCAACCAACAGTAGAATTCACGTCACATGTAGAAATATAAACTGTAAGCGTCTTTATGTCGTCATCCCGCGAATAAGATTTGTAGTACGAACATCCCTTTGGTTCTATCATATCTATCACCACTGAAGGGTAAGCATCTGAGACTGAGCAAATAATGGAAAATTTGTAAATACTGGAGCCTTTTGATAAGTCTTGCTTTTCACAGAGTAGAGGTGTGGGGGGTTGGTAAATAGTAAACAGACGGTAGTTGTATTGTACAATGGCGTCTTCAGTCGTTTCTCCAATCAAAGTCACGTGATATGACCCGGCATCCCCTACGCTCAACTGTTCGATCGTAAACGATAGACAAGCAGCAGTTTTTCTTAAATTATCACTGGGTGTGTTGTCTTCTTGAAGATATTTTCGTATGACTTCAAAACTAAAACGATCCACCGTATGTATGTCCCGAAACCAGAATTTTCCATTGTATTTATAGATTCTTCGGGAAGATGAATCGCTCCTTGTATCATCGCTATAGTTTATGCTCAGACTGAGAGAACGTTTGTAATTTCCATATATGGGGACATCAGGAAAGGAAAAGTCACATCCTGCAATAACATAGCAATCTGTTGACTTGTTTGTATCTGGTCCGCCAAAGCAATGGAAGCTACAACCGACGATTTCTGATGAGAAGGAAGAAAATGAGATAAAAAGGATTGTATTTTGAGATGCATGTCAAATCGAGAGTTTAAATTTAAATAACATATGTGAGCTCATTTTTCGTATATTATTTTAATATCGTTTATAGGAGTAGATTTTGATTTTGCAATTGACATTGCCCTCATGTCATCAACCAAGCAACAGATGCAAATAAAGACAAATTTGCTAGCTGATGAGGCAAGCAGAGTGGGTTTTGACATTAAAAAACAGAAGACCAAAGTGATGCGTTTCAACACTAGAAACCAGGAAAGTATTTATATTGGTCAGGAAGAGTTACAAGAGGTGGACAGATTTGTATACTTGGGTGTGACAATGACAAAAGATAGTGGCGGAATGGGAGACATTGCCAACAGAATTGGGAAAGCCAGGGGTGCACTAATACGTCTACAAAAGATTTGGGTCTCCAAAAGCAACAAACACTGGTAATACCTGTCCTACTATATGGATGCGAGACCTGAAAAATGAATGAGGCGGATGAAAATAAAAGCGATATATTTCATAACAAATGCCTTAGGAGAGTGCTAGGGATAAGATGGCAAGAACGGCTCAGCACAAAAGAACTGCTAAAGAGAGCAAATATGGGACCATTAAGCATCAAAATTAAGAAAAGAAGATGGAAATACATTGGGCATATATCATATAAAACCCAAACAGGAGAAAGAGAGGGCGACCAAAAACAACATGGCGCAGGACAGTAGACAAAGAAACGCAGCTGCCGACCGAGATGAATGGAGACGCTCTGTGGAGGCCTTATTTGCCTCTAGGCAAGAAGACGACAGATGATGAGATAGGAGTAAAGGACATACTGCACAAGCTATAACGTGTGATTGAAGAAATATTCCTTTACATTTCTTTCCTTTCGTCTCTCTTACCCTCTTTTTTCTGAATACTGTAGCTCAAGGTAGCTCACTAGACACGATAGCACTTTATTTATATTTGCAGAACACATGTGTTTCACCACTGTGGACCTTCACCCATGTAATATAGTTTTCTTCAAGATGGGGCTGAATTTCGAATCTTAGGCGACCCTCCAACTCCCTCTTTTATTACTGCGACGCACAGTAACATGTTTACGTAAGTCGACCGTTGATGACATTCAGTCCGTCTCAGCTACTTACGGATCCGTTGCCATACCGTTATTAACTAAGAAAATACACAGCTACAGATAAAAACAACCATGAGGACTGTTTTCAACTCCCAGGTTTTCTTCCTAATACTTAAGAAGCTGCTATTGTATAAATACGGCGATTTTTACTTTAAATAACAGCTTTCATTTGTGTGCTTATCTTGTCACGTAAAATTTGTAGTTTTGAAATGTTAGATTGTCGGCTGAAATGTGATGAAAATACTGATGTATGAACTGACTTTCCATGAGTCGAAACAACTGTTTATCTTGTTTTCCTGAATATAGGAAAACAGAAGAGAAATTACACTTCCGGGTTTTACTTTCACAATTCAAAGTATAGTAAGTTTTAAGAAGTGACAATTACATGTTCTCACGAATCACATTTATAAAAATTATTAATAGTAACCTTTATGGCTTAAATTAACTTTGTTACCTTTCAATTAATTTGTATAGATGCTTCTCAAAGTTATAACAAATGAATCCATCTATCGATACACTACTATTTGAAGCTTGCTTTTCATTTTGTTTGACCTTATAGTTTTGAGGCTTATATGGTTGAGGGTTATAGGGTTATTGGGTTATTGGGTTTAAAATGTTAACATGACGATTGTATTCTTTTGATCGTCCTAGCATATATACTTATTTTAGTGACACAATATGCCAGTAATGATATGTGTTACTTTCTTTTGGCAATGCGAAAATCTGCCGTGACAGCAAAATCGTATTGTTGAGTTTTTCGGGGGAGGCTAAGGTCGTCCCCAGTCAAGTTTTTTTTTCAGTTTTGCGTTCTGTTGGTTTAAAGGTCCCTGAAGAGGTTGACGCGCTTCAGCGTAAACCTCTCCGGGGTATGAATGTGTTTGATGTTCGGTTCACCTCGGAGGCTGCCCGCGTCCGAGGTGTCCATGAGTTGGAGGGAGTTGAGGGACTGAAGGTCACACCGTATGACAGTTCGGTGTGGGTGACAGTGCTCCATCTCCCTCTGGACATGTCTGAACAGGTTGTTGTGCGGACACTGGGGCGTTTTGGGAAAGTGACCGGCTACGAGGAGCCGGAATTCCTTGAATGTAAGGGTGTCAAGACCGGGACTAGTTAAGAGTTGAACTCAAGTCCGATATCCGCTCTACCTTGTGGGCTAATGGGCACAGGGCCCACATTGCATACCCGGGCCAGCCTCGCACTTGTTGGAGGTGTGGGCTACAAGGGCATGAGGCCAGGTTGTGCCCGAACAAGCGGTGTAGCCGCTGTTTACAGGTTGGGCATACCCTGGCCGAGTGTAAAGGGGATATCGTTTGCAAATCGTGTGGGAAAACGGGCCATCTCGCCCGTTTATGCCCAGAGAGTGGCTACGGGCGTGGTTGAAGCGGTCCCTGTCCCGGCCTCTGACACCGTATCACATGATGCTCCTCTCATCGCCCCAGTGTCCGACACTAGCGCCCCGGTGGAGGCTTTGTTCCCCCTTTCGTGTCCGACCTCTCCCCTGATGGAACTTGCCGAGACTGCCAGCCTGCCCACTGAGGCAGAGCAGGACAAAACGGCGGAGATGGTACTAGCGGAGTGGCATGCGGCGCAGGATACGCCCGCTATCGGTGATACTAGTTAGGCCCCGAGTCAACCGGCCCAAGAGACATCAAGTGGCCCAGATTCTGACTCGCCAATGGAGGACTGCACTACAGCCTTATTAGTTGTGGCCAAGGAGTCCTCCGATTGGTTTGATGAGACGAAACAGGCCACTGATCTCATTGACTCGAGTGGCCCTTCCACCCTACCCGCAGCCGCTTCCGCTATACCGGACACGATGGTCGCTAGTGGACCTCCTGTTCCTGTCAGGGAGGTCCACTCGATCAAGGTGGACGAGGAGCTAAGAACTCTGCTCCCTCGTAAGAAAAGGGGGAACACTGCTAGGGGCCTGAAAGGACCCATATTGGGAAAACTTCGCAGGTAATGCGCAGGCCTGTTGTCTACCATCGGGACGACGTACCCCGGATGAAGTTTTGGAGTGGGTTAGTTGTCAGGTGTGGGGGGGGGGTTGTGTGGTCGTTACATAATATGGGTTGGGGGTTCTGTCTGTGGTTTGGAGTTGGCTTTTTGGGGCTGGTTTGTAGAGCTTTATTGTTTTGGTTCTGTTGGCCTTTGGGTCCGTGTCCTTTTCATGTCACGTTGAACGCTACATTGTATACATTTGTTGGTGAGTGAGAGATTTCTGTTTGTGGGTTTTCAGTTGGGTTTATGGTGGTTGTTAAACAGACTGGGATTGTTTTGGGGTTTTTTGACCTTTGGTCCGTGCCCGTTTTTCTTTGCACGTAAAAAACCCGCAAAATCTGTAGAAAAAAAATTGCCTTACCTTAAGATTGTGTCAGCAATCAATTATGGAAACAAAGATATAAATGAAACAGAAGCTAAGTGTCATATGTTTGAAATATATTCGTTAATATTACACTAATAAATGTTACAGCGATTAAAATAAGGGAACCCTTCTTCTGATTGAAAATGTATTCACGCATGCGTATTCGTTCATATTCAATGATATTAACTTACACGTATTTAAACGAATATGTTTGTTATTGAGTAAACGGCCATGTTTCATGCTTGTCATGAGATAGTGGGTTATGACATTTGTCGCGAACAACACTATTACTTCCAAGACATGATTCCTCATATGTTTATTCGTAGAGCGCTGAATAGATCTCTCCTTATCTTTGTTTTGGCGGATATGTATATAACTAAACATACATAACGTAATTGCTTCTTTCAGGGGTTAACGTATCAGTGGTTCCAAACAGTGACATAATGGCAGTTGCATACATGCAGAGATTTTAAATTTCAGAAAATAAGTCATTATTTACACCAACTCACTTTTTCTGATTTTCCTTTCGATTGCTCGGTGAGGTAGATGGAAGTTATTTTGAAAGATATTATTTTTCAAATGATATTTACTCAACAAACAGATCGAAAGTCAGCTGTACATGGCCCGCTGTGCTTCTTATCTAGTGTTTTACTGATGTATTAGATATTTTGAAACTGACAAAGTAATAATTAGACAGTGGTAATTTCCGTCCTAAAGGAAATTAACTAACTTGAGGTTATTCTCGATTCATGCAAGTATTTGAAGTTGGTTCATATATAAAAGATTTATGATGTTACTCGCAAACAAATATAGGCCTTAATTAGGGCCTGGTGCATAATGGCAATGTTACATGAGGCGTAGTTTCCTAACAAATTTTAAGATGTGTTACAGTAATCGTGCGTAAGATGACAGTGTCATAGATTCGGTTGCAATTATTTCGGAATATAAACATACTACAGAAACAAGGACGTTAAAAAAATATTTGAATACGCAGCTTCCATTAACCAATAGTTGTGACAAAAGCAACAATCTGCCTTCTTTGTGGTATGTATAAGAGTTTATTTCTTGCTTAAGCCCTATGTTTTTTATGTACAAAGACCAGACTCTTATTCACTTTATCGAACGGAACGGAACAGTAAGGGTAATCATTCTCCATTTGCTGCATACATTGTCATCGAACTTGTGGGATAAATACCGCTAATACACTCATAGCATGTTCTTACTGTAGTCGTGAAAAAAATAATAGTAATCCAGTGATAGGAAATATGTTACATGTACTTAATTATTTTGGAAGTAGTAGATCCCTGTAAAGCTGTATAGTGAACCTTACCCACATCTTCACTCGTTCATTTTACAACAAATCTTTACGACTTAGCTCCCCACACATGAACGTGGAACCCTCTGGTAGGTAACAACCACTCTTTACATTTCAGGTCATCAGCATTACCCTCGTGCTTAAGTATTCTAAGAGCTTTCAAGAATAACTTCTATACAGGCTATGAATCCAGCTATGAATCCTGGGATGTCGTCCTTGGCGTATATGCAATAACGCCATACTGCATAGTTCATGGGACTATCATCAATTTGCTAAGGGTTTATTCCCCTAAACGTTCACGGTATTTAATGTCAAGCCATTGTACTTGCTTTTGTGCGTTTCGGTTGGAAGATTTTAAATAATAAGTTAACCAACCCAAAAACGTAAGGTTGCGTCTAAAATGAGTTTCACAAAGCTGGTGGCTTATGAGCAGGGCCTCTTCGTCTAATCGCTATACATACGTTCAGAGAAACTGGAGCAATGAAAACACTCCACACTTACAGTGTAGCTGTAACAACGAACTAACATTTTACATACTTTTTTTTTGCTTATAAACTATTGAACTGTTTGCTAGTAATTCTAAGGGTTAGGCATATTTTTGCCCGTTCAAATATTTTCGTACAAGCTTTATACCAAAATAAGACGCCAATAAAATAATTTCTAACCTTGATCGGTTTTAGAGATGTTAAACTCACATCTTTGTGAATACTGTGATGTAGAAAGTGACTGAAACGGTTCCTGAGTAGCGATGCATCCAATGGTTGAGTTCTGATCACAGGAGGTAACGTAGACTGAAAGCTCCTTAGTTCCGTTATCGTTTGTGTAATATTCATGATAATCACAGCCCTCGGGTTTGATTACTTCCAGATTTATCGGTTGATAACCGTCTGTTATTGAACAAGATATGGTGACGTGGTAGGATACGGATGGAGATGAGAAGGGGCCTTGACAAACAAGAGATGTGGGAGGCTGGTATACTGTAAAGAGATGATAGGTGTGATAAAAGTAAGGAATACACGGAGAAAAAAATCATTCAATGACAAATGATAAGTACAAGCATCCTACTGTTGACAGTTTAAGATGGAGTTAATGCAACCAGCCTTGTAATGACAGTACTACAATTAAACTTCCTCAATATACTCAACATTAACGTATTATTGACTTTGCAGTAACCATTTCCTGTTTAAGATGGTCACCTTTATTTTGTACAGAGAGGTGCCGACACAATGTGCAGCTAGAAAGGATATATTAACAAAGATTACGCATAGCAGTACTACTGTAATTCATCAAATTTAAGTGGTGTATTCGTATAAAAGAAAATGACTGAATTTAAAGAAAGTAATTGACGCTCTCACATTAATGAGACTTAATATGATTCCGTGAGTAATCTACCTTAATCAGCTATGAATGACGAGTAATTCCACAATGTAACTTTACAGTGTAGACAACTAGACCTCTTCATGCACGAATAAGTGAACTATATATAGTTTCAACTGATAGTATTAAACAAAAAAATTAATACTGGAAGAACCCTTTCAAATCATTCCTTTATACTCTATATAGACTTCGTGTTAAGTAATGCCACGTGTTAATACGTGTTGTATACTTTGATCATAATCTTGTTAGGACTTCACTGTTTATACACATTATCTGATGTCAAAACGACAATGTTGAAGTCCAATACACGATTGACATTACAATACTTTGCATTGTACAAGCTCATAGTGAAATTCGAACTCTTTGTTGTACTTGAATTTTAGAGATGCACATTAATGGCAGTATTCAAACTTGGGACTCGATAAAAGTGGTACAACTTATATGATATAATACAAGGACCCGCGCACCACAATAAAGTAGCTATAAAGATATGACTTTTTCTTGTCGAAACTTAATATTGTTAAGTGAAGTTTACAATAGCAACAATAAACTTAAAAATATATCTGTAATTTTACAGTACAAAGTACTGGCACCAAGTTTTACACAAGATGTTAATGTAATTTTTGGTTAGTCTGTTAAATGTAACTTATTATATGTAATTTTACAGATCAACTACAAATTACATTAAATATATGTGAAACTTGTTGCTATTACTTTTCACCGTAAAATTACAGATTCTTAACTAAGAGTGAAAATAGTCTGTTATTTAATAGAAACTGCAAAAAAAGAATCGTGCAACAGGCTTTTGAAAGGTTTATAAAATGACAATTTATTCAAACAAAACTTTACGGCTGACTAAGAGGCAAAACAACGGTAGACAATAGGTATTCTAGAAGCAATTCGTTAAATAATGTTATTAAAAATGTTAAATATGATATTTTGGTATCATTTTTCAATGAAATCGTATAATAGAACTTTTCAACTCCTGTTAATCTTCTTTCGGAATGGTTACTGAAGCAGGCAAAGTAGCAATGTTTGCTTTTCTCGGTGTTCCTGCCAATGATTAGTTTACCGTTCGTTACTTGCAAGGAAGGAATGATGATTATACATTTGAAATTGTTCCTGTTATCGCAATATTTGTTTCGATCGTTTTATAGTTTTAAATTTCAAGGCATTACTTCGTCATTGGCAGGAAATTACAGAACTAATAATATACAGGTTAAAACATAATTACTGCTGGTTATGTGAACTAAACAACTGCCGCTGTAAAGAACATTTTGCAGGTGCTTGGCTAAGTGCCTTTACTTTAAGATAAAGATACCCGTGTTATTTTCTACAATTTAAGTCAATGTTGCACATGTACATTATTAGAGTCCCTTTTAGTGAAAAAATAAAACTGTTTGGGGAATAATGAAACTTGAGAAAATATCACATAGGCCTATTAATTAATGTTTCAATAAATAATAACGCGAACTTACAGTGTTAAGTACCATAATGGTGAGATAAGAGGACAACACTTAAAAGGGGAAAAAGGGTGAATATTTCAATTAAAAACTAATGCATGAAAGCTGTTAACGCAAAACTTCATTGACGAAGCAATTTTCTGCTCATTGTACGAAATATTGTCGACTACAAATTGAAAAGACCAACATATTTCGACTGAGCCTCTCTCCGTTGACACAAAGGTTTCCGTTTAAGTGGATGGCAGTTGTAATAAAGAGAAATGATTATTGATGCATTTAGGATGGCAAGTATTTTACTTACACGCATTTGACGCAATTTACTGCATATCTGAGTTTTTTTTTTTGTCTCTGTGAAAGTAATACATTTAACTTTAACTTACACCAACAAAACAAAATGGAAGGTCTACCCCATACAATACAACCCATGCTCTACCGATCATGAACGGTCTCCCGCTACACGGTATCTCCAGTCCTAAAACCACTCCCACAACATTAAAACAAAGGAACAATGCCAAGAAAACATGAGCAGTACTCTCTATTTCTATTATTTCTAATTACATCCTTATATTGCCACACAAAATGCAAATATGTCAACTAAGTTGCAGATGACGGACGGAGAAAATAGATAAGGTTAAAATTTAAATGTTGGGTTCTGGAAGATCAAAATACTGATAAAAGTACATATGTATAGACAACTTTCAAACTGACAAAGTATTACAAAGATATTGGGTAGCATTCCTCAAACACGGATGTGAACCGAAGATGGTTGAATGTTTCAATTAGTGAACGTAAGACAGATGATGTCGCTCATTCCACTATTTAAATCTGCCATGATCCCGTCTTACATCTTTAAACATTCGATATACAACAAAACCCATGGATACAGCAACAGTCCACTTTAATATCAAGAACGTGCTGCCTCAACTAGGTCACTACACACTCTTTAGGACAAAAGACATGCGTTTGATTTAAATCAATTTGAAATTATCTTTCATCTGATATTATGTCGTATTCCATGGTTATTAACAGCGTATGTTCAAAAGGCTTCCCTTTATCACTGCACGGATCAAAAATATTACTTGAAGGAAATACACGTGTGATTGTATGTTAACATTGAAAGTTCGCAAAGATGAACTAGGAAAAGACATGTTATAACGTCAATATAAAGGCGCCTGTATAGTGGAACTTGGAGATCAGGAACAAGAAATCCCTCGACCACACCAGCCCACGTTCCTCGGAACAACTATCTAACAGTCCTTTTTGTTTCAAATGGTGTACTTTATAACAATATTAATTACATTAATAAAATAAATTTATAATGCGCACGTATCCACCTAGAGGCATAAGGCGAGTTTAAGCTTCTTTTTATTAAGGAGACACTTAGCTGACAATCGCGGTGCAGCAATTGAAAAAGATCTTTACCCCGATAATGGTTGGTTTTAGGTTCCCTGAGAAGAGTTGTCTTTTGAAGAAGATTAGGTGTCGGAATATATGCTTGATGCATATCAGAGATGTATAAAGGCACCACATGCTGAAGAAACTTCAGCATTAGATTGAAAACAATGCAGTTCTTTCATGAATTGTGTAATATTTTTCAAGACCTTTTCGACAAAGTTAGGATGCGAGTTGCAGTGTTTTTAACGTGCTGAACACAGTGTACACAGTGAACAACTGATGACTGAGAAACATAATAGCTTAAAGGCACTGGTTAAAAGTCGCATCTCCGATGCGGACTTATTGAGGTTTATTTGAAAGATCTGAGTGACACCAGATCAGGGCTAGATCTTGAATTCCAAGATATTATTGGAAAACGGGGCAGCATGATGTTTTGGGCAACTGTATCGAATGCTGCCATAAGTCCAAGAAAATTAATTTTTTAATATTGCCATTGTCAAAGGCAGTTAGGTACGTAACAGTGTTGTTTCTGTTTCGTGCAATTGTGGGTTTGCGAATGATAAGAAATTGTCCTTTCTGTAAATTTGACAGCATTTGGGGGCTTAAGGGGGGTATACTTATAGGTTAGGCGATGGTTTTAAATATAATGACTAAACACAAAGTATTTGCGTAAACGGTTAAAAAGCAAAATGACAAAAAAAACTTACCTGGGATACTTTTAGAGATGTTAAACCCACATCTGCCAGAATACTGGGGCGTCGAAAGTAACTCCAGTGGTACCTGAGTAGCGATGCATCCAATGTTTGAGTTCTGATTACAAGACGTAACGTTAATAGAAAGCTTTCGAATACCGTTTACGTCCGTGTAATGTTTCTGAAAAGCACAACCTTCGGGCTCGATCATTTCCAGATTTATCGGTGGAAACCCGTCTGTTATTGAACACGATATAGTTACGTGGTAGGAACCAGATGGGGATGAGGAGGGGCCTTGACAAACAATAGGTGTAGTTGGCTGGTACACTGTAAAGAGAAGATAGGTGTGATGAGAGTAAAGGGTATACGGAAAGTCATCACCAGTTTCGATGCATGGGGACTGGGGTTGAGAGCGGATCATTCGTTCGGTTGTTTGGTTTTTCGTGCCCAGGTAACTTTTCTTACAAAAAATAAGTACCAGTAGCCTCTCGTTGGAGGTTTAAGATGAAAGCAAATCAACCTTAGTGACGTCATCGTGGTAGTAGGACCGATCTTACTTGACATTCTACTTGACTATATGGCTATGTGAATCAGTCGTCGCTGTATTTATTTGTATAAGAAGTCATAGCCCGCATAGCATTACATTCATTTCAATTCACTGCTTCTCTGTCTCCGTAGTGAGAACCAGAGGCAGTGACATTGCAATTGCATGTAACCGAAAAATTCTTTAACTAATAGCAACTGTTAAAGATGGCTCCTGTGAGAAAGTTGCACCCGTAATACCGTGTGTACCGTGTCTATAAGTATAATATCTTAGATTGAATACTTTTCAAGCATGCGTATAATTTACTGTGCATGAATGGTAATTCTACTCAATATAAAGCTACATACATCATAAGACAACATCTTTACAAATTTTAAATTATTTTACTTCTGCATGTGTTAAATAGAAATAAATGTATCCTATATATGATATTAATCCCTCGACTCGTAAGATAAAAGTCGTCGAAGGACAAATACAAAGTAGATAAGAAAAGATGTCACATAAATCAATCAAAAAGACGTGATGAAGGTGTAAACTATTTTTACGAGCTAACTAACTTTTTCATGACGGGCTTCTTTGTGAGGACAGACTTGAGTGGCGCGAGTTTCATGGTGAACGATTTTGAAGAGGATTTGTATTTACTTCTCTATATTCGAAGGAAACATTCCCTTGAAGAATACGTGAGGTTTACAAAAAAGCATTTCAAACATTTAATAGGAACATTAAATTTCATTGATTACTCAGTAGACCTCCTCTAACCAAATCTTCTTTTCAATACGGGTTTTACAATACTCTCTCTCTCTACCTCTCTTCGGTACAACTTTCTCTGTACCAACTTCTTGCCCTCTCCATCGTTTGCTTTTATCTCAGCTATGAAATGTCGAGATCTTTTTCCATGCTCTTCTTTATAGGAAGAATTTGATTATGTTTTGTGGATACAACAGTCCAAACAGTAATCACTGCAAGTATGCATTTCATCGAGTTTAATTCAAGTGAAGATGCAACAGTCCATGTCATTCTCATTTTTTTCTCTAATTGTCTTAAAATAGCCTATTATTTGAAGCTATCATATTCATCGGGCATAGATCTTACCAAATAAACGGTATTTGTGTTGAAAGAGCATCGGACCAGCAGTCCAGTCATAATAAATCCCCCTTAGGTTGACATTATAAGTTCCAGCATCTTCTGTTTGGATGTCTCGTATTCGGAACGAAAAATTGTAACAATACGCCGATGAGTTCCAAGGTATGTATTCAACTTGGAATAGGTAACGATCATATCTAAGATCTTCGTCCCAGAACATTCCAGAGTAGACAAATGGACTTCGACGAACATCATCATTGGTAGTCAGCTCTGTGAAGTTTAAATCTAATCTAAGCATATGTAAATATGTATATGGAAATGAAATACTTGGAAACGATAAGTCACAACCTACAAAAACATAGCAGTCTGTTGAACTTACTGTAGGTCCATCTTGACAATGATAATCACATTCAATATCCTCGGAAAATGACAACGTGATTAGACAAATTATGGAATTTTTGTCTGCTTTACCTTATTACTTAATTTGTCTAATCACGTTGTCATTTTCCGAGGATATTGAATGTGATTATCATTGTCAAGATGGACCTACAGTAAGTTCAACAGACTATAAATTAATGTGACAATTATTCGCAATAATCATGTTGTATGTCGTAACCGCATTAGTGCAACATTTAACGCAAGCTGTCTTTAAAGTGAGGATCACTTTTTATCAATTAATGAGAAGATTAGTTCTCTAGTACCACCTCACCCGCAGTACAATCGCATATCTGTGTGTTTTCATTTTAAGAATATATGTGCTGTTTAAAAATGAAACTGATCAGGATTGATAATGAAATGAAATCTATATGGTTACGTCACAATAATAGTTTTGCCAGCTTTAGTTTTAATACTGCTTAAGCTACTTTTGTTTTATTATCATGTAGTCTGCTGATGTCTGTGGTGATGTCATGTATCTACTAGTGTATATAACATTGATATAACAGGATGGCAAACATTAAAGCCGGCGTTTGCCTCTACATCCCAATGGTAGGATCATGGTAAGTTGCGCATCAAACGCTACGCAATTCATTATTGCGTGACCCGCGCACGGCGGCGGAGAGAAAAATTCTCGAAGCTGTGCGAAGAGGTTTGGCTTCGGCTGTCATCGCTTTGCAGACTTATCTCGATGAAAAGTACCATGGTGCCCGCGTCAAGGCACGTGTCGAAGCGGTGAAGGCTGAGAAGCGCCCTTCACTGAGGTTTTACCAGCCCGTTAGCTCATCGTCGGGTGACAGACGCGTCTCATCTGTGCGCGCTACTGATGGGACCGTGGTTGGCGACCCTCACGGCATTATCCGTGTGTACAAAAATTATTATTTGAATTTGTATACGCGTAGCAAAGTCGACTTGTCGGGACAGGCCGATTTATTGAGGGGAATCTCAAAAACTGTTTCCAAGTGGTCAATGATATTCTGGAGGCGGAATAACCACTGTTGAGCTTTGGAAGGCGCTTTCAAGGATGAAGAATGGCAAGTCCTCGGGTTCGGACGGACTATTGAGGGAACTGATTTTTGTTTTGTATCAGGAAAGTTTCTGTTCTGTGATCGTAAATGGATTTTGTTCAGAGTTTTTATCGTAGAGAGTGAGGTACGCCAGGGGTGCCATGTCTTCATTGCAGAATATCAAAACTAATGATTTATGTTTTGTTGAGGAGTCCCTCTCCCGTCTTTTGGATAGGGACTCGAGACTTTTTTCATTCGTTGTGTCAGGGGGTGTCAAAGTGAAATGCGTTCAATATGCAGATGACGTGTTTGGTTTCGAGTGTCACCTCTTTTCGTGCCCACTTGCAGGATTAATACATCTTTGAGAGAGCTACCGAGCGAAGTTGAATCCGAATAAGACAAAGGGCCTTCGCCTGAGTAGCTGGAGTTACAGCCATTTGGTGAATCGTGGTCGCATCAGAATATCAAAACTAATGATATATGGTTCGGCTACAATGCACCTTGTGATGTCATCTGGATCGAGAGGGCTAATGTATTTCAGGGCAGCCTCGAAACCTGGCTTTCGATATTGGGGAAAGTCAGTGTTATTAATCGTTTTTTTTCCCGCCCATCTTCTGGTACCTAGGCGCGGTGTACCCAATTCCGTGTCACGTCCTGGTTCGGCTGGAGAGGGCGATGTTTTCATTTATTTGGTCGGGTGGTACAGAGCTTGTTAAGAGAGGTGGTAATGTAGCAAAAACTGGAAAAGGTTGGGCGTTAGGGGGAGGGGTTCATCTTGGTAGTAAATTGTTATTTTTTGCTAATTAGGCAATTGTTTGTAGCGGGAACTGACCGAGGGTTGCCTTGTTCATATTTAGTACGTTTTGGGGCGGGTTGAACTTGCGTCGACGGGTCCCGCCGCTGTTAAGCAAGAGAGAACATCTCATGTTTTTTTTGGGGGGGGGGCATTGATTTTTGTCAAGCTTGTGGGAGTGGTTTCAGACCTGGACCAACGGGAGACAGTTCATGGTCGGTAGGACAGGGCTCTGTGTTTTATGGGATGGATCCTCCCGTTTGTTCTGTTTCTGTGTAGCACCGTGTTTTTTGTGGAATAGATGCAATATAGTTTTAAGGGGAAAATTTGCAAGTTGATAGGCAGTACTGGAGGTGTGGCATTCGCCTTCAGGTTGCAGGCGATTTTCGCCGTTTATTTGGGGCTGCCTTTTTGTTTTGCTGCGTGCTGGTCTTCCTTTTGTGATTTTTTAATGTTCGAGTGGGTGGTTCGGGGTTTGTCTCTGCTGGTGGGCGTATTTACTTTTTTTTTTGGCTCGCTTGACTTGAGTTTGTTTGTCAGATTGTGCTGGTTGGGTAGTGCCGTTTGGCCGTGACGTGTTGTATCCCACAGGGCAGGTCACGTTAAAAGCGCATTTAGTCATTTTTTACAGTTCATACAGGGACGTGCGTTTACGGGGGGGGGGGCGGGATTTCTGGGGTAATTAATAGAGGTTATTTCGTTTTCGGTCTGATACAAGATGAGTTCTTCTCCCTATGTAACATATACGATGTAGAATGAGAACAAGATGAGATATTTTACCATTATTAATATTAAAAATCTGGTGTCTGCTTCCTGGTTTAGAGTTAATCTGTACCCGTCCCCCATCTACCGCCCCTTCCCTCCCTCCGGCTGGTTTCGAGACAGGTTTTCCACTACTAGACGTCGGCGGCGTTTCATTGGTGGAAGCGATGGGATTCTATTTCTGGCGTGGACCGAATCTAGATGTCTGGTACCAACCGCTGTGAACAGCCGGCTACGTAGTCACCTCCGGACGAGAACATCACTGATGTGTACGTGCAGGTTAGACCGACATCCTGGGGAGGGATACAAGCAACAACTGATCAAGACGGGCCTGGCCGGGGAGATAAAGGGGACGGTGATAGATTGACTGACTTTCCTGTGAGTCCAGAGTCTCTGCGGGACAAAAAATGTGGCTCAACGGCAGACAGAACTAAAACCGCCTTCCGTTGGTAAAGCAAAATTATAAGAGGCCAACTGAAAAGGACGGCAGGTGAATGGCAACCAGCTAGCATAGAACAACCGTGGGATAGTCCAGAGGAAGAGACTGTGATGCAGCCGCCGATAAGGTCTTATGAAAGTGTTCCAGTTTTTGGCCGGAGTGTTTCTTAGAACAAACGAGTTGCGACCTGGTATGACATTAGGGTATCCTTGAAAAAGGGAATAATCGGAGGTTGTCTATAATGATTGAACACCAGTTGGCAAAGAATGTGGCACCCGCGGTTTGAGCCTAGGCTCTCATTTCGAGTGCTTCAAGAGTAACATCGCCCTCAATTTATGGTTCAACACCCTGGGAGGATTACGTAGTTTGATTTGGCGTAATATCAGAGCTTTATAAACTGTTGGAACGGCAGAACAAGGGCGTTAACTTACATGCCAGCAGGGCACAGACCAGGATGTACTTGCTGATCTCGATGCAGCGAAGAGTAGGAGATTTGAGTCTCTCACGGATTTACTCGAACAATAATAATAGATAATATAACATTTGCTTTTTATATAGCGCTTTATACCAGCGATAAGTCTCGAAGCTTTACACACGTTATACCATCCCTGGTCAATGATGCTTGTCCCAGAGACAATACCTCCAGTCGGCATCAGTTATATACTGCGCCCAATGACAAGTTACCTCAAAGGTACCAATTTAACACCTGGGTGGAGAGAGGCAAGTGAGATAAAGCATATGCCCAAGGACACAGCGTAATGAACTAGGCAGGAATCGAACCAGCATTCCTTGGATCACGAGTCCGACGCCTTAGTCAATTGGCCACCACACTGCAACAAAGGTTCGGGAAAGCTAACCAGATGGACATATTCAGAACGCTCTTACGTTAATGGACCTGACAACAAAGGGAGAGTATTCCAGAACTGGCAATGATAAACAACAATTTCTCGCGTGCTTAATCTCATGCCTTCATTGAGATGAAAGAGACCCTAGCAAAAGAGTTCTTTATAAATGCCATTAGTGACAGTGACAGTAGATGGAAAATATATCAGTCGCGACCCAAGAACCTTGATAAACAATGAGCATTAAATGCTGGAATTGTGGAGAGATGGGCCATTTTTGAAGGGACTGTCCCTACTCCAACCCCCTCACCCCTCCCTCCCTGAAAGAGGTTACCCTGCAGAGGAGGAAAAGAATATTAATCCCGTCGATGTACCACTCTCATGGAAGAGGTTGCATTCTGTGTGTGCGAAAGGTTTTTTACGTTAAGCTAGAGCTGGAGGGTGTCGAAGTGAGCATACTTTTTACTTGACCCGCCCTGGGGGAACTAAAAACGTAACGGTCAAACTGCACGGAAATACTTAACTCCTCCTATAAACAAAGCTCACAACTCAAGCAACCTAAGACAGGCCGACCGACGGAGACAAACTACCGACACCCCCCCCCCGACCATTAAAAAAGCCACAAACGGACAGCCAGCCCAAAAACCCCTCCCCTCCCCAGCACCCCAGCTCCCGTAGAAGGCAGCACCAGATACACGGCGAAAATCACCTTCAACATGAAGGCGAATGTCACACTTCACCGCCTCCAGGACTGCCTGCCAACTGGCAAATTCCCCTAAAAACTATATTACATCTATTCCTCCAAATAAGTTTTTTTTTCAAAATGGCACAAGCACAAATAACACGATGCAACACAGCAACAGAACAAACTGGAGGGTCTATCTCATAAAATACAAAGCCCTGTCCAACCGACCATGAACGATCTCCCGTTACACGGTCGGTCAAGTCCTGAAATCAATCCCACAACTTGAAAACGAAGGAACAATGAAAACACATGACCAGTTCTCTCTAGGCTGTCACAGCCGGTCCTCGGGCACATCCCTTTAACCAACCGGCAATGATACCATTTCATATTGGTCACAAAGGCACCTTGTGCGATTCTCTAGGCAAGATCGCAACTATTCAGCCCTGATATGCACCGAACGCCATTCCTCGGTGGAATGACAACCATGTACAAATATTGCATTGGTAGTTGGTTATCGTGGAGTGCGGACGTGTTTTCGGCTGCTCTCCACTTTTCGTTGACCACACATTTTGTGTTTTTTTACGTTGGCCTTTTAATAGTTTGTAGTTTGTTTAATGTAGTTTTGGCTTTGTTTCGTGGTTTTTGTTTTTCGTAGGTGCGTGTCTTGCCACACCCCTCGCTGTCATGGCGGCTCGCCGTGACAGCAAAATCGTATTGTTGAGTTTTTCGGGGGAGGCTAAGGTCGTACCCGGACAAGTTTTTTTTCAGTTTTGCGTTCTGTTGGTTTAAAGGTCCATGGAGAGGTTGACACGCCTCAGCGTAAACCTCTCCGGGTTATGAATGTTTTTGATGTTCGGTTCACCTCGGAGGCTGCCCGCGTCCGAGGCGTTCATGTGTTGGAGGGAGTTGAGGGACTGAAGGTCACACCGTATGACAGTTCGGTGTGGGTAACAGTCCTCCATCTCCCTCTGGACATGTCTGAACTGGTTGTTGTGCCGACACTGAGGGGTTTTGGGAAAGTGACCGGCTACGAGGAGCCGGAATTCCTTGAATGTAAGGGTGTTAAGACCGGGACGAGTTAGAACTCAAGTCCGATATCCCCTCTACCTTGTGGGCTAATTGGCAAAGGGCCCACATTGCATATCCAGGCAAGCCTCGCACTTGTTGGAGGTGTGGGCTGGAAGGGCATGAGGCCAGGTTGTGCCCGAACAAGCGGTATAGCCGTTGTTTACAGCTTGGGCAAACCCTGGTCGAGTGTAAATGGGATATCGTGTGTAACACGTGTGGGAAAACGGGCCATCTCGCCCGTTTATGCCCAGACCGCTCAAACGCCATGAGAGTGGCTACGGGCGTGACTGAAGCGGTCCCAGTTCCGTCTGCTGAGACTGTCAGCCTGCCCACTGAGGCGGAGCTGGACAAAACGGAGGAGATGGTACTAGCGGAGTGGCATGCGGAGCAGGATGCCGCTTGTACTTGTTCACCGGTAGCTACGCCCGCCATCGGATATTAGTCGGGCCCCGAATCATCTGGCCCAAGGGACATTAAGTGGCCCAGATTCTGATTCGTCAATTGAGGACTGCACTACAGCCGTAGTAGTTGTGGCTAAGGAGTCCTCCGATTGGTTTGATGAGACGAAACAGGCCACTGATTTCATTGACTCGAGTGGCAGTTGCTTCCGCTATACCGGACACGATGGTCGCTAGTGGACCTCCTGTTCCTGCCAGGGAGGTCCACTCGATCAGGGTTGATGGGGAGCTAAGAACTCTGCTCGCTCGAAGGAAAAGGGGGAACATTGCTATGGGCCTGAAAAAGACCCGTATTGGGAAAACTTCGCAGGTAATGCGCTAGCCTGTCGTCTACTATCGGGACGGCGTACCCGGATGAATTTTGGAGTGAGTTAGTTGTGAGGTGTGAGGGGGGGGGGGGGTGGGGGTTGTGTGGTCGTTACATAATATGGGTTGGGGGGTTCTGTTTGTGGTTTGGAGTTGGATTTTTGGGGCTGGTTTGTAGAGCGTTATTGTTTTGGTTCTGTTAGTTTTTGGGTCCGTGTCCTTTTCACGTCACGTTAAACGCTACATTATATACATTTGTGGGTTAGTGAGAGATTTCTGTTTGTAGGTTTTCAGTTGGGTTTTTGGTGGTTGTTAAACAGACTGGGATTGTTCTTGGTTTTGTTGACTTGGTCCGTGTCCGTTTCTTTGCACGTAAAAAGCACGAATATTGTATTCAAGGCCCTGTCTCTCAAAGAACTGAGCACAAGGTCCGGCCGTGACAGTTCAACGGTGGGCAACTCCTTAGGGGTGAAACAAATGACACGCACTACTCTACTCGGGGTATTACTATGCGGTGCTGTGTTGTTAAACAGGGCCGGTGCCCATCGACGCAAGTGCAACCCTCCCAAAAAACGTAGAAAAAAGGCAACCCTGGGTCTGTTACCACTACAAATAATTGCTTAAATAACAAAAAAGGCGATTTACTTTCCAAATGAATCACCCCAACCCTCCAGATTGCTCAGTTAGACTGTTGTATTCCAGTTGTAAGTTAAGGATTCAAAACCAACATTCATAGACGGACGGTGGATAATGTAACTTCACAAGAAAAGGTGACGTTTTATCCTAAAATTTCAGTAGATACATTAATTTTGGAAGAAATATTTGCTGATCTTGAATATTTAAAGGTTATGTCTGGACAGGGAAAGTTACATTCTACAAACCTTTGGTCTGACATTTGGTAAAATGCAGATAGCATTTCAGAAAAGCAAAATGGAACACTTCAAAACTCTTGACTTTATATTAAAATTAAAATTTTACCTATTCAACCTAATCAACCACATTGTTAATAGAATTTAAATAATTAATGACATTGAAAAACTTAACTAAATTAAACTTCAACATTTACTTTAAGCTGAAATATATATGTGATCGCCTCTTATTTATGATTTCAAAAATGTTAATATTATCAAATAAATCACTATTTGTTAAATATCATGTAATAACAGCAACTGTTGTTCGGTTTGTGAAGTAGTCGATGACCTATCAAGAGAAGAAGTTATATTTAGCGACAATGAATCAAGTTAGGGATTGGATGAAGTATGTATTCATATATTTCGTTCATGGAAAAGTACAATACTTTCTTCCTACGCATAATGGTTTAAGTTTTCAAAAGCATTTGACAGTCAATGCGAAACTCGCAATGGTATAAACTTACTAATGTGTTTGTTACATCTTTCGTAACTGCCGAGCTGTCTGAAATGTGTTAAAAAGAATCCCTACAAAGAAAAAATTCTATAAATCCGAGACAGTTGCCAACCACTTAACTTATTAAAAAGAGAATAATAATATAACAGTGTGTTTTGTTTCGTTCTTGTACATTGTTAGATATTGAAGGATTCAAAAAACAAAACAATGAATGAAGTGATTTCATCCACGAATCAAAGCAACTATTCAACTCACTAGCCTGTATGCAGGAAATACAGAAGAGAAATTACACTTCTAGGTTTTACTTTCACAATTGAAAGCAAGGTAAGTTGTTTAAAGTGTCAATTACAGTTTCTCGCGATCGATTTTAATAAGCATTCTTTATAATAACTTTCTATAGTTTATATTAACTTTATTAACTTTGTATTAAATTGTGTAGATGCTTTTCAAATGCCATAACAAATGAATACGTCTTTCGTTACACAACAATTTGACGCTCTCTTTGCATTCAGGGTTATAGGGTTAATGGGTTAAGAATCTTGATGTGATGAATGTATTTATTGATCGTTATAGCATTAAACTTATATTCATGACACAAAATAAAAGTTATAAGAAATAAATGGCAAATGATATTTTTTTTGGCCCCAAAAAAATACACAACAACATGCCTTACCTAAATATGGTAAAACTTGTCCTTCAAAAGTTTGAAAAAATCCCTTTGTTTCTGTGGAAACCTTGTATTTTTTTAAAATTGTGCCAGCAATTAGTATGGTAAAAATAAATCTACCATATACTTGTTAATATTACACTCATGAATGTTACAGCAATAAAATATGCGAACACTGAACTAGAAACTTTCATTAAGAATGTTGATTTTTTGTTTTCTTTAGTATTCCAAAAGAGGTATTATAATTTTACAACGAAATGAAAGGATTTCATTTGTATTCCATAGTCTGCGAATACCCGAATTGTCCTTAAATAAGTGTTACCATGATCACAAACAGCTGTTAGCTCTTTATTGAAATCTGTCCATAACAATAACTGTTTTAAAGCGTCACATTTGTTTCTGCATCTTCGAATTAAGCTCTGCTGCCCTCTTCTCTCACGTTGACAGCAGCAAGTGTGTACCAGTTAATCATTTCCCTGTGTATTATTGTAGACTGTAGAGATAGAGAAGGTGTAGGTATGGTTTCAATATGTCCGAAAATGTAACGGTCTTCCTATGTTTGACGATTTTTTTTTTCATTAAGTGCAACATCGAATACTTTTTGTTGAACAATTTGAACAACCTTTAACTTTAGTCTCAATTAATGTTATGAAAGGAAGACAAACATCGATTCTTTAGAGCAACCACTGTTTTGTAATGTTTGCTATTTTGTCTACATTTTGGCTGATAACCCTGATTGGTTGAGTGTCCTTTAAAAGGTTTAGAATGTTCCAAAAGATTGAGTGCATCACAAGAGAGACTTTGAGGTGAAAAGGGGAGAAAGCAGCAAATTCCAGGTCTAATCCTAACATCGCCCATGTCACATGGGCGGATTTATTATTTTTAAATTTCCAGAAAATCTGAAAGGAAATATCTGAAAGGTAAAAAGGTTCTACATTTTGGGGTTTTACGTACTATTTGTATGCTAGGCAAACTATCGGCATTGACAACTACACTGTCAATGAATACTTCGAGAACGCCACCAAATTGCTCGAAAATTCATAGTAGCTCGACTGTACGAAGTACGTTCTTCGCCACAAGGACACTACGAAAAGGGTTCAAGTGAGAGGTGAAATTGTGTAAAGAAATACCAAATTGTTCCTAAATGTTTTAATAGATATTGCCTTTTGAGATATTCTCATTAGTATTATTGCTTTATAATATGAGTTATAGCAAATTATTGCGCATATCTAAACGAAATTTGTAAGGCTAACAGCAGGATTTGGAGGTGGGCTGATTTTTTTTTTAACGGTTGGCTCAGTAAAGGGATATAGTGGAGCAGTTCTTTTAATTACTTGTTAAGTAATATTAGAGATATATCGCTTTTCACTTAACAAGCTGCAATGACTGCATGAACTACATTGACGAAAGCTTGGGCGTGTTTGCTTTCTTGGCTCGCGTGACTTGATTTTTCTTTGTCCGAGCGGTCTGGTTGGATAGTGCAGTTTGGACGTTTTGGTTCCCGCAGGGCGGATCACGTAAAAAGCACTACATTACTGCAAGCTTTGTATAATATATACCCACACACGTTGTCATTGAAAACTGCTATAACTCGATAATATAAAACCGTTCGTTAAGAAATATTCTTCATGATATGTACCCTGCATCGTTGCCATCTACCATATGTCTGCTCTCGGCTGTCTACAAATTCAGTTTCATAAGCTGCAACATATCAATCGAAAATGTTTTGTTTGCATTGTTTCTTGCAAGTATGTTCGTTCTAGTTAATAAACATAACAAGTGCCATCAATATCTACATTCTGAACTGTTTGAAATAAAGTGTAGTAAAACTTTTATATCGCCCCCAATTTTAGAGGGAAATTCATCGCTTGTTTGAAAATGAAAGCTTTGGTATTTAGGCCCATGAAATGCTGCTTTATACTTTTTGGCCTATTTTAACAGTAACACTTGATGTTATTTCAAAGGTAAATAAAGATAGAAGACATATAAAATATGAAAAAAAAGGTAACACCCTCTGTCTGTCATTGGCTAATTGTATTAGTATATATGTGTTTAAGACATTGTATAAACACGTAGTTAATTCACACGTAGTTTCTATCACTACGTGAACAGTTTTTTATTACTAAATGTCTTTTTATAAAGGGATGTTTTTTATATTTCTTTCCTGAATGTTCTTTATACTTGTTGAGCATCGGGTTATACGGACAGTTACTGTATGCTGTGTGAATGATGTTATTTTCATCCCTCACCTCTTATCCTTTTATGTTTCAGTGGGTGGGCGCATTTACTTTTTTGGTTCACTTGACTCCCAAGTTTTGTTTATTGGAATGGGATGGTTGGGTTGTGCCGTTTGGCCGTGACGTTTTGGATCCCGCAGGGCGGGTCACGTGAAAAGCACTTATCCTTTAACGCTTCCCAAGCATCTATCATCAATTTCGGGGTTTTCAGCTCCCATCATTCAAGAATATTTATAATGTCTTAACGTTCCTATGTTTTAAACAACATTACTATTTAACATGAGTCACGTCTTCCAGTGTTCCTACTCTCTATGAACATTCAAAGTTGGTGAGCTAGTTGAATTAACCCTCTCAATTCTTATAATGTCACTTTCTTCCCAACATGTGTTTTCAAGAAAAGCTGCTGTCTCACAGAGATGGTTTCTCATTTGATATGTTCCCGCGTGCCTCGTAAGCGATATCAAGGTTTCAATTAGGGCTAATCCATATTTTTTGAAGGAAAGGGATGGGCCTTGGGTCGTTGAAGCTGCCTCCCATGTACGCAGGTGGTGTAGACCTCCACTCATGAATCAGCTGCCATGATAACAATATTCATCTGGAACGACATCGAATTTAAACTTGAGCAGGTCTTCTACAGTTCTTGAAGTAAGCCCACCGATGTCATATCGCCGGTCCCGACAAAGACGATGAATGCTTCAACGAGAAAAAAAAAGGAAAATCATTAACAGTTCGATAAGCAGTAACATGATTAATGTTCTTCGAGATGAAACACAATTAGACCGCTGTATGTATCAGTACGAAGTGCTTCTTCATCTCACCCGTTAAATTTCCTTGAATACAAAATTAATAATTGTATCTGTTACGCAGTAACGATACACACAACATTGGTAGAGCACAAAAGGTTGCTCGTTACGCATTAATTGAACATGCTGTGGTCTCTCATGTTCATGAAGTATTTGCAAGTGAGCTGCTCTCGTTTTCTTCTTTGAACACAAATGATATGTTTTTTTAATGATTACGTTATATCATTAAGTATATTGTTCTAATGTGGTGTGAATTATAGATGTATTCATTTCCAATGAATAACGTGTATTTCTCTCAATCCGCTAAATGTTACCGATTGCAGGTATGAAAGAAGCGTGTCATTATATTGGGCATTGCAGTTATAATTTTCCTGCAGAAATTCTGTGTAATAAAAGTTGTCATTATTTTTAATAGAGCCATAGATTTAGAAGATTAAAAGATAAGTAATTTGAAGAAACGTTCCAACTTGAAATAGTGGCTTTCCTGGTTAAAAAAAAAGTTATGCAAAATGATGTCAGATTTCCTTTCCGCGATAGCTTTTCCAAAGCTGTTGTGTATTTCATATCAATGAAGTCATAAGTGACCACAAAAAAAAAAAACAGGTATAATGCTTGCTATTTGTGTTTTAATCTATCAAGGTTTTATAGTCTGACCTATTTCTAGCACCATAAGTTTACTTTATTTAATACCGTAACAATTCCAGGAAAACAAGGCGTAAGGTTAAGCAAAAAGTGGAGTGCTACGGGTGGGTACTAACTTTTTCTATATTCGAACATCTTAGATGTTCCTTATAAGTGCTAAACTGTGCATATCAGATGAGACTTGTTATAATTATACATTAAATAAAGTGAGAAGTGTTGAAGGTACCAAACGAGTGTCACGAGGATAGTTTCATAAGGTTCCGAGAAGTGCCCTAAGAGATAGGAAACCTACAGGCAAGGGAAATTGTGATACGGAGACTAACAAATTGGAACCTCAGTAAGTACCGGGTGAGCGCCACTGCTGATAGAACTCGGGTCATATTTTGGAAAGTTCTTGATAGTTTATCCTGTTTTCTACAGCATCTCTGTAAATAACGTGCCAACCGGACATCTGCAAAAGAAAAAAATAGTCCGTTACTGGAAAAGTTAATTAGACCTTTAAACAATGCGGTATATCGAGAGTCGTGCAATAATGGTGTAAAGATGAAGTATTCAAATTAGCTGAACTAATTTAAACAACATTATGATACAATGCATCATGATTGACAAATACCAATAAATATATCTAGACCGCAAATACGCTAAATTAAGTACAATTTTTGAAACACAAATACCAAAACGATATATCTAGAACCGTTGAAAGCAATGTGATGAAACAAACCAAAATAAGCAATGATGATTAACCTATGCTAATAAAAACAATATAGTTAATATTACTTTTTTAAATTTAACATATACGATGTACCTCTAAAACACGACATCAGAGTATCCCCAACACCAATAGGAATAGATCCATAACTTCTTAAACACCTACACTATATGTAGAATTATTTGAATGAAAACCTAATATTACAATAAGAAACCACTCAAAGGGATATGTACAGAACCGAGGAAAGAAGTAATAGCACATTTGAAATCCTAAAGAATAGTCATAGTAAAATCTATCCTAAGGAAAGATCAATACCGTGAAATCTCTTTCAACTTATTGGCTAGTCAAACGATACCAAGGAACGTCTCTTAAAGCAAAATATGATCACAAATGCTGATTGATTTTATAAAAAATATTCTTAATTACCAAACGTTTATCTATCAAGCCTACTCAAATACTTAAAATGAAATTTCCAGAACCTTGGAAACATTTACAAACCCTTAACTATAATATAGGAAAATACAGCCACAATAAACTAAAACTTGTTATCGTAAAGTGTTAGTATTCTACCATTTGGATCTGTTTTTAAAGATATATTAAATGCAATCATTTTCCCTTCTGTGATATCTTGTCATGTGATATACTTAAAACTCAAGATGACTATTGGCTTTTACTTTGTCTCTTGTAATTAATGTGACCTTATAGGGAGGGTTGTATACAGAATATATTCGATCATCGTTATGTATCTAACGTAGTTTAAGGACTTGGTTTATTAAAACTTACTATTGAAAGAAATCCAAGAATGGATAGACGATAAACTCCTCCTTTTTCATTCAAATACCGTGTAGGACAAATTTCTTTTCATTTCTGTCAAAGCTTACAAAACTCAAAATCGTTTACATCATTGGCTAAGATCATATGTAGTATTCGTTCTTTTCCCTTTCGAGGGAATGGCGATGCACACCCGACGATGATCACACAGTAACAGTCTCGATGCAAGGGGACTGGTGCTGAGAGCGGATCAGTTGTTGGTTAGTTTGGTTTCGTGCCCAGGTTCTTTCCTGAGCGACTTTCCTTTAAAAAAAAAAAGCATTCACAATTATTAAGCATACTTGACGGCCTATATGAAAGTATAATTATAAAGTCAAAGTTTATGAACTATATGTATGACTATCTGAACCGTTCGCCTGATGTATAATTAATACATGCATGGTCTTCACTTGACCTTCTGTATTATGGTGCTTAATATTCATTTCCTTGTTTTTTTTTTGTGACAGCTTTGCAATTGATATTTCAATAAGGTATAATTATGAAACTTCTCCGAAAGATTAAGCGTTGTATTACAATTGCAATATTACAATTATTACTTTGTAAAAGCACACAAAGCCAAACATTGTTCAAATCAGCATATATAAACTCTCATGAATAGGTGGTCTCGTTGAACGAATATGACACAGAATCACTTTATACTTTCACTTACCTAGGTATCAATAGACTATTGACACTAAGTAGTTTATTACTTTCCCCTCTGTTAATTAATGATCGACATTGTCTTTTTTCTCTATCTCTCATATTCAAGTTAATAGTACACTCATATGTCAATGACTGGGTGGAATATATGACACTGACGTTCGTTAACATGTGTGTACTTAGTCTAAAGTGCTTCTTCTCTTCAAGCAGATCTAAAGTCCTATAAAATTACATCAGAGAGAAGTCTTCAACACACCCAAGTTTCAATCCAAATCAGTATGTGAACAATATTCAGAGGCTTTATTAACGCATGTTTCTCACTGATCAAAGAAACTAACAAAATTCAAACATACGCGTATCATTTGATACGGGTTAACTGTTTATACGTAAAATCTACCTTTAGTCAATGTTTCATCTGGTATAACAGTCTACGGGAATCTTAAATATGAAATGCTATAAGGCAAGGCACGATTCACTTTATACCACTTTACAATGAATATGTTGAACATCCTATTGCCAACGATCAGAAGGTTTTATTAACACCCAAGTCCCTTATTTGATATAGTTCGAGAGAGGTGTAGTGATGACTGCTGCTCAACGTAATATGTACTCAAACAGCTTATTATTATTAGTATTATTCAATTTATATGATTGTATACTCGTGGACCCCAATACATCCGGCAACAATAAAGAAGATGTGCACTGTACTGTTTTCCCTTAACGAGATTGCCACTAGATTCAGTTCAACATATATTCAACTGTTTTTAAGCGTTTCGTTAACTTTCCGCAGACATATTCTGCAATGTCACTTTTCAATTAACAGTTTAGGATTGAAAAACCCAAATTCTAGATGAACAATGGACAATCTCCGTTTTTATTACTCTGCTATGGTATTAGTAACGATTGAATCCATGATTCATCAGAAAAATCTACGGGCAGATATGTCACCGTTAAGGTTAATGTTCGTTGACGTTCAACTCTAATCGTAGTACTAAATAATATTTATATATAAGAAAAATATCCCACATCCCAAATATCTCACAACCGAAAACAATATTTTCATCTGAAAGTTGGTTCATCTTGACAAACAAATGATGATTCAGTGCCCGCGGATAAAGATGTTATCAGGAACATTTCGACGAATTATGCCAGATTACAAAATCTCCAACTGCTTTTACACGCTGTATCTTAACTACCGCAAATTTATGTTGCAGTGTCGCGTTCCTGTAGAATATTTAGGGCTGGAAAACCTCCGTGTGAGTATCTACTTGATATAAATAACGATTGAATCCATATCTGAAAAAAGCATGCCATCGTACACAAACGTACGGACAGAAATGTCTCCGGTGTGACACAGCTCGGTAACATTCCACTCAAATCTAAGTACATCTATATGATATTTATAGGAAGAAGAAATATCAGAGAAGGCAACGTCAAATCATAAAACGTCGAATAAGAACAGGTTGACCTGATAGTTGATCCATCTCCACTATAAAAATATCAATCAGTTCCCTTTGGAAAACGACGCTAGGAGGAACATTACGAAGAATAAAACAGAAAATGTAAAATCACTACATTGAACGATTTCGTCTCAATAAATATTCAATTGTCTTTAAGCTGTGCGTTAACGATGTTGCCGCAAGATTTTTTTGCAATGTCCCGTTCCTTTAAAAGATTAGGATTGAACCACCCAAATTCGATTAATTCTAATTTAAGTACTATATAATATTAATATGGAAAGTAAAGCTCATCTCCTACAACCAAAGAACAAACTGTTGATCTGATAGTTGGTCCTCCTTGACAATACAAATATAAACATTTATATGGGAAATGTCGCTAGCAGGAACAAAACAAAAACTAAACCAGAAAAATGGAAAATCTGTTCTGATTGTACGCAATATTACGGCCAGATTTGTCTCCGCTGTGAGTCGTCACCAAGAGTTTGAACACTTAACGAAGTAACATATAATACTTTTATGAAAAGGAAATATTTGTTAAGGCATTCTATAATACACAGATACACAATCAGCATGCGGAAAGTTGCGCTAGCAGGAGCATTAAGAAGAGGAATACAGGAAAGGTAAACCATCCATATTGATAGATTTCAGTTCGATGAGTCATCAAATGTGTTCATGTTGTGCGTTAGTAACATAGAATAAATAATTTTGTCTCATTTTCCACATGAATAGGCTTGAACCACATGAACGTTCGCCTGATATTCTCCGTGTGAATATCTACTTGTAATAAAGAACGATTGAAGTTATCATCCACATAGAAAGGAACATTTCATTTTTTCACAAAAGTACGAACAGATATATAGCCGCTCTGTGATATCTCGGTGATGTTCAACTATAATCTAAGTACTTTATAATATTTATGGCAAATCTACATAAAGGCAAATTCTAGTTCAATCTATCTTCGACTCCTTTATACAATTGGCGTTCATGGCCACCCACAAATTATTGTTGCAGTGCTGCGTTCCTGTTTAAGGTTTTGGATTGAAAAAAACAAACAATATCATGACATTACAGTTGGTAATATCCTTGTGAGTATATACTTGAACAAAATAAAGATTTTACACAGTATCCGTATAGAAAAGTGTATCCCATTGTATATGATTGTAAGGACATGTCTCCGGCTCAATTCTTGTCTAACTTTACTTTTGTGAAGAAGAAACATCACAGAAGCATAATAATTTCCTACGATCGAATAAGAACAGGTTGAACTGAAGCTGGTATATCTTGTTAATAAAAATATAACTCAGGAAAACCAGGAGCATGACGGAGAATGAAACAGGAAAAAAAAAGATAATAGGTCACTACATTTGCAAGAAATTACTTCGAAACATGTTAGTTCACATTTAAGATGCGAGTTAAAGCCGTTCCTGCAGACGACTTACTTTGCAATGTCGCCTTCCAGTTAAAGGTTATGAATGAAAATACCAAATACAATGAATAATCTCCGTTTGTGTCACCGATTGTACGAAACACTTTGGTCAGATTTGTATCCGGAGTTAGTCATCCCCGTGAGTTCCAACACTAATCCATTGCCGTGACGTTTTGTATCCCGCTTGGCGGGTCACGTAAAAAGCACACTAATCCATTGCAAATACTATATAATATTTTTATGAAAGGGAAATATTTTAAATGGCGGAGTGACATCTACAACCAATATTGTTGATATTTAGTAAAGCCATTGACAACAAGTCAAATCAGTATGCGGCATGGAAGTATGGTAACTATGGTAACTATGTAATCTCCCCTCCAAATCGCACAAAATTTTCGTATTATAGGATTACAAATGTTCGATTGATAATATCAGTGTAAGTATCTACTTGAATTTATGATTCATGACGGAAAGAGCATCCTATTGTAGACAGAAGGCGGACAGATATGTTCTGGTCTGGGATATATCGTTGTAGTTAACTCTATAATATTTATACGACAAGGAAATATATTGAAAGACCAAGCTACGCAACAGAAAGACAAGCGAATAACAATATCATGATCCGACAGTTGTTCCATCTTGACAATAGAAAATTACAATCATTATTCTTGGAAATTAACGCAATACACGACAATTTCGAGGAATAAAATAGAACATTTTTAATTCCGCGCTGTGAGTATATTGCATTCTACTGACAATTTTGGGATTGAAAAAAACGAAAATTTATGGAAGAAGGATGGATAATCTAATGAAGTGCCCCCCCCCCCCGCCATCTCCCACCACTCCTCGCAATTGAGTGACGGTTTGCCTAAGAACAAGAAAACTTACGACAATTTACCCACTATAATTGGATACATGCGTAACAAATTTTGGGTGAAGTAGTTTCCCAACTTTGAAACCAGGTCAACATTTTTGATTTTAGATTGAAATTAAATTTTACCAATCCTACCATATTGTTAAAAGATGTTAACATTTGATGTCATCGTTGAGTTATTGATGTGTTAAATATATTCAATTCAAACAGCTGCTTTAAGCACAGATATCTATTTTATCGCATTTTATTTATAAGATATTATATTTAAAAGAAAATAATACTATATTTAATAGAATGAAATGAAATAGTTGATAGCCTATCAACCGAAAGGTTAAATTTAGAGAAAATGAATCAAATTAGGAATTGGAAGAAGTATGTTTTAATATATTTCGTTAAGTACGATACTTTCTATCTCTGCATAAGGTGTCTAAGTTTTCAAACACATTTGGTTCCAGTGGGAAACTCGCAATGACGTTAACTTACTTAACATGGGATTTGTATGTTACTCATTTTGTACCTACCTATTTGTCTATACATTTCATATTTATTCTGGATAATCAACGCCAAAATACATAAAATAGCAATCTATCATTTATTCCTAATTTAAAGGTTAAAATCGATACGTAGACACAAGGCCTACTATGAATAAAAATATGTGTCTAGTTTCATTCATACTTGAACTATATGTCTGTCGATCTATAACGTATTACTTTGCTTACCTGTAGAAATATGCGATGATTATCACAGACAGGACGAGTACTACAGCAATTACGATCATCACTAACTTCATTATGTTGTTCGTGTCTGCAGAGAAGATATACAAATATGTTAATATCAGCAACCATATTACGTAAGTGGATTAAATTCATGGCAAATGGGTGAAGGTTCTTCGACATGAAATTTGTTATTCATAAAAAATATTTGTTTGTGAAGTATATTTACAAACTTGATTGCTTTGCTTAGCTCTCAATGCAGACTCAATTCAAGGTTTCTGGTCAAACTGATTTTTTATCATTTTGCATTCGTTGCATTTGATATTCCATTTGCCCTTAAGTACGTCGTTCAATGTGTGATCTATCGACTCTCTCCAGCAATTATGATGATTGCTTAACTTTGGGGTGCCCCAGCTACTGTTAATTAAAAGAGCGATCTGTCCCGCAACGCTAAGTATTTTTGGAGAAGGAAAGAAGTAATTTGTCGATAGAGAATAACCACAAACCAAGTAAATGTTGAAATGTTGTTTACTCACAACGCTCTTACTTGGTCAAACGAATGCAATCGATTTGGGGCAAAGTGACAGATCGTCTTTTATAGGTAATTGATATGAAACAAAAATCACGTGACCAAATTATGAGTTTTTCGTTTCGTGCTTGTTTAAATAAATATTGAAATGCTTTAATATGCATTAGAATTTTTTTTAGAATTGTTAAACTAACTCTTGTTAACTAGAAAGCAATATTCCGCGAAAAAAATACATTTTGTTATGGTTATGCTGAGAGCAGAGTGGGACTGTCCATGAGGCAGATGACTTCACCAATAAATATGGGCGGTTGACAGTGCCATTTGCCCAAGCAAGGTAGTTTGCTTGCTGTGTGGAAATCAGGGTCATGTTTTTCGCGCCTGCCCCTTGTCATATATAGCATGGCGAAAACGCGAGGAGCAGCAGGCAACGAGACCTGTTCTGCTTCAATTTACAAAGGTGGAGGTCCATGTGACCCCTGCGTGTTTGGTGCCGGTGGGTCCGGTGCTGTTACTCGCCCTTCCACAGCCCTTGTGGAAATTCCTGTTGTAACTTACCCCTCCCCGACAATTGCGGATCCCCAAATGGAATGGATTGGTTTTATGAGGTCGGGAGGCTAACCTGAAGGTCGGCATCAAATAAGGGAACGAACCCTCGTGAAACGGTTGGAGTCATCGTCGTAGTCAAATGTGAGGGTGTTACATATTTCAATAGTGTAAGTATATTGATGTCGACTACGTTTGCCTTCAGGAAATTCGCATAACTGAAGAGAATGCCGAAAAACCATGCTGAAAAAAATTAATGCTCCAGATCATGCAATTTGTAACATGTGACTACCCACAATTTGCTTAGGTTTTGCTCCCCTAAAATATCACACTCAATTTAATATCAATACATTATACGTATTTCTGTACGTTTGGGTTGTAAGATTGCAAATAATATGTACAACAATGTGAATAAGAAAGGTTGTGTCTTGAATGAGATATTGTCTGCCAGCAATGCATCTATAGGTCAGGCGTTTTTCTTTAAGATATATCTATTCCGTTCAAATAACGTTCTTACAATCTTCATAAAATACAAATATGAGTAATGACTAACCTTGATAGGTTCTAGAGATGTTAAATTCACATCTGTCAGCGTACTGTGATGTAGCGTGGGACTCCAACGGTTCCTGAGTAGCGATGCATCCAATGGTTGAGTTCTGATCACAAGAAGTAATGTTAACGTAGACTAAAAGCTCTTTAGTTCCGTTATTATCTGTGTAATGTTTCTGATAATCACAGCCCTCGGGTTTGATTACTTCCAGATTTATCGGTGGATACCCGTCTGTTATTGAACAAGATAGGGCTACGTGGTATGATGCAGATGGAGATGAGGAGGGGCCTTCACAAACAAGAGGTGTAGGAGGCTGGTAGACTGTAAAGAGAAGACGGGAGTTATCATCAGTCAATGATAGATGAAAAGTACAAACATTCCCTTGTTGAAGGTTGAACTCAAGGAAAGTACCAAGAGTAATCCTCCTCAATATATTGAACATTAAGTCATAATGTTTAAGCGGTGCATTCGTATAATAAAATACACGGACTGAATGTAAATAATGTAAAGAAAACTGGCGACACTCGCACATGCAATATCAGACTTAACATAACTCCGTGAGCATTCTACCTTAATTAGCTATGAATAATTGACGAATGCTTCCACAATGTGACGTTACATTGCAGACACCTACACCTCGTTAAATGCATGACTAAGTTAAATACACTTTCATCTTAAGCATTTTTAAGCAAAAAGTATCTCGGAAGAACCTTTCGAACCACTCCTATATACTCTCTGAAGAATTACAGCTTAAATATGAAATCAATATAATATTTATCGACTTTTTGAGATGCCACAAAACGAGATTAAAAACACAGATGCTATCTTTAATAATTTCGCACAGACCGAGAGCGTATTACTGTACTTTAATACTTATCTTGTTACGAGTTCACTGTTTATGCGCATACCAGATCTGATACTTGAGTCGGTGTGGGATACAAACATTAAAATACGACATTGTTGTAAGGCAAGACAAGATTGATATATAAGAAAACATTACAATGTACAGACTGATAGTTACATCCAACCTCCTTGCTGTACTTGTATTGTAGACATGCTCATTGATGGCTATCATCGGTAAAAGTATGTTCAAAATTGTAATTTGATCAAGGCGGTTCATCATTCATTTATATGATATAGTTCTTGAGGAGCAGCGCGCTATTTTAAAGTATCTCTGCCATGTAGGACTTTGTCTTGTCAACAATGAACCATGTTAATTCAGTTTTAAACTAGTAACACTAGTAACCCTACAAAAAAATGCATGAAAGTGTTACTCCAAGAAGGTGATACAATTATCATATATCACTAGTGTTACCTATACTATTTTATTAGATCAAAGAGCGGATGTCATCGGGCCATGATTATTTTGAGACTGGTATATCATTTTCATATATTTAATACGAGACGGAAGTGATCTTGAGCGTGATAAAAATGGCAAACCAGACCTTATTGTGAAATTTATGGACTGCTTTTCTGCAAGTTGTTTTTGTTTTTCCTTCGTTTAAAGTGATAGCGTCTGTCAAGACGACGAGGTTGTGTGCATAAATTTAAAACTTACCAGCCCTACCGATGGAGAAATTATTCAAGACATAATACTAAAATAATCAATTTTCCACGAATATAATTTAAGTGATGGGTAATAAAAGTATTATATTTCTTTGATTTTCTTAATGATAAATAAATATCATCTCACAAAGGAGATCGGCAGAGTACTAAGCGTTTTATGACTGCTAACTGTATTCTTTTGGTCCGTTCGGTTACATTTTACTGGGCTAATATTTCCGGTATTATCCCCGGCCCACTCCTCCCTGTTCATATAAAGCATGTGTTTTGTCACTAAAATTATGAACGAGATATAAATAAAGGAATACACCGTTGACCTAGAAACGCTGGAAATTGATATCAGATAACACAGTGTCCTACCTGGATATGGCTTTGGAACTTCCCAATCACAGCTATCAGAGAAACCTGTGATGGACATGAAGTCTAACTTTCCCTGGGTAGCGAAACAGCCCACTGTTGAATTACCACTACACGAGGTAATATAAATCTTTAACACATTATCTGTACCTTCACGTGAATAATGCTTCTTAAAACTACAGTTATTTGGTTCAATAACGTGCAAGTCTACACCTGGATATGCGTCTGGAATGGAACATGTCAGTTCAAATTTATAGTCATTATTCGGAAGTAAAGTAAGATTTTTCCTTTCACAGAGGAGAGGTGAAGGAGGATGATAAATGGTAAACAGACGGTAAGTATGTTGAACGAGAAGTATGTTATAGTTATCATCGAACAATGACACATGGTAGGTTCCAGCATCTTCTGGTTGAAGGTTTAGGATTGAAAAACCAAAATCATGAAAGTACGATGGATAATCTCCGTGTGAGTATTCTACTTGGAATAAATAACGATTGACTGTGTGATTATAATCCGACCAGAAGAGCTCAGTGTAAGCAAAAGTACGGGTAGATGTTTCTCCGGTGTGGGCCATCTCAGTGAAGTTCAACTCTAATCGAAATATATATATATTTATATGAAAAAGAAATATCTCGAAATGCAAAGTCACATCCTACAACCGAATAGCAGTCTGTCGATTTCATAGCTGGTCCATCTTGACAATTAAAATCACAATCGCTACACTCGGAAAAATACATTAACTGCAACAATAGGAAGAAGAAAATATCAGAAAAATGTGCAATCTCCATTTTTAAAGAGATCTTATCTTACAATATTTACGCTGTGCGTTATAATTACCGATGCTTAGCTCTGCAGTGTAGTCTTCTTTCGATAGAAACCAATAGTAGAGAGTAGGTATTCTAGAAGAGATTAAGGTTCGTGCGCATGCACGGAAGTGTTCAGAACATGTAATATCAATGTAGCCACGCTTCTAAGATCGCTGATACTAAAATAGTAAAATAAAATATATTAAACAGTCTTTTTCAATGAATTTATACAAATTCCCTTTCTTTGCTGATGGTACGATCTGTGTCGACTATAATTTTGGAAGAACAACGTATTCGTCTGAGCCTCTTTCCTTAACATGAAGTTTGCCTGATGGGAAGTGGTTGGTAGTTGTAGTAACTATGAAAGAATGTAACAAGGATGGCATCTTACTTACAAACATTTGACACAGTTTCTTGAACACCCGGGTTCTTATCATACATGACAGCAGATAATAAGTAATATAATCGAACTGTATTTAAAAAAAAAGGTCAAATAGAGGGAGGGGTACCCGAGAAATATGAGACTAACAATAAGTTGTAGTCATTATTATGATATATTTAATTAAGTCCGTTAATAAATTGCCCCAGACCAACCCTGGCTGTCGACGTCAATACCAGGCGCGTATCCAGCGGCGTTGGGGCGCGCTCCTCCTGGGTAAGAAAAAGAGGAGAGTAAAAAGAGAAGAAAAAAAGGAAAAAGAGGGGAATAAAGAAAAGGAGGAGAGGAAGGAAGGGAAAAGAAAAATAAGAAAAAAGAAAAAGGAGAAAAGGAGGGAGTAAAAGATAAACGCCAAGACACCGGGAAGAGAAAGAGGAACAGTCATAATTACAGCGCTGATCCCTATTATATACACAGGGTAGCCATTGACAGATCGAAAATTACGGAGGGGACGTGCGCCTCACCCTACCCCTTACCACGACAACTCCATTTTTGACGTTTCCATTTTTCATCTCTCACTAATGTATCTATATATATATACTATATATGGTCTATCATAGCCAACTGTGGCTGTTCTTGAACTCGACCGAGTCGTCGGGAAACATGACGCAATTCGGGAAGGAGGCGATCGCCCCCCCCCCCGAGCAAATTTTCTTTATGATATAGCTAGTAATTTTCAAAATAGAAAATGCTAAGATGCAACTTACAAGGCCAAAATGTTCTTGTACGTTTCGAGCGAACTCATGGTGGCGCTTAGATAGTTTGCCAACAGACTTCGCCCCTCCCTTGGCAAAATACTCGATACACGCCTGTTCCAATTTGTAAAGCAAAGAGCAGATATCATATCATATCAGCCTCAAAACTGTCGATGTGTGTAGTCAAAGGCGTAGGAACCCAATTAGATTTAGGGGCTGTAGCGGCAGCAATACATAACCAAAATTTTTCGCACGCTTCGCGCGCGTTCAACATCATATAAGCAAACATCGGTTATTACATCGCATGCCATCGTGTACCGTACGGTCCTTAAAAGTTGCGCAGTATACCAACGGATGCTAATATAAACAACGAAATGTCTTATGTAGATCGCATGGAGGTCCAATTAAGTCAAAACTCTCTTTTACATAAGTGATGGCGAATTAGTCGGACAAGCTTAGAAATTTATTTTAACTACCAAGGAGATCATTTTTAAACTATTCATTTCCTTAAGCTACATCATTGCAATTAATTTTTCTTTCGGTATGTGCCCGAAAAATTCTCAGCATATTGCCCGAATTTTCAGGGAAAACATATTTGGTTGGGGGGAGGGGGTGTTATAGCCCCCGCCTCCTTCGCCATTGCGTGTAGTGTTCGGTTTCGAAATATCGGAAATCTGATATCGGAAATATCTGGTATTTTTCATTACCTTTAACCAAGTTTTATAATAGCCGTTATAAGAGGTTTTAATATTTGTATACCAATAAATTAACTGTGTCTGGATTTTCAAAAACTTCCTGACCTACATTCTGAACAAATAATGGGCTTAAAACCTTGAAAAGTGGGGCTTTCGGGTATTTTGGGACTCGACGTAGAATCACCTATACAAAATCAATGATCCACAGGACATGCGTTGAGGTCGAACATGATGTGTGACTGGTGACAATCTTGAAAAAGGTTATGGATGAAAACAAAACTTTTGGGAAATACTTCGTTCTCAGGTAATAGTGTACATCTGGTTGGTCATTGTCGAGCTCGAGAAGTGCCATTTCCGGTGATCTGGGGGGGGGGGGGGGGTTGTCAAAACCAGAAACGTTCTTATACGCTCCGCGCCAACCGATGGTGGCGCTCCGCTAAGATAGTAATTCACGCCCCCGGGGCGCGATTTTTTTCCCAAACAGGACTGCAATTACGGAGTTTTCAGCCAATCAGATTGCTCGTGACGTCAGCATAAATAATAACCATCGCTTGGAAGTTCGAAGACATATACTGAGTTACACACTGACACTTGATTGAGTCTGGGGTTTTCCTTCAAACGCCCTAACTTAATGCTTGGATTACATGTTAACCTCAATTATGATACATAGGCTACGCTACATTCTATTTGATTCGTGATCAACTATCCACGATTCGTGAGCCGTTCTATTGAAATCAGAATTCGTTTCGTGAAATGGGTAGGCCTACACTAAAAGCAACCTCACGATGCGAGTTCACGAGTCTTGAGTGAATATACGCAAAACAGTATAGTGTATAGTATGATATATTTCCGTCATTGCACTGTGTAGAGAGTTATAATAGGCCTACATATAGGACTACAGCGCATGTGTGATGTACCCTGTACGAAACTTTCATTTGTGCGATGTTATCGATTAATGCCTTCACAGAAAACTTCGATCAAAGTAGATCATACAATACTAGTGTGCTAAATATGTCTAAACCAATTCCAAACATATCTAAATATATGTACGAAAAGCTACGGGTAATTTTGAACGGGTATATCTTCGTTGCAACAAATGGATGCAGAACCTCGAAGTGAAGGTTTCTATGGTGATGACGTAACTTTTCCGACCAATCATGAACGACTATTTACGCACACTTGCCAACCTGTTTGGGAAAAAAATTCGCCCCCCGGGGTTAGAAAATCCTGGATACGCCCCTAAATACCTCTATAGTTCGTCAACATTTGACCAGTTACCATCAAAATCGTTTATACGCGTACGTAACGGACACTACAGTATAGACGCAGTTTGTGGCTATTGATTCTGATTAAAGTATGAAGAACAATCAAACTTAGCTTGGAAAATAAAAACAAGAAATATTAGACAGGAAAAGAAAACGACGATTCGATATCTTAGCGGAATGAGTTGTTGGGCGCCTGGAATACATTCCGAGAAGTCATCATTGAATACCGTTATTACTCGTAGTATTCAACATATTAAATTTATGAGTAATATATTTTGTTAATTTATTGTTGACTCATAGCAGTTGTTTGTTCTCTTTTATCCAGGATGACGTTATATGACAAGTTGCTCTTGATTAATTATGCAAAAGTTGGGCAAAATTTCAATTATCACAGAGATATGCTAGAAAGAAAACGAGAACATATTTGTACCCAATCGTCATGAACTGAACACGTGGAAAGAATCTTCAACCTAACAGAACGTATAAGTAATTGGCGTAAACACTCATGAGAATATATAGAGTGCTTTTTACGTGACCCGCCATGCGGGATATAAAACGTCACGGCCAAACGGCACTACCGAACCATCCCATTCTGAAAAACGAAACTCAGGTCAAGCGAGCCAATAAAACATACGCCCGCCGACCTGCAGAGACAAAACGCCCAACCCCCCACTCAAACATTCAAAAAAACACAAAAGGACGACCAGCACGGATCGAAACGAAAAACCCCTCCCCAGCACACCACCGTCCAAAAAAGGCAGCCCCAGATAAACGGCGAAAATCACCTTCAATCTGAAGGCGAATGTCAGACTTCACCGCCTCCAGGACCGCCCGCCAAGTGGCAAATTTCCCCCTAAAAACCACATCACATCTATTCCGCCAAACATGTTTTTTCACAATAGAGCAAACAAAAATAATGCGATGCAAAACAGCAACCGAACAAACTGGAGGGTCTACCCCATATAAAATAAAGCCCTGCCCTACCGACCATGAACGGTCTCCCGTAACACGGTCGGTCCAGGTCTGGAACCACTCCCATAAGTTAACTACAAAGCAACAATGCCAAAAAACATGAGCGGTACTCTCTAAGCTGTCACAGCCGGTCCTTGGGCACAGTCCATCACCCAATCGCCAATGATATCTTTTTAGGTTGGTCACCAAGGCACCGTGTGCAATTCTCCATGCAAGATCACGGAGCCTGCCACCATTCAGCCTCGAATGCACCGAACGCCATACTTCGGCAGAATGACGTCCCTGGACAAAAATTGCATTCAAGGCCCTATCTCGCAACGAAATGTGAACGAGGGCCGGCTGTGACAGGTCAACAGGGGGCAACTCAATCAGAGCGGAGCAGATGACACGCACCACCCTGTTTGGAGTACTACTATGCGGTTCTCTGTTGCTAAACAGCGCCGGGACCCATCGACGCAGGTGCAAACCGCCCCAAAAACGTACAAAATATGAACAAGGCAACCCTGGGTCAGTTACCGCTACAAACAACTGCTTAAATAACAAAAAGGTCAATTTACTTCCCAGATGAACCACCCCTAACCCACCCTTCTCCAGTTTTTGGTACATTACCGCCCTTTTGACAAGCTCTGTACCACCCGACCAAATAAAGGAAAATATCGCTCTCTCCAACCGCACCAGGACGCGATGCGGAATTGGATACACCGCGCCCGGGTACCACAAGATGGGCGAAAGAAAACGATTAACTACGGTGACTTTCCCTAGGATCGAAAGCCAACGGGTGCCAAAAGTTTCGAGCCTGCTCTCAAGCACCTCAGCCCTCTCGTTCCAGGTTACATCACAAGGTGCATCATAGCCGAACCATATACCATTAATTTTGATATTTTGATCCGACCACGATGCACCGAATGGTAAGTCTCTGTATCTCCAGCTACCAAGGCGAAGGCCCTTTGTCTTTTCCGGATTCAACTTCGCCCCGGTAGCTCTCTCAAAGATAGATAAATCCTGCGAGAGGGCACGAAAGGAGCCCAGACTCGAAATAACACACGTGACGTCATCTGCATATTGAACGCACTTCACTTTGGCACCCCCTGGCACAACGAATGGAACAAGTCTTGAGTCCCTTTCCAAAAGACGAGACAGGGACTCGCTAAACAAAACATAAAGTAATGGAGACAGAGGGCACCCCTGGCGCACCCCCCTCTCCACGTTAAAAACCTCCGAACAAAACCCATTTACGATAACAGAACTGAAACTGTCCTGATACAAAACAGAAATCCATTTACGAAAAACCGGGTGCAACTGAAACGTCTCCAATACATTCATTAAAAACCCCCGATCCACCATGTCAAAGGCCTTCTGCTGGTCCAGAGACACCAATGCACATGGCAGATCTCGTTCAATAACAAAGTCGGTCAAGTCGCGCATCAACCACAAGTTTTGCTGGATGCAATGACCCTTCACTGCACAAGTCTGGAGATCACCCACAAGATGCGGCATAGCCAGTGCAAGGCGGTTGCACAAAGCCTTAGCCAACAACTTGTAGTCTACATTTAACAAGGTGATTGGACGCTTGTTATGAGGGTCCAGGGGGTCCCCAGACTTGGGCAGCAAAGTAATCATGCCCAGACGTTGACTTTGGTTTAACAGTCCGTTTTGGAAGGCGTCCTCGAAGACGGCTCTGAGGTCGGGTCCTATTAATGCCCAGAAGGTTCGGTAGAACTCCCTCGGAAGCCCGTCCGAACCCGGGGACTTGCCATTCTTCATCTTCGAAAGCGCCTTCCAAAGCTCAACAGTGGTTATTCCGCCCCCCAAAATATCATTGACATCGTGGGGAACAGTTTTTGAGATTCCCCTCAATAAATCGGCCTGTGCCGACAAGTCGACACTGCCACGCGTAAACAAACTCAAATAATAATCCTTGTATACGCGGACAATGCCGTGAGGGTCACTAACCACGGTCCCATCAGTAGCGCGCACAGATGGGACGCGTCTGTCACACGCCGATGAGCTTACGGACTGATAAAACCTCAGTGAAGGGCGTTCCTCGGCTTCCACCGCTTCGACACGGGCCCTGACGCGGGCACCGTGGTACTTTTCGTCGAGATAGGACTGCAAAGCGATGACAGCCGAAGGGTCGCCAAACTTCACCTCCGCACACAGCTTCGAAAAATGTTCTCTTCGACGCCGTGCGCGGGTCACGCAATACTGAATTGCGAAGCGTTTGATGAGCAACTTGACATCATCCCACCATTGGGATGTAGAGGCAAAGGCCGGCTTCAATGTTTGCCATCCTTTGTACCTGGTCTCGAAACCTTGGCGGAACTCTGCCTCGCCAAGAATCCGACAGTTAAGCTTCCATAGGCCCCGCCCGATCGGGAAAAAGGAAGGCAAAACAAAACGTGCTACTACAGTGTCATGGTCAGAGAGCGGACAGCTGAGCGTCTCGCAACCCGAAAATTTAAAACTCACGGGCGCATACACTCGATCTATCCTGGAGGCATCTTCTCCGTTCGGCCTCACCCACGTATACGCCTTACTACACGGGTGCATATGCCTCCAGACATCGGCTAAAAGGTGTGCCGAAGTGAATCTGTCCAGCTCTGTGATCCCAGCGTCAGGACTAGCAGACACAGGAGCCCCGAGTCTGTCAAGACCCGAGTCTGGGACACAGTTAAAGTCTCCGACCATGACACATGGTGCACTACCAGGAACAAAGGAAGGTAGCGTGTTAAAAAATTCTCGTCTAGCAGAAGGCCGATTGGGAGCATACACATTGCAAAGGGAGATGTTACCCTGTGGATACTTCAATAGAATGCAAACCAATCGGCCCTCGTGATCCGTCTCCACCCTAGTGGCAAAACCCGCCTGACGAGGTGACAGAAGGATGACAGTGCCACAGGATGAAGACGAACCAAACGAATCATGCAGCCCACCACCCCACTCATAAGCCCATAGAGGGACATCTTCTTCCAAAATATGTGTTTCTTGCAGGCAAACGCAGTCGACCTCCATTGAAATACAATATTGGAAAATGCGACTGCGCTTGCGATGATCCCTCATGCCATTGACGTTGAAAGTGGCAACTGAAAATGTATGGGCCATGAGAGGGCAATGAGGCAAAACTACGCCGACGACGATTCTGTAAGCTTCAAGCGAGCTCTAGACGACATATCGTCGTCTGAGTCGTCGCTTGAGGCCGACCTTTTTAGAGAGGGTTCCCCCATCTCGTCGTACCAGCTCGTCCCGGTGGCATGTTTCGGCTCTACGATCACCGAGTCTCCGGAGTCGCTGTCAGACAGAGCCTCCGGAGACCCGATGACTACCGAGTCCCCGGAGTCGCCGTCGGACAGAGTCTCCGGATCTGGCGATACCGGCGGCGGACTGGGGACGGAACTGGACGAGCTCATGGGGGAAGCTGGTGGAGACTTTCTCGGTGCGGGCACGGGGTTAGGGTCTGCAACTACGGGGGAGGGTGAACCAGGTGCGGAAGGTGAATCCTCACCCGGTTCCCCCTCCTTGCGTGGAGCTTCCTCCGAGGCAGTAGGTGCGTCAGAACTGTGCGACTTTTCTTGACCCCTGCTCTTTGTCATAAATACATAAGAGGAGGGACAAGCGCGAAAAACATGTCCCTCCTTCCCACAGAGTGAGCACACAACTTCGCTTGGGCAAGCAGAGGCATCATGCCCAAGACGAAGGCAGCGCCCACACTTTTTGTTTGGGCAGCCCTTGGCTTCGTGCCCGGTCTCTCCACACCTGAAGCAGGTGCGGGGCTGACCGGGATAGCGCACGTGAGCTTTATGCCCTGCAATAAACAGGAAGGAGGGAATGTCCTGCTTTAGGTCGATCCGAACCTGTCGGTGCCCGTTCAAAACCCCAGGGGCCTGTGCGTAGGAGCACATTTTGGTAGCCTTGACAGCCCCAAACCGACCTAAAACAGTTGCGACAAGTTCCTGACGCACCTCTAGTCCTACGTGGATGACAGTTACCCATACGGAACGTTCGTATGGCGTAACTGTCAAACCATCGACATTACTCAGCAACGTGACACCCTTCTGCCGGGTCACGTCACTGGTGAATCGTAAGTCATACGTGTTACGACCCTGGAGAGCCTGCAAAGCGTCAACCTCTCCAGGAACCGCAACACCCTTACTCTTCAAAATACTGAACACTTGGACCGGTGGAACCGCTTGTTCACCGGTAAAAGTTAACTTAACAATACGGCTATCACGGCGCGACGCCATGATACCGCAAGGTGGCTAGGCCACGGAGGAGCAAGAAACGAACCAAAACAAAAGTAGTGACAGTAAAGTAAGAACAATATGTTGAAAACAAAACAACGCCTATAGCACGCACGCACGTACTAACAGAAAATACTACTCCCGCCTGGCGGGAAGCACAGTACAGTACAGTGCAAAACAGTATAGGTTAATATAGTAGAGTGTAGTATATGGAGAGCGAGAGCAAAAAACACGTCTGCACTCCACGAAAGCCAACTGAGAATATATAGAAAGATGCTTCTAACTGTTATTAATTACAATGTTGTGTATATTTCACACTCATATACGCTCTCTGTCCTTCTTTACGTCTTTGTCGACTGCTTTCTACAAAGAATCCTGACAACAACAAATATGAGAGTGTGCCGTAATATTTCCAGAACACACTACCCAGTAACTGAACAAGAATAATGGGTTTTAATTTGCCTATCGAATTTTGCTTTACAGAAAACAGATGTGATTAATACTGATGACATAAATATTTTCAGATTGAATTAATGACAAGGAACATAACTTAAAGGGTTCCAGGACAACTCCCCGGGTCAACCCCCCCCCCGGACAATTCCCACTCCGGACAATTCCCAACCATGACAATTCCCCCCGGACGATTTCTCCCCGGACAATCCCCCTCCTCGGAAATTTCGACGATTGATTGACAGCCGATGGAGGCTGGGGTTAGGCTATTAGTCCAGTAAAAATGAGGGTGAAGCTAGAACTAACTACAACAGAAGATTCATGTGCTCATATTGTTGTTGTGTCCCCACTGAAGCGTGACTGCATATATTCCTTTTGCCTCTGACAAGGAATATAAAAAAAGAGTCGAAGAAAAGTCTACCAGGAAACAAACGCAGCTATAGTGCGCAGAAAATGTTAAGGTTATCTAGTTTTACTACGATGCAAAAGTATTACATTGGTAGCGTGACAGGACGAAAGTGGTAATTCAGATCTCTATGTAAGTAGACCAAAGTAAACCAATATCTCACACCTGGAAAAATTAAGCGAGAGTCTCTCTCTACAGGGTAGACATGGTTTGCACACAGAAAACGGAAATAAATAAATATATCACCAATGCACGAGAATCTCACACGAAGATACTCGTTGTTCGTTTCTTTAACTTCGCGATAATTTTGTTTTCTCAGATGAGTTGGGCCCATTGGTTATGTTAATATAAAATAATATAGTACGCTCGCAATGTTTTATTGGTAGCTAGCGTTATAAAATCGTCCCAATTTGGTGCTCCCGATTGACAATCATCTGTGGGTCAATAGTGTCCGGGGGTAATTGTCCGGTGGGGAGTCGACCGGGGTGGGAATTCTCCAGGTGGAGTTTTCTCTGGTGGGAATTTTCCAGGGTGGGTATTACCTGTCCAGTAACCAGTTAAAGAGTGTGACGTCGTATAACCAGAATACACTACCCACTTACTGAACAAAAAGTGGGTTTAATTTGACTTTCACACGTTGCTTTACAGAATTTTCACGTGGTTAAATATAAAAATAATACTGATTCAATTAAATATTACTAAATAACTTACTAACTGACAATGTATTGCAGGTTCTCGTAATACATGGATGTGAACTGAAGATAGTAAAGGTAGCGAAAAGAATGTCGCTCGTTCCATTATTTAAGTATGCCATGAACTCACCCTATATCTTCACAGATTCGATACACAACAAACCCACTGAAATAATAACAGTCCAATTTCCTTACAAGAACATGTTACTTCAACTAACTCACTACACCATTCTTTAAAGACTATAGGTAGTGCCCTCGTTATATCAATACTTGCTAACTTTTCAATGGCTCTTATGTCAAATCCTATGTGAATCATCCATCTTCCATGTAATATAACTAGCATATGTTCTAATGTTCGCCACTGCATGCAGTTCTCCGTTCCTTTAAATTACATAATATGAAGACTATTTATCAACACAACAAGGCTTCACTGTAACACTATAATAAAGTACACGCGTGTTTGTACGATAGCGTTGAAAGTTCACAAATATGAACCAGGCAAAGACAGGTATGCCAGGAGGTGCCTGCAAAATGGAGCTTGGGGTCAGGAAAAAGATGTCCCTTGACCATACCCACCAGCCCACGGACTTCAGAGCAACGCGTGCAAGAAAACACTTTGAAAGAGCTAAAAGTCATATTGGATTAAAATTGTGTATTTTAACAATAACATGGAACAAGCAGTTAGTACAGTACATTGATTGTGTTGGTGCGGTTAAGTATTCGGAAATTGTACTTAGTCTGAAACATTTTCTAAGGGGGTGGGGTATTTTTATATGTTAGGCAATGACTTTCAAAATAATTAATACAGTTGTTGTTTTTTTGCGTACACGGTTAATAAAATAAATGATAAAGACCCACCTGGATTACTTTTAGAGATGTTAAATTCACATCTGTCCGAATACGGCGGTGTAGAAAGGGACGCCAGCGTTTCCTGTGTAGCGATGCATCCAACAGTTGAGTTCTGATCACAAGACGTAACGTAAATAGAAAGCTCTTGAATACCGTTATCATCCGTGTAATGTTTCTGAAAATCACAGCCCTCGGGCTCGATCATTTCCAGATTTATCGTTGGAAACCCGTTTGTTATTGAGCACGATAAAGTTACGTGGTAGGAACCAGATGGGGATGAGGAGGGGCCTTGACAAACAAGAGGTGTAGGAGGCTGGTAGACTGTAAAGAGATGATAGGTGTGATGAGAGTAAAGAGTATACGAAGAGTCATCATCAGTCAATGACAGATGATAAGTACCAGCATCCTGTCGTTGAAGGCTTAAGATGGAGAAAGAGAAATTAACCTTAGTAATGTTAGGCCAGTAGTAGGACCGATCTTCCTCGATATATTCTACTTTTATTTGAAATAAATATCGATTGACTGTCTGATTCGGTCTGATTTGTACACCGTTGAAGGAGTAAGTTGGTTTAGAGGGAACGTCTCCATTAGTACGTCTGGTAAAGTTCATCGCTACTCGCAAACCATATATATATATAGATCCATATATGGTTTTGATATATAATTCAATATTGTCTTCATTAACTTGAATATCCGGGAACGAGAAGTCACAAGCTAGCATAGCGTAGCATTCCTTTGAATTTATTGTTTGTCCTTCTGTGCAGTGATAGTTACAACCGATTACGTTACAAGTATATAATACCAGGAAGATGGCAAGATGAAAGAACTTTGAAACAATGAAACCATCCATGTTTTAATAACTAACGATTTTTAAAGTTGTCAAACGTCGCAGACGTGCGTTTGTGCCTATATTTGTATGAAAACTCATATAGCCTAGAGATAGAAAGTGATCTTTGTTACAACGCGCATGCGTTAATTCCTTTCAACTGTGCCTGTCTGGAAAATATATTTCCGACGTGACAACATGCACGCACGAGTGTGTGTCGAATTTTACACATCGCTTTCATTGTTGTATTTTTAACTTGAGCAGTTATATTAGCTAAGAAGTAGGCTAATGATTTTAATATAACATTGTTATTTAATGACAAACATATTTGTTGAAGGGTGAGTGGAGTGGGAGAAAAAACAGAGAATGAGAATGCAACGTGGAGCTTAAAATGAAGCACTGACAGGGCATCAGCATATAGACATTATCTTCATCATGTTAAAGTGATACATTTATCAAAAACGGAATGACTATACCTGAAAGTGATGATGCTCTTACGTGAAACCTTGAACTTAAATCGTTAGCATTCTATTTTAATCTGCTCTGGTGATCTGACGAGTGAATTCAACATGTGATGCAACAGTGTAGATAAGAGCTTATCAGCAATTGAAGGCTAAAGTATCATCTTCCAAATGAGATATTAACAACAAATCCGGATTTACTATTATGTTGTTTTTTTTTTTTTTGGCTTTATATTTCACGACCAGGGGAATAAATATATTCATGGTTCTCGATCATCCGCATCGAATTACTTTTAGTGTTACTTTATCACAGTTTAAATGCAACAGGCTCGTGGATTCATATGGTAGGAAGATTAGTAAAACGCCACTTACAAATGTTAAGCCTTTATTTACCTTCCACTGCTTTTTCGGTAGATTCCGTCACCTTCAATATTGAATAATTTCTGGAATATAATTAATCACATTGTTCATTGTGCCGTTATCGGGTAGCTTATATTTACTATGCACACCTCGATAACGAGAGTCCCAGTCGGCTTAGAACTCAATTCGTTTCCAAAGAATATTGCAAAACTTTGTCAAAGAACTGAACATCAGTCTCCATTTCGATGGTCCTCTAACCCACCTTATCTAATAACCATCCGTATATAATGGTAGTTCTATAATGTGGAAATATATTCAAATTCACTTCAGAAAACGAAAAAAACACATGATGTCATCTTTGTTAAGGAATAGTTAAAGTGGTTTCTTATGAAACTGTATTTTTCGCAAACAACTAATCATTTGGATATTTCTGTCCGTTTTTTTTCAATCAAAGTAACTTCTTACATCAATGCATGTAAGGAATTTTAACATTTACAGTCACGTTTTGCCAGATGTTTTAATGATTTTGATTACTCTGAACATGTGTCTCTAACACTCGACGGCTTTTATTCATACATAGATAGGTATGAGTAGATAAATGTTAGGTAGAGCTTACCAAATAGACGGATATTTAGGATTGAGAAATCAAAGTTAAAAAAGCGATCCCGATGTTCACGATAAAGGTATTCAATTTAGAATAGATAACGATCATAAGTAAGATCCTCATTCCGCCAGAACATTCCAGAGTAAAGAAATGGAGCTCGAAGAACATCATCATCGGTAGCCAGCTCGGTGAAGTTCAAATCTAATCTATATACATATAAATATATATGGAAATGAAATATTTGGAAACGATAAGTCACAGTCTACTACCACATAACAGTCTGTTGAATTTACTGTAGGTCCATCTTGACAGTGAGAAACACAATCAATATCTTCCGAAAATGAAAATGTGATCAGAAAAATTAAAAAAAAACAGTGTAAAACAGGTACAAATCCCATATTGTGACAATTATTCTCAGTAAATATGATGCATTTATTGCAAAACTTCGCGCATCTGTCTGTAAAGCGAGGAGCGCTGTTTATGAATCAAAACAAGGAGTCGTTCTTAAGAAACACCCGTGCATTCGCACATGTGTGTGTTTTCATTTGAATAACATATGTGCTGATTCAAAATGAAAATGACCAGCCTGACAATGATTTTATTTATGGCTACGTGACAATAAAAATGTATTTAACTTGTAGTTTCGAGAGAAGGAAGTCGGCTGATGTCTGTAGTTTTTTAATAACGTTTTAACTTGTAATCTTACTGGATGCAAAACAGTTGAGATCGCTCGGATGATTTTATTTTATGCAAGTCAAACACGTATTGAATTCCCTGTGTCTGCATTACTGTAAGAAATTATAATGCGTTAAGCGTTTAAAGTATGCAATTGATTGTCGAGTCTCGTAAATATTACATAGTGACTATCTAACTTAACCAGAGTTGTTATACGTATCTATTAAAAACAGAAACATATCTTTGAGGCTAAAATGAGGAATCCTTTGACGCAAGTTTTTCTATTTCAACAACTTTATATCGTACCGATTATTACTCAAAATAAGATGATTGTAAGTAATCAAGGGGAGGCAACCCTCATAGACTTTAGCAAACATTGTCCTTTTTTTTACAGTCGTACACAGTAGGCAACGCAGGTAATTGTAGCAATATATTGTAATATTTTAGAGAGAATGTTTCATATGTTTTTCTTTTAGTTTCCAAAGTTTCCAACATGGTAAACAATATTATCATGTATGTGGGACTTACAAACCGACCATTTGGTTGCATAGTTTTTCTTCTACAATTCAATGCTTTGGCCGAATGATCCAACAACGATGTGGAGTGCATCCTGAGCAGAGAGAAGTGAAGTGCGGGAAGTTACTCGTCCAGGGGGTGGGTTGTATCTTCCATGCAGCCCCCCTCCCGTCCCGCCAACCCAGAACACTTTTCAATGAATTTGATGACTATTAAAAATAATAGCCGAAAGAACCTTATGAATATCACGTGGTTTGAAGTAGAGATCTCGTTCATGACAATAGTCCATCATTAATCGATCACAACTTTGTTACGTCATTTCAGATGTTACAATTTAAAACAGAAACGATTCTAAATTATTTTTTGATTTGTGTTAAATGCGTTTCATTTTGAAATCACATAAAACGATTAATCCACAGTGTAATTATCAATTGGTTAATAACCTATAAGGATTACATGTTCAGATCCTTTGACTTATTCAATTACCTTTCTACATTCAGGTGTGGGGCACAGGGGACCTGTGCATGACTCATTTTATACAATGTCCCTGTCGATTCTTATGGCTTTATCATGTAAAACTGGTAAAGGTGGTTACCAAATTATCAATAATAATTTATGACCAGGTTTCGCCAATTATATCGTACATATTTCAACTTGTGTTTCGGTGTTATAACACACTTCAGTTTATACTGATGGCTGTATATTATTCAAAGTACAAACTGATATTTCAGGGGGGGGGGGCGGAATAACCACTGTTAAGCTTTGCAAGTCCCCGGGTTCGGACGGGCTTCCGAGGGAGTTCTAAAGAACATTTTCAGCTATAATTGGACATGATATCAGAGCTGTCTTCGAAGACGCCGTCCAAAACGCACTGTTAAACCAAAGTCAACGTCTGGGAATGATCACTTTGCTGTCCAAATCTGGGAACCCCTTTGGGTCCTCGTAACAAGCGCCCGAAAACCTTGTTAAATGTGGATTACAAGTTGTGGATGAATGTGGATCAGAATATCAAAATTATTATATATGGTTCGGCTACGATGCATCTTGTGATATCACCTAGAACGAGAAAGCTGAGGTATTTGAGAGCAGCCTCAACCTTTAGCATCCGCTGGCTTTCGATCTTGGGGAAAATCACCGTCATTAGTCGTTTGTTTCGCCCATCTTGTGGTACCCGGACGCGGTGTACCCAATTCCGCGTTGCGTCCTGGTGCGGTTGGGGGGAGCGATATTTTCATTCATTTGGTCGGGTGGTACCAAAAACTTGAGAAGGTGAGGGGGGGGTAGGAGTGATTTATCTGGGAAGTAAATTGACCTTTTTTGTTATTTAAGTAAATGTTTGTAGGGGGAACTGACCCAGGGTTGCATTGTTTATATTTTTTACGATTTTGGGGCGGGTTGCACTTGTGTCGATGGGTCCCGGCGCTGTTTAGCATCAGAGAACCACATCCTCTCTTTATGAGTTACTCCCTGTTAAACTGTCACGGTCGGCCCTCGTTCACAGTTCCTTGCGGGAAAGTGCCTTGAATGCAGTATTTGTACAGGAACGTCATCCTTCCGAAGTATGGCGAACAGTGCATTCAAGCCTGAATAGTTGCCGGCTCCAAGATCTAGCTTGGAGAATTGCACACGGTGCCATTGGTGACCAATCTGAAAAAGGAAAAGGTATCATTGGCGATTGGGTGATGGACTGTGCCCAAGGACCGACTGTGACAGCTTAGAGAGTACTGCCCATTTTTTCTTTTTGGCATTGTTCCTTTGTTTTAAGCTTGTGGGAGTGGTTTCAGACTTGGACCGACCGTATTCATGGTCGGTAAGACAGGGCTTTGTTTTATATGGGGTTTGTTCTGTTGCTGTGTTGCACCGTGTAGTGTGTGTCTGTGCTGTTTTGAAAAAGCGTATTTGGAGGAATAGATGCAATACAGTTTTAAGGGGAAAATTTACCAGTAGGCAGGCAGTCCTAGAGGCGGTCAAGTGTGGCATTCGCCTTCAGGTCGAAAGTAATTTTCGCCTTTTTTGGACGCCGGTCTGCTGGGGAGGTGTGCTTTGTTTTGCTGCGTGCTGGTAGTCCCTTTGCTTTTTAAATGTTGGTGGTTGGTTGGGGGTTTGCCTCTGCTAGTCGGTGGGCGTGTTTCTTCGTCAAAATGCCAATGCATAGCATAACCTTTCATCTAGGCAAACCAGGTGTGTACAATTCGCCTGCCCCTTCAGAAACAACATGTCTTCATTACTGCATATTTATTCTCGTATCGCTATTTCATTGTATTGAGAAGAATATGGTTCGGTATCGATGAACGATCAATTTAACAACTCATTGCAAGATAGCTTGGTGGTGAATGGGATGGCGTAGCCTACAGTAAAATTACAATCGGTTCGTCGGCTTGTATTCTGGTTGGGTGAATGAAGGACCTACGGACGGGCCGACCGTTTTTACTTTAGTAGATGTTTCGTGTTCAGTTCGGGGTGTGTGTGTGTGTTTTTTTATTGGGGAGGGGGTCGGTTCAGGTGGGTAGTGTGTGTGTGTGTAATTGTTAATTGCTGATAGTTTAGTTAAAGTACGGGTAGGGTTTGGTGTTTAGTGCATTTTACGCAGTGACGTTCGTGGATCACGTTACAGCACATTAAAGTTACCAACAACTATCGGTTTCAAACCACTGGGTGAACCATATTACGCAAATACCCCACTAAATGAGAATATCAGCATATAGGCCGGTGGATTGGCCTCGTAGGCGCTGTAATAATACTGCCCACAGTCGTTCATGAGGAATTAATTTCGGATATTGATGATTGAGCATTGTTTTTTAAGTTCCTTAGATCTGAAAACTATACAGTGATCCCTTTAATTACGTACATAATATAGTTTTCTATTAATTTTAACTCTTCCTAATCTTTTCTTGTTCTGTTCCTCTTGTACTTGTTCGTGCTCTCTATAGCCTGCTTTGCATGGCTGTAGGTGATAGGTAGGGTGGACGGGGCGAGGTCATCTTTGCATTCAAAGAATTGTTGTTTCTTCTTTCTCTTTTTTTCAGTTATCTTCTTTGATTCTCCTCTCTTATATGCTCTCTCTGGACTTCTACTCAACATGTTTCCTTTAACTTTCTTAGCAGCCTTAGTCACCTCAATCAATTAGCGTATTGTTTGATCTACCTTGCATAACTGTTTTCATTCTCTTTATCTATTCGCCGTTCAATTGTTTTTACTCTTTTACCAACAATACTTTTCTATTTATTTTACGCAACTTAGAACCTTGGCGGTTGTGGGACAAGTGTATTCAGCCACCGTTCCAGATGGCGCGAAAAACACATTCCATACTTGTCCTACGTTTTCGGGAGATTATCTTAGCACCAAGATGTTACCAGGCGATGGAAGCATTGCCAAACACCTTTATATTCGATTCTTATAGATTTATAGATAAAAAGCATTGCAAGTGCCCTTGATTTTTACATCGTGAACTTTTTAAATAAGGTCTATGAAACTGAAATGTCGCCCTCACATTCAAGAGAAAGTTATCTCTTGTTTCTAAATGACAAGCTGTGCATGGTCTTTGAGCTCCTACATGTGAAATGATGCTTGTATTTTGACATTAAAATAAGGTCTGTTGTGCTATTCTTTCAAAGTTAAATAAAGATAGTTTTCACGTACCCAAAACAAGTACCTAATATTTGTGAACGATAAGTAACACGCTCTCCTTACCATTGGCCAATCTTATTATAATGTGTGTATTTAAAGACATTGATTACACACGTTGTTGATTTATATTATTATTATTATTATTATTATTATGTCTTTTTAAGACCTCATAATTGGTTATGGGTAGATGTAATGCACAAATTCTACGGCATGTTTCACAGTATCTATTAAATCTCTTTTAATAAAAGGATCTACATTATTTCTTGCTTCATAGAGTTATACCACTTATTGTATGTTGTGTGAAACATGGAATGTTAACCCCTCCTATATTTCCTACTTTAACCAACTTTCTATCTTCCATTTCGTTCATTTGATCGTTTTATACCATCTTAAAAGAATATTAATTATGTCTTAACGTCGCTAACTTTTAAATAATATTGTTATTTAACAAAAGTCACGTCTTCCAACATTCCTACTCTTTTACAACAATCATATTCTCAAAGTTGGTGAGCCAGTTGAGTTGGCCCTCTCATTTATTATAATATCACTTTCTACCATAACATCATCTTTCAGAATAGCTGCTACCTCACAAAGATGGTTTCGTTTCATACGTTCCCGTGTTCCTCGTAAGCGATATCAAACTATTAATTTTTGCGAATCCGTTTTTTTTTTTAAGGAAATGGATTGTGCTTCGGTCGGTGCCTCCTATGTGGGGTGTGGGTATGTTAGGAGCATGGGCTGCGATCCGTACTTCCGAGTGGGGGGGGGGGGGGGGATAAGACCTTGTTGACTATCTAAGCGTAGCGCGACCATGGGTTGGCGCGAAGCGTATATACAAGAAAATTTTAGGATTTACAAACCCTCTAGATGGCCGGAAACGGCACTTCCCGAGGTTTCCAAGCGGCATATACCCAACTTTAAAATAGGGATATCATGTCCGAAATATCTCATAATCAGGATCCAAAATACTTTTTTTTTTAATTTCGGGTGTTATTTTGGGAAAATTGCCCCTGTCAATCTTGTTTCAGGCGCTACGTTAGAATGTTCGAGAGCTCTTTTACATTATTCGATGAAGAAAATGGCCTCATGCAGGCTATTACAGGCCTATACACATGCAATACACAATTACACATAGTTACATTCCTAGGTACCGATTGCTAGGGCATCCAGGTGAGACGTGTATTAAGCATACCCTGGTAACATGAGATTCTCAGCTGTTCGAGGGAACATGTACGTGTGTAGGCCTACTATAGGGCCTATATGAATACTATGAGGGTGCATATACTATATCAATACCGTGGGCGCAATAATACATTTTGTTGTTATAGGGCCAATGAAGCCTACAGTCAACTATTCTTGCTTTATAAAGACGGTTTATTTGAAAAGATCGCACTGCGTTTATGGTAGGCGAGAAATGAAGCTAAAAAAGAGCCGTACATTCACGATGATGCATAAATGTAGGCATGAAAAAATTCTTATCCCTGGCATTTGGTGGGGGGATATGGTGTATTACATCCCCTCCACCCATTTTCATGGGGGGATATATCCTCCTTCCCCCCCCCCCAGGATCGCGGCCCATGGTTAGGAGCATCCTTATGGAAAATTGTACAATCTGAGGAATTTGTAAACTATAAATTAGGTTGAATATTAAGTCTAAGCGCAACTGTGCTTCTTTTAAATGTTGATGTTAGGTTAAAATGAGGAAAGTGGTGAACACCCCACTCGTGAATCAGCTGCTGTGATAACAATATCCACTGAGATCGACATAGAACTTAAACTAGAGCAAGTCTTCTACAGTTCTTGACTCTTAAGTAAGCTCACCGATGCCATATTGTCGATCCCGAAGTAAGATGATGAATGCTTCAACGAGAAAAAAGAAAGAAAGAAATATCACTAATAGTTCGATGAGCAGTAACGTGTTTAAGTTAGATCGCTTATCTGTCAGTACCAAGTACTTGTTCATCTCACCCGTTACATATCTTTGAATACAAAATATGTGACACTGTAACGCCAACATGAATACATGAATACAGTGACAGTTGGCTTTCGTGGAGTGCAGACGTGTTTTTCGCTCTCGCTCTACATCTGATAACTGTTTTTTCACTGTACTGTGCTATACTTCCCGCCAGGCGGGTGTGCGCCAGTTCGTATATCGTATATCGTTATCGTATATAGTCATCGTATATTGTATTTTATCCAACCTATCTTTAGTTTGTTTTGTTACTTCTCTGTGGCCCAGCCACCTTCGGTATCATGGCATCGCGCCGTGATTCCAAAATTGTTAAGTTAACCTTCACCGGTGAACAAGCGGTTCCACCGGTGCAAGTTTTTAGTATTTTAAAGAGTAAGGGTGTTGTTGTGCCTGGAGAGGTTGATGCGTTGCAAGCTCTCCAGGGTCGTAATACTTATGATGTACGTTTTACAAGTGACGTGACCCGGCAGAAGGGTGTCGCGTTGCTGAGTGGGGTTGAAGGTTTGACAGTTACTCCGTACGAGCGTTCCGTATGGGTAACTGTCATCCACGTAGGACTAGAGGTGCGTCAGGAACTTGTCGCAACTGTTTTAGGTCGGTTTGGGGCTGTCAAGGGCATCAAAATGTGCTCGTACGCACAGGCCCCTGGGGTGTTGAACGGGCACCGACAGGTTCGGATCGACCTCAAGCAGGACATTCCCTCCTTCCTTTTTATTGCCGGACATAAAGCTCACGTGCGATACCCCGGTCAGCCCCGTACCTGCTTCAGGTGTGGGGAGACCGGGCACGAAGCCAAGGGCTGCCCAAACAAAAAGTGTGGGCGCTGCCTTCGTCTTGGGCATGATACCTCTGCTTGCCCAAGCGAAGTTGTGTGCTCACTCTGTGGGAAGGAGGGGCATGTTTTTCGCGCTTGTCCTTCCTCTTATGTCTTTATGACAAAGAGTGGGGGTCAATCAAAGGCGCCAAGTTCTGGCGCACCTACTGCCTCGGAGGAAGCTCCACGCAAAGAGGGGGGGCCGGATGCACCTAGTTCACCCTCCCTTGAAGTTGCAGACCCCAACCCCGTGCCCGCACCGAGAAAGTCTCCACCAGCTTCCCCTATCAACTCGTCCAGTTCCGTCCCCAGCCCGCCGCCGGTGTCGCCAGATCTGGAGACTCTGTCCGACGGCGACTCCGGGGACTCGGTGGTCATCGGGTCTCCGGAGGCTCTGTCTGACAGCGACTCCGGGGGCTCGGTGATCGTCGAGCCAAAACGTGCCACTGGGACGAGCTGGTACGACGAGATGGGGGAACCCTCTCTAAAAAGGTCGGCCTCAAGTGACGACTCGGACGACGATATGTCATCTAGAGCGCGCTTGAAGCTTACAGAATCGTCGTCGGCGTAGTTTTGCCCCATTGCCCTCTCATGGCCCATACATTCTCAGTTGCCACTTTGAACGTGAATGGCATGAGGGATCATCGCAAGCGCAGTCGCATTTTCCAATATTGTAAATCAATGGAGGTCGACTGCGTTTGCCTGCAAGAAACACATATTTTGGAAGAAGATGTCCCTCTATGGGCTTATGAGTGGGGTGGTGAGCTGCATGCTTCGTTTGGTTCGTCTTCATCCTGTGGCACTGTCATCCTTCTGTCAGCTCGTCAGGCGGGTTGTGCCACTAGGGTGGAGACGGATCACGAGGGCCGATTGGTTTGCATTCTATTCAAGTATCCACAGGGTAACATCGCCATTTGCAATGTGTATGCTCCCAATCGGCCTTCTGCTAGACGAGATTTTTTTAACACGCTGCCTTCCTTTGTTCCTGGTAGTGCGCCGTGTGTCATGGTCGGAGACTTTAACTGTGTCCCAGACTCGGGTCTTGACAGACTCGGAACTTCTGTGTCTGCAAGTCCCGACGCTGGGATCACAGAATTGGACAGATTCACTTCGGCACACCTTTTAGCCGATGTCTGGAGGCATATGCACCCGTGTAGTACGGTGTATACGTGGGTGAGGCCTAACGGAGAAGATGCCTCCAGGATAGATCGAGTGTATGCGCCCGTAAGTTTTACATTTTCGGGTTGCGAGACGCTCAGCTGTCCGCTCTCTGACCATGACACTGTAGTAGCACGTTTTGTTTTGCCTTCCATTTTCCCCATCGGGCGGGGCCTATGGAAGCTTAACTGTCGGATTCTTGGCGAGGCAGAGTTCCGCCAGGGTTTCGAGACCAGGTACAAAGGATGGCAAACATTGAAGCCGGCCTTTGCTTCTACATCCCAATGGTGGGATGAGGTCAAGTTGCGCATCAAACGCTACGCAATTCAGTATTGCGTGACCCGCGCACGGCGTCGAAGAGAAAAATTCTCGAAGCTGTGCGCGGAGGTGAAGTTTGGCGACCCTTTGGCTGTCATCGCTTTGCAGACTTATCTCGATGAAAAGTACCACGGTGCCCGCGTCAGGGCCCGTGTCGAAGCGGTGGAAGCCGAGGAGCGCCCTTCACTGAGGTTTTACCAGTCCGTTAGCTCATCGGCAGGTGACAGACGCGTCCCGTCTGTACGCGCTACTGATGGGACCGTGGTTAGTGACCCTCACGGCATTGTCCGCGTATATAAAGAGTACTATTCGAGTTTGTTTACGCGTGGCAATGTCGACTTGTCGGCACAGGCCGATTTATTGAGGGGAATCTCAAAAACCGTTCCCCACGATGTCAATGATATTTTGGGGGGCGAAATAACCACTGTTGAGCTTTGGAAGGCGCTTTCGAAGATGAAGAATGGCAAGTCCCCGGGTTCGGACGGGCTTCCGAGGGAGTTCTACCGAACCTTCTGGGCAATAATAGGACCCGACATCAGAGCCGTCTTCGAAGACGCCTTCCAAAACGGACTGTTAAACGAAAGTCAACGTCTGGGCATGATTACTTTGCTGCCAAAGTCTGGGGACCCCTTGGATCCCCATACCAAGCGTCCGATCACCTTGTTAAATGTGGACTACAAGTTGCTGGCTAAGGCCTTGTGCAACCGCCTTGCACTGGCTATGCCGCATCTTGTTGGTGATCTCCAGACTTGTGCAGTGAAGGGTCATTGCATCCAGCAGAACTTGTGGTTGATGCGCGACTTGACCGACTTTGTTATTGAGCGTGATCTGCCATGTGCATTGGTGTCTCTGGACCAGCAGAAGGCCTTTGACATGGTGGATCGCGGTTTTTTAATGAATGTATTGGAGACGTTTCAGTTGCACCCAAATTTTCGTAAATGGATTTCTGTTTTGTATGAACAAAGTTTCAGTTCTGTTATCGTAAATGGGTTTTGTTCGGAGGTTTTTAACGTAGAGAGGGGGGTGCGCCAGGGGTGCCCTCTGTCTCCATTACTTTATGTTTTGTTTAGCGAGTCCCTCTCTCGTCTTTTGGAAAGGGACTCCAAACTTGTTCCATTCGTTGTGCCAGGGGGTGCCAAAGTGAAATGCGCTCAATATGCAGATGACGTGACATGTATTGTTTCGAGTCTCGGCTCCTTTCGCGCACTCTCGCAGGATCTATCTATTTTTGAGAGAGCTACCGGGGCGAAGTTGAATCCAGAAAAGACAAAGGGCCTTCGTCTTGGTAGCTGGAGATACAGAGACTTACCATTCGGTGCGTCGTGGTCGGATCAGAATATCAAAATTAATGGTATATGGTTCGGCTACGATGCACCTTGTGATGTCACCTGGAACGAGAGGGCTGAGGTATTTCAGAGCAGACTCGAAACCTTTGGCACCCGCTGGCTTTCGATCTTGGGGAAAGTCACTGTTATTAATCGTTTCGTTTCGCCCATCTTGTGGTACCCTGGCGCGGTGTATCCTATTCCGCGTCGCGTCCTGGTACGGTTGGAGAGGGCGATTTTTTCATTCATATGGTCCGGTGGTACAGAGCTTGTCAAGAGGGCGGTATTGTACCAAAAACTGGAGAAGGGGGGACTAGGGGTGGTTCATCTGGGAAGTAAATTGACCTTTTTGTTATTTAAGCAGTTGTTTGTAGCGGTAACTGACCCAGGGTTGCCTTGTTCATATTTTGTACGTTTTTGGGGCGGTTTGCACCTGCGTCGATGGGTCCCGGCGCTGTTTAGCAACAGAGAACCGCATAGTAGTACTCCAAACAGGGTGGTGCGTGTCATCTGCTCCGCGCTGATTGAGTTGCCCCCTGTTGACCTGTCACAGCCGGCCCTCGTTCACAGTTCGTTGAGGGATAAGGCCTTGAATGCAACTTTTGTCCAGGGACGTCATTCTGCAGAAGTATGGCGTTCGGTGCATTCAAGGCTGAATGGTTGCAGGCTCCGTGATCTTGCATGGAGAGTTGCACACGGTGCCTTGGTGACCAACCTAAAAAGATATCATTGGCGATTGGGTGATGGACTGTGCCCTAGGACCGGCTGTGACAGCTTAGAGAGTACTGCTCATGTTTTTTGGCATTGTTACTTTGTAGTCAACTTATGGGAGTGGTTCCAGACCTGGACCGACCGTGTTACGGGAGACCGTTCATGGTCGGTAGGGCAGGGCTTTATTTTATATGGGGTAGACCCTCCAGTTTGTTCGGTAGCTGTGTTGCACCGCATCATTTTTGTTTGCTCTATTGTAAAAAAACATGTTTGGCGGAATAGATGTAATTTGGTTTTTAGGGGGAAATTTGCCAGTTGGCAGGCAGTCCTGGAGGCGGTGAAGTCTGACATTCGCCTTCAGATTGAAGGCGATTTTCGCCGTTTATCTGGGGCTGCCTTTTTTGGACGCTGGTGTGCTGGGGAGGGGTTTTTCGTTTCGCTGCGTGCGGGTCGTCCTTCTGTACGTTTTTGAATGTTTGAGTGGGGAGGGGGTTGGGCGTTTTGTCTCTGCAGGTCGGCGGGCGTATGTTTTTTTGGCTCGCTAGACCTTAGTTTCGTTTGTCAGAATGGGATGGTTCGGTAGTGCCGTTTGGCCGTGACGTTTTGTATCCCGCATGGCGGGTCACGTAAAAAGCACATAAAAGCCTGTTCATTACGCATGTTCATGGGGTGTTTGCGTGTGAGTTGCCCTCGCTCTCTACTTTGATTAAAATGATATTTATTTAAATGATTAGATTATTTATTATTACGTATATTGTTTTGATATGGTGTAAATGTGTGAGACAAAATACAGTTAGTAGAACCTAAGCCAGCATTGTCATGTATTCATTTCCAATGAATAACGTGTAATTCTCTCAATCCGCTGAATGTAAGTTTCATTAGACTTGGGAAAAGGGCAAACCACAAATCGTTTGAAGGTACAAAAGAAGCGCGCCATTATATTGAGCATTGCAGTTAGCATTTACCTGCAGAGACATACAAAATAGATAAAGATGAGTAGGACGTAACGGAGAATCACGTTTGAAGAATATAATATCAGCGTAGCCAGGGGATGGCGTTTGGGCCGGAGGGGTTGGTGAACCTGTAGGCGAACTGTCCTTTGTTTTAGAAAGTTAGTTGATTGGATAGTGTGTGAACGTGGGAATGTATGTCGTCGTGGCTGTGCGTGTCATGTAAACAAAAGAACATATAGTTCTCTAATTTGTATAACAACTGCTTCTTTTCATACACCCTCATATATATAGTATTACAGTCATTATCGTTATAACTCCCTTCTACTATAGTTCAATGGACGAAATAAAGTGCGTAAAATTGTGAAGACACGGTCGTACTTTTTCTTTTCGCGATAACTTCACCAAAATTGCTGTGTATTTCAGTTCAATGAAAGCAAAAGTAACAAAACAAAAGCAAGCAGGATGCTTGATATTTGTGCTTTAATCTGTCACGGTTTTGTAGTCTGACTTTTTGCCTGAAGATCCTCTCACTGAATTTTGAAGTTTATCTCATCTGTCAACCACCGTGAATTAACTTTTATTTAAAGTAGATTCTTAAAACCGTAGCTATTCCAGGTAAAACGAGGCGTTTGGGTTAGCACAGAGTGAAATGCTACGGTGAATAAGTGCTATACGGCAGATATCAGAGGACACCTAGGCGAGTAACCTGTACACCTTGCCAATGAGAAGATTTTCTTTATTATAAATTCAATAAAATGAGTGTTGAATGTACCACGAAGTTGGATCATAAGAGGTCTGCGAAGCGCCCGATTAGATAAGAACCTAGAGTCAAGGGAATCGGTGATATGGAGGGTACCAAATTGAAACCTCAATATGTACGATGTGAGCGCCAAATTGATATAAGATGAGTTCTACCGCTGGTAGTTGGGTCATGCTTTTGAAAGTTGATCCTGTTTTCTATAGCATATCTGTAAATAATGCGCCAACCGCATACTGATCAACTGTAAATGACAAACTAAATAGTAGTCCGTCACTGGAAAAATAATTAGACTTTTACACAGTGCGGTACATCAAGATTGGTACAAAATGGTGGAAAGATGAAGTATTCAAATTAATTTAACCATTATGAAACAATGCATATAAATTGAAAAATAACTGACAAATTGATAAAACCCAAATAACTAATTATGAACGCAACAGCGCTAAAACATAAAATAGTTCAGCGTAAACTAGTCCTCTAAAACACGACATCACATTATCCGAAACACCAATAGGAATAGATCCCCAACCTCTTTAACACCTACAGTATATCTTGAATCAATAAAAAAGAAAATATCACAAAATCAGAAAGGATATGTACAGAACCGAGGAAAGAAGTGACGGCACATCTGGAATTGTAAAGAATACTCATTCTGTGCGACGGAATAATTAATAATTTGAAATCTCTTTGAACTTAATGGCTTGCCAGACGATACCAAGAAAAGTCTCTTAAAGCAAAATATGATCATAAATGATCATATAAGAAAAACATTGAACACCAAACGATTGTCTATAGAGCCTTGCACTAATACTATAAATGATATTTCCAGAACCACCGAGACGTTTACAAACCCTTAACTATACTATACATAACGTCGGAAAATACTTGTAATTGTCAAATGTCAGTATTCTACCATAAGGATGGGTGTGTAAAGGTATATTATATAATAAATGCTAACATTTTCTCTTCTCTGATTATCTTGTCATATGATACACTTAATTTTGAAATGTTGGTTTCCATTCATTTTCATTTAAAAATTTAAATATTGGTTCAGCATAGCTATAGTTTTTACTTTTATATTCGATTCAATGATTAAAAAGTCAGGTGAATATTCATTGTATCTTATTTCGAATATTGTTTGATCTTGTATAGAATAAGAAGTGATTTCATTTCTTGATCGAAACAGTTTTGGGTAACTTGTTTTCGTAGGAAAGGTTATATAGACACATATTCTGCTTCCTGGTTTTACTTTCATAATTCAGAGCATACTCATTTTAAATATATTGAAAGTATTTTATTCTCATAAATGACATTGGAAATGTTCACAATTTAAGTTGTGTTTATAACATTAATTACACGTTGTCTCTTTTAATTAGTGTCACCGTTTAGGATCATTAAGAAGGTTATTGTATAGAATATATTCAATGATCGTTTTTGTTTAAACGTAGTTTTAGGACTTGGTTGATTATAACTACCTTATAAATAGGACAAATTTCTTTCAAATTGTTGTCAAAGCTTACAAATCTGGATATCGTTTACATTATTCACAATTTTAAAGCATAAATATATATATGAAAGAAGAATCATTGGATATTCACTTGGTGCTTAATATTTTATTTCCTTGCTTTATTATAATTGTATTGAAATATATAATTCTATAAAGTAGAATTAACAAACTTCTCCGAATGTTTTATTACAATTGCAATATTATAAGTTTGTAGAAGAAAAGAAATATTCACACAGTTCATGACAGTTGCGTATAAATAGCACATTGTTTAAATCGGCATATGAACTCTCCTGAATAGGTGCTATCGATTAACGAAGATGACACATAATCACATTAGGTGTCATTAATACTTTCACTTACCCAGGAAATAATACTACTAATAACTGTAAAGCAGTTTAATTTTACTTTCCCATCCGTTAATGAATGATCAATATTGTCTTGTTTTTTGTTAGAGTACATGACGCTGGCGTTCATTAACATGCTGTTACTTGATTTCTTCATCAAGCAAATCGAAAGTCCATTAAACATGACACTATTTCTTGTGAACCTCTGCTACATCAGAGAGGTGTCAACAATACACCCATAGTTTAATAGAATCAGTAAAACAACATTTTGAAACTTCTTGACGCCTTTTTCACACTTTCAGCTAACGCAGCTCTTTGGGCTAACCAAATGAAATAACAAGATCCAAACATACACGTATTATTTGATACCACTTTACTGATTACATAAGTATTAAGTATTATTATATGATTTTAAATAAGTTTGTGAACAATATTCGGAGGTTTGATTGACGCCTGTTTCTCACTTTCAGCTTACGCAGCCGTTTGGGCTGATCAAAGGCAAGACATACCAGTGGCGTAGCTGGGGGGGGGGCAAGGGAGGACACGTGCCCCAGGTTTAGAGGGCACTGAAATGGGAGAATGTGAGTAAAAAAAAACACTTTTTAGAAAAACATGATGAATTGATGTTTGTCTTCAGGCATGAATATTTTCCAGTTATAGAATCTGAACTGAATGTAGTTGTTTTTTTAATTACAAATTTATAGATTGTGATTTCTCCAGTCCATTTTGACCGTTTTCTCTTTTTTTTTAAAATTCTGTTCTGTATTCTGTAATGACTACATGTCACGGTAATTTCGGGTATTTCAGTATACAGTTCCAAGGCAGTAGATTTCGAAAGGTGGAAATATCATAAGCGTAGGAGGGGGCTGTAACGACTTCAGTAGAGTGGGGGCGCAATTTTCTACTCTTGCACCCGGGCGCCAAAACCTCTACGCCACTGCTATATACACGTATCATTTGATACGGGTTCACTGTTGATCCGAACAATCTACCTTTAGTAATGTTTCATCTGGTTTAAAAGTCTAGGAGGACCTTAAATATGGAAATGCTGTAAGTCAAGACACGATTAACGTGACACTTTACAATGTATTTTTGGAAAATCTTATAACCAACTTCACAAGATGATAGTCACATCCAAGCCCCTTATTTGAAATACTTTTATTCTAGATTGGCTTATTGATGACAATTCCATGCATTCTCAGTATTATAATATTCACTTGATATGATTGTATATTGGTTGACCCTTAGTTGGATCCTGATGTCAGAGTGGGCTGGTTGGGTAGCGCCGTTTGGCGTGACGTTTTGGATCCCGCAGGTCATGTAAAAAGCACATTTAGTTTCCTCAGAGGTTACATCTGTTGAGCTCCGCGATGGCTACGAGAGATGTTTATCCGGAACGAAAACTGATTGCGTAATTTTCTTATTTCGCTGTATTCTCGTACTTGGCTAAGGCAGTCAGGGAGGTGGGTGTGTGTGAGCCGACCCCATTGGTCGCAGCGCACTGTAGCTCTGTACAGGTAGTCTCTGATTGGTCGACGCCATTTTTAAAGTTTATGCAGGGAGGGAGTGTTTACGGGGAGGGGAATTTCCGGGGTAATTAAGGTTATTTCGTTGTCGGTCGGGTGCAAGACGAGTACTTCTCCCTACTAGACCAATGTATATATGTAACATATACGATGTAATATTAGAACGAGATGAGGTATTATACCTTTTTTAATATTACAACTCTGGTGTCTGCTTCCAGATTTAGAGTTAATTTGTACCCGTCCCCCATCTACCGCCCTTCTCTCCGGTTGGTCTCGAGACAGGTTCCCATTGGTGGCAGCGGTGGGATTCTGTTTCTGGTGTGGAACGAATCTAGATGTCTGGTACCAACCGCTTTGACCAGACTGTGGTGAACAGCCAGCTACGTAGTCACCTCCAGAAGAGAACATCCCTGATGTATACGTGCCGGATAGATCCTGGGAAGGGATGCAACCAACGAAAGACCAAGACGGGCCTGGCCGGGAGATAAAGGGGACGGTGACAGATTGGCTGACTTTCATGTGAGTCCAGAGGCTCTGGGGGACCAAAAATGTAGCTCAATGGCAGACAGAACGAGAACTGCGTTCCGGTGGTTAAACAAAATTACAAGACAACTGGATAGGATAGCTTGAAGGCATGAATATGACAAACAGCAAGCCTAGAACAACCGTGGGGTAGTCCAAAGGAAGAGACTATGAAGCATTCGCTGAAAGAGCTTTTAGAATAAACGAATTGCGATCTGGTATGAGAGCAGGGTATCCATGAAGGAGATAATTATCGGAGCTTGTCTATAATGATAGAAAACCAGTTGGAAAAGAATGTGGCACCCGCGGTGTGAGCCTAGACCCTCATTTCGAGTGCTCCCAGAGTAAAAGCGCCCTCAGTTTATGGCTCAACACCCTGGGAGGATTACGTAGTTTGGTTTGAAGTAATATCAGAGCTAATTTGTTGGGATGACAGAACAAGGGCCTTACACTTAACGACAAGCCTGCAGGGCCCAGACCAGAAAAGAAAATAATATTTGCTTTTTATATAGCGCTTTATACCAGCGATAGATCTCAAAGCGCTTTACAGACGTTATATTATCCCTGGTCAATGATAACCTGTCCCAGAGACAATCGCTCCAGTCGGCATCAGTTACCTCAAAGGTACCCATTTAACCCCTGGGTGGAGAGAGGCAAGTGAGATAAAGCATCTGCCCAAGGACACAACGTAATGAACTAGGCAGGAATCGAACACGTAATGAACTAGGCAGGAATCGAACCAGCAATTCTTGGATCACGAATGCGACGCCTTAGGCAATTGGCCACTACACTCCATCAAAGGTTCTAGAAAGCTAACCATATGGACATACTCAGAACGCTCTTACGTTAATGGACCTGACAAAAAAGGGAGAGTAATGGTATTATAAACTTACAAATGTTTTTGTTACTCCTTTCGTAACTGCCGAGCTGTCTTGAATGTGTTTAAAAAATCCCTACAAAGAAAAATCTCTGTTCAATGGTAAATAAAGATATTCGTCATATGCAATATGTAGGTAACACACTCTGCCTGTCATTGGCAAATCTTATTATTACTGTATATGTGTTTAAAGACATTGTATATACACGAAATTAATACACAGTTAGTTTCTATCGTTACGTGAACAGATTTTTTGAAGGATTCTCAGTTTATGGACAAAAATGTAGTGAACATATTCGCATGTTTCACAATATCTACTAAATATATATTGATAAAGTGATCTCTATTATTTCTTTCTTGTTCTTTATACTTTTTGATCTTCGGGTTATACGGACAGTATCTGTATGCTATGTGAATGATGGATTTTTAATCCCTCACTACATATCCTTTAACGCTACCCAAGCATCTATCATCCATTTCGTTTTTTTCAGTTCCCATCTTACAAGAATATTTACAATGTTTTAACGTTCCTAAGTTTTAAACAACGTTACTAGTTAACACGAATCACGTCTCCCAGAGTTCTTACTCTCTTTGAACATTCAAAGTTGGTGTGCTAGTTGAATTAGCCCTCTCATTTCTTTTAATATCACTTTCTTCCCCAAAATATGTTTTCCAGAAAACCTGCTGCGTCACAAAGATTGTTTCTCATTTGATATGTTCTCGTGTTTCGTGAGCGATATCAAACTTTCAAATGGGGCGAATCCATATTTTTTTTAAGGAAAGGGATCGGACTTGGGTAGTTGAAGCTGCCTCCCATGTAGGCAGGTGGTGTAGACCTCCACTCATGAATCAGCTGCTGTGATAACAAAATTCATCTGGATCGACATCAAATTTAAACTTGAGCAAGTCTTCTACAGTTCTTGAATCGTAAGTAAGCTCACCGATGTCATATCGCCGGTCCCGGTGAAGACGATGAATGCTTCAACGAGAGGAAAAAAGAAATATCATTAATAGTTCGATAAGCAGTAACATGATTAATCTTCTTCGAGTTAAACACAATGAGATCGCTGTATGTGTCAGTACGGAGTGCTTGTTCATCACATCCGATAAATTTCATTGAATACGAAATTAATAATTGTATCAGTGACGCAGTAACGATACACACAACATGGATAAGGAAAAATACTGTTCGTTACGCATTTATTGAACATGCTTTGATCTCACATGTTCCTGAAGTATGTGCATGTGAGCTGCCCTCGTTTTCTACTTTGAAAACAAATTATGTTTTTTTATTTAAGATTACATTATATATCATTTAGTATGTTGTTCTAATATGGAGTAAATATTTGAGACAAAGGAAAAGTACTAGAACCTTAGCTAACTATGTGGATTATAGTGAATCATAGATGTATTCATTTCCAATGAATAACGTGTATTTCTCTCAATCCGCTGAATGTTAGCGTCATTAGGCTAGCAAAGCTACTTACCGATTGCAGGTATGAAAGAAGCGCGCCATTATACTGGGCATTGCAGTTATAATTTACTTGCAGAGATTTTGTGTAATAAATGTTATCATTATTTTAATAAAGTAATAGAAAAAATTAAAAGGTAAGTAAAATAAATATTACTAGGACGTAACCGAGAATCACGTTTGAAGCATACCAATGTCAGCGTAAACAATGGGTTGCGCTTAGGCCGAGGAGATTGGTATAGGCGTAGTAGTTTAAAGAAACGTTCCTACTTTAAATTATGACATTCCTGGTAAAAAGTTATGCAAAATGATGTCAGATTTCCTTTCCGCGATAGCTTCACCAAAGTTGATGTTGTAACAAAAGCAGTCAGAGTGCTTGATATTTGTGTTTCAATCTGTCAAGGTCTTATAGTCTGACTTATTTCCACCATAACAATCCCAGGAAAAACAAGACGTAAGGTTAAGCGAAAAGTGGAGTGCTACGGTGCGTACCAACTTTTTCGATGTTCGAACATCTTAGATGTTCCTTATAAGAGCTTTACTGTGCATATCAGATGAGACTTGTTATTATTATAAATTAAATAAAGTGAGAAGTGTTGAAGGTACCAAGCGAGTGTCACGAGGGTAGTTTCATAAGGTTCCGAGAAGTGCCCTAAGAGATAGGAAACCTACTGGCAAGGTAAATTGTGATACGGAGACTAACAAATTGGAACCTCAGTAAGTACCGGGTGAGCGTCACTTCAGATAGAACTCGGGTCATCTTTTGGAAAGTTCCTGATAGGTGATCCTGTTTTCTACAGCATCTCTGTAAATAACGTGCCAACCGGACATCTGCAACAGAAAAAATAGTCCGTGACTGGAAAAGTTAATTAGACCTTTGAACAATGCGGTACATCAAGAGTCGTGCAATAATGGTGTAAAGATGAAGTATTCAAATTAGTTTAACTAATTTAAACACCATTATGGTACAATGCATCTAGATTGACAAATACCAATCATTATATCCAGACCGCTAATACGCTACATTAATTATAATTTTTGAAACACAAATACCAAAACGATACATCTAGAACCGTTGAAAGCAATGTGATGAAAACCCCCAAAATAACTAATGATAATTAACCTATGCTAAGAAACAATATAGTTAATCTTACTTAAGAAAATTTTAACATATTATACGATGTATCTCTAAAACACGACATCACAGTATCCCCAACACCAAGAGGAATAGATCCATAACTTCTTAAACACCTACACTATATCTAGAATCAATAAAATAAAAACCTAATATTTCAATCAGAAACCACTCAAATGGATATGTACAGAACCGAGGAAAGAAGTAATAGCACATCTGCAATCCTGAAGAATAGTCATAGTAAAATCTATCCTACGGAAAGATCAATAATTTGACATTTCTTTCAACTTATTGGCTAGTCAGACGATACCAAGAAACGTCTCTTAGAGCAAAATATGATCACGAATGCTGAATGATAATATAAAAAATATCCTTAAACACCAAACTATTATCTATACAGCCTACTCAATTATTTTAAAATGATATTTCCAGAACCATGGAAACATTTAAAACCCTTAACTCTAATAAAGGAAAATACAGCCACAATAAAAAAAAAACTTGATATCGTCAAGTGTAAGTGTTCTACAATTTGGATCTGTTTTTAAAGGTATATTTATATTAAATGCTATCATTTTCCCTTCTGTGATTATCTTGTCATGTGATATACTTAATAAGTTAAGATGACTATTGTGTTTTACTTTGTCTCTTGTAATTTATGTGACCTTATAGGGAGCGTTGTACAGAATATATTCGACTATCGCTATGTATCTAACGTAGTTTTAGGACTTGGTTGATTAAAACTTACTATAGGAAGAAATTCAAGAATGGATAGACAATAAACTCCTCCTTTTTCATTCAAATGTCAAAGCTTACAAAACTCAAAATCGTTTACATCATTGGCTAAGATCATGTGTAGTATCCGTTCTTTTCCCTTTCGAGGGAATGGTGATGAACATCCCGACGATGATCACACAGTCACAGTCTCGATGCAAGGGGACTGGGGCTGAGAGCGGATCAGTTGTTTGGTAGTTTGGTTTCGTGCCCAGATCCTTTCCTGGGCGACGTTTCCTTAAAAAAAAGCATTCACAATTTTTTAAGCAAAGTTTATGAACTATATGTATGACTATCTGAACCGTTCGCCTGATGTATAAATTATACATGCATAGTCTTCACTTGACCGTCTGTACTATGGTCCTTAATATTCATTTCCTTGTTTTTTTTTCACAGCATAGCAATTAAAATTTTAATAAGGTATAATTAAGAAACTTCTCCGAAAGATTAAGCGTTGTATTACAATTGCAATATTACAATTATTACTTTGTAAAAGACTAAAAATACCCACACAATGCCAGTTGCGTAAGAATAGAAACATTGTTCAAATCAGCATATATAAACTCTCATGAATAGGTGTTTTCGTTTAACGAACATGACACAGAATCACTTTATACTTTCACTTAAAAAGACTATTCACACTAAGCAGTTTTTAACTTTCCCCTCTGTTAATAATTGATCGATGTTTTTCTCTCTATCTCTCATATTCAAGTTAATAGCATACTCATATGTCAGTGACTGGGTGGAGTACATGACACTGTCGTTCGTTAACAAAATCCTATAAAATTTACATCAGAGAGAAGTCTTCAATACACCCAAGTTTCAAACAAAGTCAGTGTGTGAACAATATTCAGAGGCTTTATGAACGCATGTTTTTTACTGATGAAAGATACTGACAAAATTTGATACGTAAAATCTACCTTTAGTCAATGTTTCATCTGGTATAACAGTCTACGGGAACCTTAAATATGAAATGCTATAAAGCAAGACATAATTCACTTTATACCACTTTACAGTGAATATGTTGTACATCCTATTACCAACGTTCACAAGGTTATAGTCACATCCAAGCCCCTCATTTGATATACTTCGAGAGAGACGTAGTGATGACTGCTGCTCAACGTAATATGTACTCGAACAGCTTATTATTATTATATGATTGTATACTCGTGGACCCCAATACATCCGGCAACAATAAAGATGATGTGCATTGTAGTGTTTTTCCTTAACGGGGATTGCCACTAAATTCAGTTCAACATATATTCAACTGTTTTTAAGCGGTTCGTTAACTTTCCGCAGACATAGTCTGCAATGTCACTTTCCAGTTAAAAGTTTAGGATTGAAAAACCCAAATTCTATATGTACAATGGACAATCTCCGTTTTTATTACTATGCTTTGGTATTAGTAACTATCGAATCCATGATCCATCAGAGAATGGTACGGGCAGATATGTCACCGTTAAGGTACATGCTCAGTGACGTTCAATTGTAATCGTAGTACTAAATAGTATTTATATGAAAGTAAAATATCCCACATCCCAAATATCTCACAACCGAAAACAATCTTTTCATCTGACAATAGGTTCATCTTGAAAAACAAATCCATTCAGTGCTCTCGGGAAAATACATTATCAGGAACATTTCGACGAATTATACCAGATTAAAAATTCTCCAACTGCTTTTACACTGTAGGTTAACTACCTCAGATGTCAGGATGGGATGGTTCGGTAGTGCCGTTTGGCCGTGACGTTTTGTATCCCGCATGGCGGGTCACGTAAAAAGCACCTCAGATTAATGTTGCAATGTCGCGTTCCTGTACAATGTTTAGGGTTGGAAAACCTCCGTGTGAGTATCTACTTGATATAAATAACGATTGAATCCATATCTGAAATCCCATCGTACAAAAACTTACGGACAGATATCTATATGATATTTATGAAGAAGAAATATCAGAGAAGGCATAAAACTTCGAATAAGAACAGCTTGACCTAAAAATATCAATCAGTTCTCTTTGAAAAACGACGCTAGCAGGAACATTGCGAAGAATAATATGAAAATGAAAAATCACTACATCGCAAGATCTCGTCTCCATAAATATTCAACTGTCTTTAAACTGTGCGTTAACGATGTTGCCGCAAAATTTTGTTTACAATGGCCCGTTCCGTGAAAAGATTAGGACTGGACTACCCAAATTCGTTTAATTTTAATCTAAGTTCTATATTATATTGATTTTGAAAGAAAAGCTCAACTCCGACAACCAAAGAACAAGCTGTTTATCTGATAGTTGGTCCTCTTTGGCAATACAAATATAAACTTTTATCTGTGAAATGTTAGCAGGAACAAAACAAAAACTAATACTGAAAAATGGAAAATCTGTTCATTATGAAATCTTAGTTTAAATAGGATTGAAAACATATCATGAACTTACGATGGTGATTATTCTACTTGGAATGTATAACGCTTGAATCTATGATACATATCCACAAACAGCTGATTGTACGCAATATTACGGCCAGATTTGTCTCCGCTGTGAGTTGTCTCCATGAGTTTGAACACTTAACGAAGTACTATATAATACTTTTATGAAACGGAAACATTTGTAAAGGCATCCTATAATACACAGAATACACAGATACACAATCAGCATGCGGAAAGTTTCGCTAGCAGGAGCATTACGAAGAGGAAGACAGGAAAGGTAAACCATCCATATTGATAGATTTCAGTTCGATGAATCATCAAATGTGTTCATGTTGTGCGTTAGTAACAGAGAATGAATTATTTTGTCTCATTTTCCACATGACTAGGCTTGATAACAAATCATGAACGTTTGACTGATATTCTCCGTGTGAATATCTACTTGGAGTAAAGAACGATTGAAGTTATCATCCATATAGAAAGGAACATTTCATTTGTACACAACAGTACGAACAGATATATAGCCGCTCTGTGATATCTCGGTGATGTTCAACTATAATCTAAGTACTATATAATATTTATGGCAAATCTACATAAAGGCAAATTCTAGTTCGATCTATCTTTGACTCCTTTATACGATTGGCGTTCATGGCCACCCACAAATTATTGTTCCAGTGCTGCGTTCCTGTTTAAGGTTTTGGATTGGAAAAAAACAATATTATGACATTACAGTTGGTAATATCCTTGTAAGTATATACTTGCACAAAATAAAGATTTTTTCCAGTATCCATGTAGAAAAGTGTATCCCATTGTATATGTGCTTTTTACGTGACCCGCCATGCGGGATACAAAACGTCACGGCCAAACGGCACTACCGAACTATCCTATTCTGACAAACGAAACTCAGGTCTAGCGAGCCAAATAAACATATGCCCGCCGACCTGCAGAGACAAAACGCCCACCCCCCTCCCCACTCAAACGTTCAAAAACCTACAAATGGACGACCCGCACGCAGCGAAACGAAAAAACCCTCCCCAGCACACCAGCGTCCAAAAAAGGCAGCCCCAGATAAACGGCGAAAATCGCCTTCAATTTGAAGGCGAATGTCAGACTTAACCGCCTCCAGGACTCCCTGCCAACTGGCAAATTTCCCCCTAAAAACCATATTACATCTATTCCGCCAAACATGTTTTTTTACAACAGAGCAAACAAAAATGATGCGGTGCAACACAGCTACCGAACAAACTGGAGGGTCTACCCCATATAAAATAAAGCCCTGCCCCACCGACCAAGAACGGTCTCCCGTAACACGGTCGGTCCAGGTCTGGAACCACTCCCATAAGTTTACTACAAAGCAACAATGCCAAAAAACATGGGCAGTACTCTCTAAGCTGTCACAGCCGGTCCTAGGGCACAGTCCATCACCGAATCCCCAATGATATCTTTTTAGGTTGGTCACCAAGGCACCGTGTGCAACTCTCCATGCGAGATCACGGAGCCTGCAACCATTCAGCCTTGAATGCACCGAACGCCATACTTCGGCAGAATGACGTCCCTGGACAAAAATTGCATTCAAGGCCTTATCCCGCAACGAACTGTGAACGAGGGCCGGCTGTGACAGGTCAACAGGGGGCAACTCAATCAGAGCGGAGCAGATGACACGCACCACCCTGTTTGGAGTACTACTATGCAGTTCTCTGTTGCTACACAGCGCCGGAACCCATCGACGCAGGTGCAAACCGCCCCAAAAACGTACAAAATATGAACAAGGCAACCCTGGGTCAGTTACCGCTACAAACAACTGCTTAAATAACAAAAAAGGTCAATTTACTTCCCAGATGAACCACCCCAACCCACCCTTCTCCAGTTTTTGGTACATTACCGCCCTTTTGACAAGCTCTGTACCACCCGACCAAATGAATGAAAATATCGCTCTCTCCAACCTCACCAGGACTCGACGCGGAATTGGATACACCGCGCCCGGGTACCACAAGATGGGCGAAACAAAACGATTAATTACGGTGACTTTCCCTAGGATCGAAAGCCAGCGGGTGCCAAAGGCTTCGAGCCTGCTCTCAAATACCTCAGCCCTCTCGTTCCAGGTGACGTCACAAGGTGCATCGTAGCCGAACCATATACCATTAATGTTGATATTCTGATCCGACCACGACGCACCGAATGGTAAGTCTCTGTATCTCCAGCTACCAAGGCGAAGGCCCTTTGTCTTTTCCGGATTCAACTTCGCCCCGGTAGCTCTCTCAAAGATAAATAAATCCTGCGAGAGGGCACGAAAGGAGCCCAGACTCGAAACAACACACGTTACGTCATCTGCATATTGAACGCATTTCACTTTGGCACCCCCTGGCACAACGAGTGGAACAAGTTTGGAATCCCTTTCCAAAAGACGAGAGAGGGACTCGCTAAACAAAACATAAAGTAATGGAGACAGAGGGCACCCCTGGCGCACCCCCCTCTCTACGTTAAAAACCTCCGAACAAAACCCATTTACAATAACAGAACTGAAACTTTCTTGATACAAAACAGAAATCCATTTACGAAAAACCGGGTGCAACCGAAACGTCTCCAATACATTCATTAAAAAACCGCGATCCACCATGTCAAAAGCCTTCTGCTGGTCCAGAGACACCAATGCACATGGCAGATCACGCTCAATAACAAAGTCGGTCAAGTCGCGCATCAACCACAAGTTCTGCTGGATGCAATGACCCTTCACTGCACAAGTCTGGAGATCACCAACAAGATGCGGCATAGCCAGTGCAAGGCGGTTGCACAAAGCCTTAGCCAGCAACTTGTAGTCCACATTTAACAAGGTGATCGGACGCTTGTTTTGGGGATCCAAGGGGTACCCAGACTTTGGCAGCAAAGTAATAATGCCCAGACGTTGACTTTGGTTTAACAGTCTGTTTTGGAAGGCGTCCTCGAAGACGGCTCTGATGTCGGGTCCTATTATTGCCCAGAAGGTTCGGTAGAACTCCCTCGGAAGCCCGTCCGAACCCGGGGACTTGCCATTCTTCATCTTCGAAAGTGCCCTCCAAAGCTGAACAGTGGTTATTCCGCCCCCCAAAATATCATTGACATCGTGGGGAACGGTTTTAGAGATTCCCCTCAATAAATCAGCCTATGCCGACAAGTCAACATTGCCACGCGTAAACAAACTCGAATAATACTCTTTATATACGCGGGCAATGCCGTGAGGGTCACTGACCACGGTCCCATCGGTAGCGCGCACAGACGGGACGCGTCTCTCACCCGCCGATGAGCTAACGGACTGGTAAAACCTCAGTGAAGGGCGCTCCTCGGCTTCCACCGCTTCGACACGGGCCCTGACGCGGGCACCGTGATACTTTTCATCGAGATAAGTCTGCAAAGCGATGACTGCCGAAGGGTCGCCAAACTTCACCTCCGCGCACAGCTTCGAGAATTTTCTCTCTTCGACGCCGTGCGCGGGTCACGCAATACTGAATTGCGTAGCGTTTGATGCGCAACTTGACATCATCCCACCACTGAGATGTAGAAGCAAAGGCCGGCTTCAATGTTTGCCATCCTTTGTACCTGGTCTCGAAACCTTGGCGGAACTCTGCCTCGCCAAGAATCCGACAGTTAAGCTTCCATAGGCCCCGCCCGATCGGGAAAATGGAAGGCAAAACAAAACGTGCTACTACAGTGTCATGGTCAGATAGCGGACAGCTGAGCGTCTCGCAACCCGAAAATTTAAAACTTACGGGCGCATACACTCGATCTATCCTGGAGGCATCTTCACCGTTAGGCCTCACCCACGTATATACCGTACTACACGGGTGCATATGCCTCCAGACATCAGCTAAAAGGTGTGCCGAAGTGAATCTGTCCAATTCTGTGATCCCAGCATCGGGACTTGCAGACACAGAAGTTCCGAGTCTGTCAAGACCCGAGTCTGGGACACAGTTAAAGTCTCCGACCATGACACACGGCGCACTACCAGGAACAAAGGAAGGCAGCGTGTTAAAAAAATCTCGTCTAGCAGAAGGCCGATTGGGAGCATACACATTGCAAATGGCGATGTTACCCTGTGGATACTTGAATAGAATGCAAACCAATCGGCCCTCGTGATCCGTCTCCACCCTAGTGGCACAACCCGCCTGACGAGCTGACAGAAGGATGACAGTGCCACAGGATGAAGACGAACCAAACGAAGCATGCAGCTCACCACCCCACTCATAAGCCCATAGAGGGACATCTTCTTCCAAAATATGTGTTTCTTGCAGGCAAACGCAGTCGACCTCCATTGATTGACAATATTGGAAAATGCGACTGCGCTTGCGATGATCCCTCATGCCATTCACGTTCAAAGTGGCAACTGAAAGTGTATGGGCCATGAGAGGGCAGTGGGGCAAAACTACGAAGACGACGATTCCGTAAGCTTCAAGCGCGCCCTAGACGACATATTGTATATGTATGTAAGGACATATACATGTCTCCGGTTCAATTCTTGTCTGACTTTTGTGAAGAAGAAACATCATAGAAGCATAGCAATTTCCTACAATCGAATAAGGTCACTACATTTGCAAGAAATTACTTAGTTACAGCCGTTCCTGCAGACGACTTACTTTGCAATGTCGCGTTCCAGTTAAAGGTTATGAATGAAAATACCAAATACAATGAATAGTCTCCTTCCGTGTCTCCGATTGTACGCAACACTTCGGTCAGATTTGTATCCGGAAGTAGTCATTCCCATGAGTTTCAACACTAATCCATTGCAAGTTCTATAAAATATTTTTTATGAAAAGGAAATATTTGAAACGGCGGAGTGACATATACAACCAAACAACATATTGTTGATATAAAGTAAAGCCATTGACAACAAGTCAAATCAATTTGCGGAAAATGTCTCTAGCATGGAAGTTTGGTATATAATCTCCCCTCCAAATCGCATAAAGCATCGTCGGATTGTAGGATTGCAAATGTTCGATTGATAATCTCAGTGTAAGTATCTACTTGAATCTATGATCCATAGCGGAAAGAGCATCCTATTGTAGACAGAAGGTGGGCAGATATGTTCTGGTCTGGGATATACCGGTGGAGTTCAACTCTATTTTATATAATACTATATAATATTTATACGAAAAGGAAATATATAGAAAGACCAAGCTACGCAACTGAAAGACAAGCGAATAACAATATTTAGATAAGACAGTTGTTCCATCTCGACAATAGAAAATTACAATCATTATTCTTGGAAAAATAACGCATTTACACGACAATTTCGAGGAATAAAATAGAAAACTTTAATTCCGCGCTGTCAGTATATTGCTTTCTAGTTGAAATTTTGGGATTGAAAAAACGAACATTTATGGAAGAACGACGGATAATCTAATGAAGTCCCCCCCCCCCCCCACATCTCCCACCACTCCCCCAAACTGAGTAACGGATTGCCCAAGAAAAAGAAAAAATACGACAATTAACTACTTTTATTGGATACATACGTAACAACTTTTGGGTGAAGTAGTTTCCCAACTTTGAGACCAGGTCAAAATTTTTGATTTTAAAATTGAAATTAAATTTTACCAATCCTACCATATTGTTTAAAGATATTAACATTTGATGTCATCGTTCAGTTATTGATGTGTTAATTATATTCAATTCAAACAACTGCTTTAAGCACAGATATTTATTTTATCGCATTTTATTTATAATTTTATTTACAATATATATTTAAAAGATAGTAATACTATATTTAATAGAATGTAATGAAATAGTTGATGGCCCATCAACCGAAAGGTTAAATTTAGCGAAAATGACTCAAATTAGGAATTGGATGAAGTATGTTTTTATATATTTCGTTCATGGAAAAGTACGATAATTTCTTTCTCTGCATAGGTGTCTAAGTTTTCAAACACATTTGGTTCCAGTGGGAAACTCTGTCTATACATTTCATATTTATTCTGGATAATCAACGCCAAAATACATAAAATAGCAATTTATCACTTATTCCTATTTTAAAGGTTAAAAACGATACGCAGACACAAGGCATACTATGAATGAAATTGTGTGTAGTTTCATTCGTAGTTGAACTATATTTCTGTCGATCTATAACGTATTACTTTGCTTACCTGTAGAAATATACGATGATTATCACAGACAGGACGAGTACTACAGCAATTACGATCATCACCAACTTCATTATGTTGTTCGTGTCTGTAGAGATGACATTAAGATATGTAAATATGTTAATATCAGCAACCATAATACGTAAGTGGATTATATTCACTGCAAAGGGGTGAATGTTCTTCGACATGAAAAAATTGTTTCATAAATAATACTTGTTTGTGAAGTATATTTACTAACTTAATAAAATGTGATACACTAGATTGCTTTGCTTAGCTCTCAATGCAGTCTCAATTCAAGGTTTCGTCAAACTGATTTTTTTTATCATTTTGCAGTTAGTAGATATGTATCATCCAGTTTACTTAAATGTTGTGTAAACTCCGCTAACCTATTTACATGGAAAAGGGCTCACATGATGATATTGATTATTATAGGGGTATGCTTCTTACAAATTGTATATATGCAGACAAAAATGCTCCATTTTCCGACCCCTGGCTCATTCGTCATGGACGACGACAACGTGATATGAACCATTGAATAATCAATTGATAAATTTTTACTCTCATATTCCGTTGAAATAAAACTCCACACGTTTCTAAAGAAACTTTACTTTACTCCCACACACAGTCACAAGTATTAAATGGTGAACCTCACACTACATCACATCAGATGCTACCATGTGGTACACATCGCCCCTCCTCCCTTACCCACCAAATAGAAAAGCCGACCCCTGGCTCATTCATTATGGACGCCGACAACGTAATATGAACCAATGAATAATCAATTGATAAATTGTTAATCTCATAATCCGTTGAAATAAAACTCCACACGTTTCTAAAGAAACTTAACTTCACTCCCACACACAGTCACAAATATTAAATGGTAAGCCTCACACCACCTCACATCAGATGTTATGCTGTGATATCCATCGCCCCCCCCCCCCCCTTCTCCACCCGACCCACAAAATGGAAACGTCGCACTTGATATTCCGTTTGTCCTTAAGTACGTCGTTCAATGTGTGATCTATCGACTCTCTCCAGCAACTCTTGTAAACTAGAAAGCAATATTCCGCGAAAAATTACATTTTTTTTATGGTTATGCTGATTAGAGCAGAGTGGGACTGGTCATGAGGCAGATGACTTCACCAATAAAAATGGGCGGTTGACAGTGCTATTTGCCCAAGCAAGGTAGTTTGCTTGCTGTGTGGAAAGGAGGGTCATGTTTTTCGAGCCTGCCCCTTGTCATATAAAGCGTGGCGAAAGCGCGAGGTGCAGCAGGCAACGGGACCTGTTCTGCTTCAATTTACAAAGGTGGAGGACCAGGTGACCCCTGCGTGTTTGGTGCCGGTGGGTCCCATGCTGCTACTCGCCCTTCCACATCCCTTGTGGAAATTCCTGTTGTCACTTATCCCTCCCGACAATTGCGGATCCCCAAATGGAATGGATTGGTTTGATGAGGTTGGGAGGCTAGCCTGAAGGTCGGCATGAAATAAGGGAACGAACCCACGTGAAACGGTTGGAGTCATCGTCATAGTCAAATGTGAGGGTGTTACATGTTTCAATATTGTAAGTGTATTGATGTCGACTACGTTTGCCTTCAGAAAATTCGCATAACTGAAGAGAATGCCGATTATGTACCTATAGTTGGGGTGGTGTCCTTCATGCTTCCTTTGGTACGGTCTCATTCTGTGGTGCGGTCGTCCTGATTTCTCCACGTCTGTCTGGCCCTGCCATCAGGATTAAGACCGATCACGAATGTCGCTTGGTATGCGTACTATTAAAATACCTACAGGGAAACGTTACCTTATGTACCGTTTACCCGCCTAATCAATCTTATCCAGGGGAGGACTTTTGAGACTTGCCATCCTTTTACCTGGCAGTGCAACTTGTGTCGTGGTCGGAGATTTTAATTGGGAGGCCAAAGAGTTGATAGGCTTTGGAAGGTGTTTTGAGGTGTCTTAACCATAGAGGTCATAAATTATCTTGGGTAAGACCAAATGGCTCTGATGCTTACAGGGTTTCTAATTGCGATATTATAATTTGCCCGTATTCCGATAATGGTGCTGTGGTAGCTAAGTCTATTCCTTCATCTTCCCTGTGGAAAGTGGATTCTGAAAAGTTAATTGTCATATGGATTAGAATACAGGTACATGGGACGTTGTACCTTGAAGCAGGCCTTTATGTATTTAACAGGCTGGTGGTAGGATGTCAAGTTGCGCATCATTCGATATGCTGTAGAGTTCTGTGTAGCCAAAGCTCGTCGTCGAAGAGAGGATTTTTCAAACCTCTGCGTGAGTGTCAAACGTAGGGTTCCCTCCACTGATGCGGCTAAAAAATACATTAATGCTAAATGCCATGGAGCTCACATAAAAAATGCGTGGAAGCGGAGGATCAACCATCATTTAGTTTTTACCGAACATCCTTTTGGCTAAGATCATGTGCAGTATCTGTTCCCTTTCGAGGGGAATGGTGATGCCCACCCGACGACGATCACACAGTCCCAAAGCAAGGGGACTGGGGTTGAAAGCAGATTAGTTGCTCGTTAGTTTGGTTATCGTGCCCAGGTTCTTTCCCGGGTGACTTTTTCTTAAAAATTATCTCTTGACAAACGTGTTCAGCTGTCCGTAATACAAATAGGATTACATTTTGTGATCCGGTAAGCATTATCTCCGTATACAAAGATTTTAAAATAACCTCTTTTCACGAGACAATGTCAATGGTCAATTGGGTGCTTACTTTCCTTCACCGAACTTGGATGGCGTTGTCAAAAATGAAGAATGGCAAACCTCCCGGATTGGATGGGCAACCTGGGCAATTTTACAGATCGTTTGGTCGATCATCGGATCGAATATTAAGACCGTCTTTGCCAGCGCCTTCGAAATCCGAGTACTTCAGCCTCTGCTGGTCGGAGGGCGTACTTCCTTTTTTAGGGGAGGGGGGCTCGCTTGACTTAAGGTTTCTTTTTCAGATTGGGCGGGTTTGGTACTGCCGTGTGGCCGTGACGTTTAGATTCCCACAGGGCGGGTCACGTAAAAAGTACTCGAGTAATTCCTCCAAATTATCATACTTGAATTTCTATTTTATACACCACAAGTCTAAGTTCTCATAATATCAACAGGCACTGTTCTTATTCCACTTGTGCAGGGAGGTGGGTCCGTCAAGGATGCCCTTTATCCCAACCACTTATATTTAGTTACTAAGAAAATCTCACATTTGTTTAAAGAAGATATGTGTTTCATTCCTTTTGTTTTGCCGGGTGGTAAGAATGTCAAATGCGTTTCAATACGCGGATGATGTCAAAGGTTTTTACGTGACCCGCCCTGCGGGATCAAAAGCGTCACGGCCAAACGGTACTACCCAGTCATCCCATTCTAACAAAAACACCACATGTCAAGCGAGCCAAAAACTAAAATACAACATTTAAAAAACACAAAAGGACGACCAGCACGCAGCGAAACTGTTAGATGTGCTGCAATGATAGTGCTTGAGATGACAGTGCCATGGATTTGGTTTCAAGGTTTTTGGATCCTACACAAACATCCTACACAAACACTGACATTAAAAAAAATGTTTTAATATACAGCTTACTTTAAGTCAATATTTGTGACAAAAGCACCAAATTTACCCAATGTTAAGATAAAACGTTACATATCTTCGATCCAATTGCACAAATACACATCCAACAATGGACAGCTAAAGTTTAGTTTATGATGTTTCCATATTATTTCTTTACCTATTTTCTAATTATTTTGGGAGTAGTAGATCCCTTTAAAGCTGTGGTGAAACTTATTCGCATCTTCCCTCGTCCATCTCACAACAAACCCCACGAGAGCATTACGTCTTCTCCCCTCACAGGAACGTGGAACCATCTGTTAGGTCACCACTTATTACACATTACGTCATGAGAATTACCATCAAGCTTATGTATTCTAAAAGGTTATCAAGAGTATAGGCTCATATTTTAAAACCAACTATGAATTCCGGGATGCCTTCTTTCATTACAATTTGAGCGTACGCAATGACACCATGCTAAACAAATAATGGTTTTGCTCCCCTAAAATTTCACAGTCAATTTAATATCAATACATTGTACGTGTTTCTGTACGTTTGGGTTGTAAGATTGCAAATAATATGTACAACAATGTGAATAAGAAAGGTTTTGTCTTGAATGAGATATTGTCTGCCAGCAATGCATCTATAGGTCAGGCGTTTTTCTTTAAGATATATCTTTCCCGTTCAAATAACGTTCTTACAATCTTCATAAAATACAAATATGAGTAATGACTTACCTTGATCGGTTCTAGAGATGCTAAATTCACATCTGTCAGCGTACTGTGATGTAGTTTGGGACTCCAACGGTTCCTGGGTAGCGATGCATCCAATGGTTGAGTTCTGATTACAAGAAGTAACGTACACTGAAACCTCTTTAGTTCCGTTATTATCTGTGTAATGTTTCTGATAATCACAGCCATCGGGTTTTATTACTTCCAGATTTATCGGTGGATACCCGTCTGTTATTGAACAAGATAGGACGACGTGGTATGCTGCAGATGGAGATGAAGAGGGGCCTTCACAAACAAGAGGTGTAGACTCTGGGAGGCTGGTAGACTGTAGTGCCTCTGTAGGAGGCTGGTAGACTGTAAAGAGAAAACCGGAGTTATCATCAGTCAATGATAGAATGAAAAGTACAAATATCCTCTAGCTGAAGGTTGAACTCAAGGAAAGTACCACGAGTAATCCTCCTCAATATATTGAACATTAAGTTAAGTAAATATTTATTGACTTTGCAGCGAACATTTCCTATTTTACCTTTATTTTAAAAGAAAGGTCATTGCCACTTAAAGATTACCGACACATATGTTGGGCTAGAAACGAAATATAGCAATATTACGTTAAGTCATAATATTTAAGTGTTGCATTCGTATAACAAAATACACGGACTGAATGTAAAGAAAACTGTCGACGCTCTCACATGCAATATCAGACTTAACATAACTCCGTGAGCATTCTACCTTAATTAGCTATGAATAATTTACGAATGCTTCCACAATGTTACGTTACATTGTAGACACCTACACCTAAATGCGTGACTAAGATGAATACACTTTCATCTTAAGCATTAAGCAAAAAGTGTTAATAGTAATACTCCCGGAAGAACCTTTCGAACCACTCATATATACTCTATATAAAATTCCTGTTTCCATATAAAATCAATGTAATATTTATCGAGTTTTTGAGATGCCACAAAACGAGATTAGAAAGCACTGATGCTATCTTTAATAATTTCGCACAGACTGAGTGCGTATTAGTATATTCAACATTGTGAATTAATCAAGGCGATTCATCATTTGATTTATATGATGTAGTTCTCGAGGACCCGCGCGCCACTTTAAAATAGCTATGCCATTTAGGACTTTTTCTTGTCGATAATTTACCATGTTCACCCTACATCTTCACAGATTCGATACATACCAAAACCCACTGAAATAACAACAGTCCAAATTCCTTACAAGAACATGTTGCTTCAACTAAGCCACTACACCATTCTTTAAAGACTATAGGTAGTGCCCTCGTTATATCAATTCTTGCTAACTTTTCATTGGCTCTTATGTCAAAAGCCTATGTGAATCATGCAATGGTGCCGTCTTCCATGTAATATAACTAGCACATGTTCTAATGTAGTTATATTCGCCACTGCATGCAGTGCAACGTTTTTTTAAATAACATTATGAAGACTATTTATCAACACAGCAAGACTTCCCTGCATCACTGTACTAAAGTACATGTGTGTTTGTACGATAGCGTTGAAAGTTCACAAATATGAACCAGGCAAAGACAGGTACATCAGGAGGCAAGGAAACACTTTGAAAGAGCTAAAACTCATATTGGATTAAATTGTGTACTTTAACGATAACAGGATACTAGCAGTTACAAAAGTACATTGCTTTCTTTGGTGCGATTTAGTATTCGGAAATTGCTCGTCTGAAACATTTTCGAAGGGGGTGGGGTATTGTTTGTTAGGCGATGACTTTAAGAATGATGAATAGACAAGTTTTTTCTTTCAAAGCATTTGCGTACACGGTTAGTAATAAATGACAAAAGACTTACCTGGATTACTTTTAGAGATGTTAAATTCACATCTGTCCGAATACTGCGATGTGGAAAGGAACGCCATCGTTTCCTGGGTAGCGATGCATCCAACAGTTGAGTTCTCATCACAAGACGTTATGTCAACAGAAAGCTCTTGAATACCGTTTTCATCCGTGTAATGTTTTTGAAAATCACAGCCATAGGGCTCAATCATTTCCAGATTTATCGGTGGAAACCCGTTTGTTATTGAACACGATGTAGATACGTGGTAGGAGCCAGATGGGGACGAGGAGGGGCCTTGACAAACAAGAGGTGTAGGAGGCTGGTAGACTGTAAAGAGATTATAGGTGTGATGAGAGTAAAGTGTATACGGAGAGTTATCATCAGTCAATGACAGATGATAAGTACCAGCATCCTGTCGTTGAAGGTTTAAGATAGAAAAAGAGAAATCAACCTTAGTAACTTCAGGCCAGTAGAAGTAGGATAGATCTTCCTCGATATATTCTACTTTTACTTGAAATAAATATCGATTGACTGTCTGATTCTGCCTTCTTTGTATACCGTTGTAGAAGTAAGTCCCTTTAGAGGGAACGTCTCCATTAGTACGTCCGGTAAAGTTCATCGCTACTCGTAAACCATATATATATCTACTATATATATCCACTTTAATATGATCTGTGTTAACAGCAATATCCGGGAACGAGAAGTCACAAGCTAGCATAGCGTAACATTCCTTTGAATTTACTGTTTGTCCTTCTGTGCAGTGATATTTACAACCGATTACGTTACAAGTATATAATACCAAGAAAATGATAAGATGAAAGAACTTTGAAACAATGAGACCATCCATTTTTTAATAACTAACGACTTTTAAAGTTGTCCAACGTCGCAGGCGTGCGTTTGTGCCTACGTGTATTTGCAAACTCTTATGAGAGATAGAAAGTGATCAGTGTTACAGTGCGCATGCGTTAATTTGCTTTCAACTGTGCATGACTGGAAAATATATTTCCGACATGACAACATGCATGCACGAGTGCGTTTCGAAGTTTAAACATCGCTTTGTTTTTCTATTTAACTTGAGCAGTTATATTAGCTAAGAAGTATGCTAATGATTTTAATATCACATTGTTACTTAATGACAAACATATTTGTTGAAGGGTGAGTGTGTGTGTGTATGAATCGTTTGTTGTCCTTTTGTGTTCTCGTTATTGATTTAATGCTTTTACGTGGCTTTTGAAACAGTACCCTACAGTAACATCAAATCAAGTTTTAGTATGTGACGAGTGTAATTACTATACTTTCTTACTGAGTCAGACCGAGAAAAACAGAGAATGAGAATGCAACGCGGAGCTTGAAATGAAGCACTGAAAGAGCATAAGCATATACATTATCTTTAACATTTTAAAATGATACATTCATGAAACGGAATGACTGTACCTGAAAGTGATGACGCTCTCACGTGAAACATTGAACAAAACTGAATTCGTGATCATTCTAATTTGATTGCTCTGGTGACCATACGGGTGAATTCAAAATGTGATGCAACAGTGTAGATAACAACACATCATTAATTGACGTCTAAAATAGCATCTTCCATATGAGGTATTAACACAAAATCCGGATTTACTATTCTGTTTTTCTTTTGTTGGCTTGATATTTCACATCCAGGTGAAGTAATATATTCATAGATCTCGATCATCCGCATCGAATTACTTTGTGTTACTTGATCATAGTTTAAATACAACAGGCTCGTGGATTCATATGGCAGGAAGATTAGTAAAACGCACTTACAAATGGTGAGACCTTTATTTACTTTCCATTGTTTTATGGTAGAATCCTTCACCCTTACATATTGAATAATTTATGGAATATAATTAATCGCATTGTTCATTATGCACACCTCAATAACGAGAGTCCAAGCCGGCTTAGAACTCAATTCGTTTTCAAAGAATATGGGAAAACTTCGTCAAGGAACTGAACATCAGTCTCCATTTCGATGGTACTGTAACCCACCTTACCTAATAACCATCAATTTTTAATGGTAGTTCTATAATGTGGAAATATATTCAAATTCACTTCAGACGAAAAGACACATGATGTCATCCTTGTTAACGAATATTTAAACTTTTTTTTCCCCGAACAGATAATCACTTGGATATTTCTGTCCGGGTTTTTTTTCGATCAAAGTAACTTCTTACATCAATGCATGAAAAGAATTTTAAAGTTTACATTAATGTTTTGCAGATGTTTCAACGATTTTGGTTACTCTGAACATGTGTCTCTAGCACTCGATGGTTAGTCATACATAACTGGGTATGAGTAGATAAATGTTAGGTAGAGCTTACCAAATAGACGGTATGTGTGTTGTAATACAGTTGGGCCGACAGTCCAGTCGCTGTTTGTAATCTTTATGTCAACTTGATAAGTTCCAGTATCGTCTAGTTGGATATTTATGATTGAGAAATAAAAGTTATAAAAGCACTCCCCATGGTCACAATAAAGGTATTCAAATTGAAATAGATAGCGATCATAAGTATGATCCTCATCCCACCAGAACAATCTAGAGTAAAGCAACGGAGTACGTTATCATCGGTAGTCAGCTCGGTAAAGTTCAAATCTAATCTAAGTATATATATATATATGTAAATGAAAAGGAAATATTTGGAAACGATAAGTTACAGCCTACTACCACATAACAGTTTGTTGAATTTACTGTAGGTCCATCATTGACAGTGATAATCACAATCAATATCTTCGGAAAATGACAAAGTGATAAGAAAAATTAAAAAACAATGTAAAACAGGTACAAATCCCATATCGATAGATCGCGGTATTGTGACAGTACACAGTAAATATGTTGAATTTATTGCAACACTTCGCGCATCTGTCTGTAAAGCGAGGAGCGCTGTTGATGAATCAAAACAAGGAGTTGTTCCTAAGTAAAACCCGTGCATGCGCACTTGTTTGTGTTTCATTTGAATAATATATGTGCTGATTCAAAATGAAAATGACCAGGCTGACAATGATTTTTTCCTTTATGGCTACGTGACAATAAAAATTAATTTAACTTTCGAGAGATGGAAGTCTGCTGATGTCCGTAGTGTTTTCATAACCTTTCAACTTGTAATCGTAATGGATGCAAAGCAGTTAAAAACGCTCGGATGATTTTATTTATACATGCAAGTCAAACATGTATTGAATTCCCTGCGTCTGCATTTTCTGTAAGAAATTATGATGAGTTAAGCGTTTAAAGTATGCAATTGATTGTCGAGTTTCGTTAATTTTACATAGTTACTATCTAACTTAACCAGATTTACCACTGAATGAGTTGTCTTTGCGGCTAAAATGAGGAATCCTTTGACACAAGTTTTTATATTTCAACAACTTTATATCGTACCGATTATTATACTGAAAATAAGATCATTGTAACTAATCAAGGTGAGACATCCCTCTTTAGCAAACATTGTACTATTTTTACAGTCGTACATAGTAGGCAACGCAGGTAATTGTTGCAATCCATTATAATATTTTAGAGAGAATATTTCAAATGTTGTTTCTTCCTTTCCAATGTTTCCATGATGGTTTAACAATATTATCATGTATATGATACATAAAACAAACCATTTGGTTGCCTAGCTTTTCTTCTAAAATTCAATGCTCCGGTCGAATGATCCAACAACGATGTGGAGTGCATCCTGAGCAGAGAGAGGTGAAGTGCGGAAAGCTACTCGTCCAGGGGATAGGTTGTATGTCCCATGCAGCCCCTGCCTCCCGTCCCGCCAACCCAGAACACTTTTCAATGAATTTGATGACTATTAAAAATAAAAGCCGAAACAACCCTTTGAATATCACGTGGTTTGAAGTGGAGATCTCGTTCATGACAATAGTCCATTATTAATCAATCACGACTTTGTTTCGTCATTTCAGATGTTACAATTTAAAACAGTAAGCTTCTATTTTATTTCTTGATTTGTGTTAAATGCGTTTCATTTTGAAATCCTATAAAACGATTAATCTAGAGTGTTATTATCAATTGATTAATATTCTATAAGGATAACATGTTCAGATCCTTTGACTTATTCAATTACCTTTCTTCATTCAGGTGTGTAACAGGGGACCTGTGCATGACTCATTGTATACAACTTCCCTGCCGATTCTCATGGCTTTATCATGTAAAACTGGTTAAGGTGGGTACCAAATAATCAGATAAAACTGATGTGTTATAATTTTATGACCAGTTGCTACTGAGAAGGACACACAATCCTATGCATATGTGGATTGACTGGACTAACCACTCAGGTTTCGCCAGGTTTCAGTTTATACTGACGGCTGTCTCTTACTCAAAGTACAAACTGATATTTCGGGGGCGGAATAACCACTGTTGAGATTTGCAATTCCCGGGTTCGGACGGGCTTCCGAGGGAGTTTACCGAAACTTTTGGGCCGTCTTCGAAGACGCCTTTTGCCGACTGTTAAACCAGAGTCAACGTCTGGGTATGATAACTTTGCTGTCCAAGTCTGGGGACCCCTTGGAATCTCGTAACAAGCGCCCGATTATCTTGTTAAATGTGGATACAAGTAGCTGGATAAGGCTTTGTGCAACCGCCTTGCAATGGCTATGCCGCATCTTGTGGGTGATCTCCAGACTTGTGCAGTCAAGGGTCATTGCATCCAGCAGAACTTTTGGATGATGCGCGACTTTGTTATTGAGCTTGATCTGCCATGTGCATTGGTCTCTCCTGACCAGCCGAAGGCCTTTGACATGGTGGATCGCGGTTTTTTAATGAATGTATTGGAGACGTTTCAGTTGCACCCACGTTTTTGTAAATGGATTTCTGTTTTGTATCAGGAAAGTTTCAGTTCTTTGATCGTTCATGATCAATCTCCGAGTTATATGTCTGATTTGGTGAAACGCTACACTCCAGCTAAGGCATTACGGTCCCAAAGTCATCTTTCTCTTGTTATTCCTCGAACTAACAAAGTCACATATGGAGATTGTTCTTTCAGTGCAGCAGGTCCTAAACTCTGGAATTATCTTCCTCATCACTTGGAAAATGTCACATCTATTGACACTTTTAAAAAGCATTTAACAACTTTTCTTTTTAGGCTTGAATATGGGCATTAATCATATTCGTTGTTTTATTCTCATTACTGTGCCCATTTTTATGTATATTTATCTTTTTATGTTCTTTGTGGTTTTTAACCCTGTCTTATATCATTTTCTTACTTTTACTGCTGCTGTTATTACTTTTAGGTTTTCTTAAGTTTGGTAATTTTATATTCCAGGCATTGATTCTTTTGTACAGTGCTCTTGAGCATGTTTTATTCATGATAACAACACTTTAATATTTTGTATTTATTATATTATATCGTAAATGGGTTTTGTTCAGAGGTTTTTAACTGAGAAAGGAGGGTGCGACTGGGGTGCCCTCTGTCTCCATTATTTTATGTTTTGTTTAGCGAGTTCCTCTGCCGTCTTTTGGAAAGGGACTCGAGACTTGTTCCATTAGTTGTGCCAGGGGGTGCCAAAGGGAAATGCGTTCAATATGCAGATTACGTCACCGTGACGAGATACCGGGGCGAAGTTGAATCCGAACAAGACAAAGGGCCTTCGCCTTGGTAGCTGGAGATACAGAGACTTAACATTCAGTGCATCGTGGTCGGATCAGAATATCAAAATTATTATATATGGTTCGGCTACGATGCACCTTGTCATGTCACCCAGAACGAGAGGGCTGAGGTATTTGTGAGCAGGCTCAAAACCTTTGGCACCCGCTGGCTTTCGATCTTGGGGAAAGTCACCGTTATTAATCGTTTTGTTCCACCCGGGCGCGGTATACCCAGTTCCACGTCGCGTCCTGGTGCGGTTGGAGAGAGAGATATTTTCATTCATTTGGTTGGGTGGTACAGAGCTGGTCAATATGGCTCTAATGTACCAAAACTTGAGAAAGGGGAGGTGGGTAGGAGTGATTCATCTGGGAAGTAAATTGACCTTTTTTTGTTACTTGTTACTTGTTACTTTTTTGTTACTAGCAAATGTTCGTAGCGGGAACTGACCCAGGGTTGCCTTGTTTATATTTTTTACGATTTGGGGGCGGGTTGCACTTGCGTCGATGGGTCCCGGCGCTGTTTAGCAACAGAGAACCACATAGTAGTACTCCGAGCAGGGTGGTGCGTGTCATTTGTTCCGCTCGTTATGAGTTACCCCCTGTTGACCTGTCACGATCGGTCCTCGTTCACAGTTCCTTGCGGGAGAGTGCCTTGAATGCAATATTTACAGGGTCGTCATCCTGCCGAAGTATGGCGTTCAGTGCATTCAAGCCTAAATAGTTGCAGGCTCCGAGATCTAGCTTGGAGAATTGCATTGGCGATTGGGTGATGGACTATGCCCAACTACCGACTGTGACAGCTTATCGAGTAATGCCCATGTTCTTTTGGCATTGCTCTTTTGTTTTAAGCTTGTGGGAGTGGTTTCAGACCTGGACCGACCGTGTAAAGGGAGACCTTTCATGGTCGGTAGGACAGGGCTTTGTTTTAAATGGGGTAGATCCTCCAGTTTGTTCTGTTGCTGTGTTGCACCGTGTTGCTTGTGTCTGTGCTGTTTTGGAGGGAAAAAAAACTTAATTTGGAGGAATAGATGCAATACAGTTTTAAGGGGAAAATTTGCCAATAGGCAGGCAGTCTTGGAGGCGGTCAAGTGTGGAATTCGCCTTTAGATTGAAGGTCATTTTCGCCTTTCTTGGACGCTGGTGCGCTGGGGAGGGGTGTTTTGTTTCGCTGCGTGCTGGTCGTCCTTTTTTTCTAAATGTTAGGGTGGGTGGTTTGTCTCTGCTGGTCGGTGGGCGTGTTTGCTTTTTTGGCTCGCTTTTCCATTTGTCACAGAGGGCTGGTTGAATAGTGCCGTTTGGCAGTGAGGTTTTTGTTCCCGCTTAGCGGGTCACGTGAAAAGCACAGAACAAGCTGGAAACAAAGGGACAATGCAAACAAAAACATGAGCATTACTCTCTAAATTGTCACAGCCTCCAGGTTACGTGCAGCACAACAACTGATCACATTGGTATTCTTCGTCAAAATGCCAAAAACACACACTAATTTTTCGAGGTGTGTACAATTCGCCTGTCCCTTCAGAAACAACATATCTACATTACTGAATATCTATTATTGTATCGTTATTTCAGTGTATTGAGAGGAATATGGTTCGGTATCGATGAACGATCAATTTAACAACTCATTGCAAGTTGGCTTGGTGGTGAATGGGATGGCGTAGCCTACAGTGAAATTACAATCGATTTTCGGCTTGTCGAGACCTGTTTGCTCGGGTCGTTCATATTCTGGTTTGGGTGAACGAAGGGCCTACGAAGTGTGTGTGTGTTGGGGGTGGTTCAGGGGGTGGTGTGTGTAATTGTTAATTACTGATAGTTTAGTTAAAGTACGGGTAGGGTTTGGTATTTAGTGCATTTTAGGCCTTGACGTTCGCGGATCACGTTAACAGCACAGTAAAGTTACCAACAACTATCGGTTCCAAAGTCGTTCATGAGGAATCAATTTGGGATATTGATGATTGAGCATTGTTTTTTTAAGTTCCTGGGATCTGAAAACTATTACAGTGATCCCCTTAATTTACGTACATAATATAGTTTTCTAACTCTTCCTAATCTTTTCTTGTACTTTTTCTGGCTCTTTTTGTAGTTATATTCTTTGATTCTCCTCTCTTATATGTTGTCTCTGGACTTCTACTCTTCATGTTTCCTTTTAACTTTCCCAAAAGCCCTAGTCACCTCAATCAGTTAGCATATTGTGTGATCTACCTTGCGTAATTGTATTCGCCGTCCAATTGTTTTTTAGCGTTTTAACCACCTATACTTTTCTATTCATTTTACGCAACTAGGAACCTTGGCGGTTGAGGGGCTACTGTATTCAGCCACCGTCCCAGACGGTTTGTCTGAGACGCGAAAAACACATTCCATACTTGTCTTACGTTTTCGGGAGATTATCCTAGCACCAAGATGTTACCATGCGATGGAAGCATTGTCAAAGACCTTTATATTCGATTCTTATAGATAAAAAAGCATTGCACGTGCCCTCGATTTTTACACTGTGAACTTTCAAATAAGGTTTATGAAACTGAAATGTCGCCCTCACATTCAAGAGAAAGTTATCTCTTGTTTCTATATGACAACTGTGGTCTTTGAGCTCCTACATGTGAAATGTTGCTTGTATTTTTTAATTAAAGATAGTGTTCACATACCCAAACAAGTACCTTATATATGTGAACGATAAATAACACGCTCTCCTTGCCATTGGCCAATCTTATTATAGTATGTGTATTAAAAGACACTGATTATACACGTTGTTGATTTATATTATTATTATATCTTTTTAAGACCATATAATTGTTTATGGGTAGATGTAATGCACAAATTCTGCGGCATGTTTCACAGTATCTATGGCTTTTGGGCCGGAGGGGTTGGTGAACCGATAAGCTGACCGGCTTTTGTTTTAAAATATGTTGATTGGATAGTGTGGGTGAACGTGGGGATGGATGTCGTCGTGGCTGTGCGTGTCATCCAAAAAAAAAAGAATATAATATTATACAAATTAGAGAACAACTGTTGTTCGTCAAATAACACATTTGTTGGTTGACTGAAGTGCTACGGTGGATGTTTCAAATAAGTGCTAAACGGCGGATATCAGAGGAGACCTTACGGCGAGTAACCTGTACACCTTCCCAATGAGAAGATTTTCTTTGTTATAAATTCAATAAAATGAGTGTTGAAGGTACCACGAGGTTAGTTCATGAGAGGTCCGCGAAGTGCCCGATGAGATAAGATATCAGATGAGTTCTACCGCTGGTAGTTGGGTGATGCTTTTGAAATTTGATCCTGCTTTCCATAACATATCTGTAAATAATGCACCAACCGCATACTGATCATCTGTAAAAGACAAAATAAATAGTAGTCCGTGACTGGAAAATAATTAGACATTTACACAATGTGGTACATCAAGATGGGTATTCAAATTAATTTAACTAAGTTAAACACCATTATGAAACAATGCATATAAATTGACAAATACTAAGCAATCTATCCGATCTATCAGACCGCTAATACGCTACATGAATTAGAATCACAAATACAAAACGATACATCCAAAATCGTTGCAAACAATATGATGAAAACAAAACCCAAATAACTAATTATGAACGCAAACAGTCCTAAAACAAAATAGTGAATTTTACTTGGAAACAGCGTAAGCTAGTCCTCTAAAACACGACATCACATTATCCCAAACACCAATAGGGAAAGTTCCAAAACCTTTTAAACACCTACAATATATCTTGAATCAATAAAAATAAACTAATATCACAAAATCAGAAAGTACTCAAAAGGATATGTACAGAACGAGGAAAGAAGTATTGGCACATCTGGAATCGCAAAGAATATTCATTCTGTCCTACTGAATAATCAATTATTTGAAATCTCTTTGACCTTAATGCCTAGCCTAAAGGTCTCTTAAAGCAAAATATGATCAGAAATGATGATAAAAGAAAAACATTGAACACCAAACGATTGTCTATAAAGTCTAGCACAAACACTAAAAATGATATTCCCAGAACCACAGAGACGTTTACAAACCCTTAACTGTAATATACATAACGTTGGAAAATACTTGTAATTGTCAAATGTAAGTATTCTACCGTAAGGATCGGTTTTTATATCATTAATAAATGCTATCATTTTCTCTTCTCTGATTATCTTGTCATATGATACACTTAATTTTGAAATGGTGGTTGCCATTCATTTTTATTTAACAATTTGAATATTTGTTCAGCATAGTTATAGTTTTGTCTTTTATATTCGATTCAATGATTAAAAAGTCGGGTGAATATTCATTGTTTCTTTTTCGAATATTGTTTGACCTTGTGTAGAATAAATGAAGGAAGTGATATCATTTCTTGATCGAAACAGTTTTGGGTAACTTGTTTTCGTAGGAAAGGTAATATAGACACCTAATCTGCTTCCTGGTTTTACTTTCATAATTCAGAGGATACTCATTTTAAATATATGTAATAAATGTCATGAGAGTAAAAAAAGAGCACTTTTTAGAAAAACATGATGAATTGATGTTTGTCGTCAGGTATGAATATTTTCCAGTTACAGAATCTGAACTGAATGTAGTTGTTTTTATTAACAAATTTATAGATCGTGATTTCTCCAGTCCATTTCGACCGTTTTCTCTTTTTTTTTAAATTCTGTTCTCTATTCTGTAATGACTACATGTCACGGTACATAAACAAACTTTAAATTATAATTATAATTTTAGTTATCCAACCTAATCAACCACATTGTTAATAGAATTTAAATAAATAATGGGATTGAAAAAAAAAATTAAATTTAACTTAAAGAGATGCCTCACGCACAAGTATATATGTCAAAGCATTTATTTAATGGTTTCAAAGATAGTATTACTATCAAATAAATCATTATTTTTTAAATGTGATGTAATAACAGCAACGTTGTTCTTTTTTTGAAGTAGTTGATGACCTATCAAGAGAAGAAGTTATATTTGGCACAAATTAATCAAATTAGGAATTGGATAAAGCATGTCTTCATATATTTTGTTCATGAAAAAACACAATACTTTCTTCCCCCACGTAAGGGTTTAAGTTTTTACATGCATTTAACAGCCACTGCGAAACCCGCAATGGTATAAACTTACTTATTTTATTGTTACTCCTTTCGTAACTACCGAGCTGCTTCCTGGTTTTACTTTCATAATTCAGAGCATACTCATTTTAAATATATTGAAAGTCTTTTTTTCTCATAACTGGCATTGGAAATGTTCACAATCTAAGTTGTGTCTATTACACAAGCAAATCGAAAGTCCATTAAACATGACACTATTTCTTGTGAACCTCTGTTACATCAGAGAGGTGTCTCCAATACACACATAGTTCAATTAAATCAGTTAAACAATACTTTGAAACTTCTTGACGCCTGTTTCTCACTTTCAGCTAACGCAGCTGTTTGGGTTAACCAAAGGTAATAACAAGATCCACGTAAAAAGCACAAGATCCAAACATACACGTATTATTTGATACCACTTTACTGATTATATAAGTATATGATTTTAAATCAGTTTGTGAACAATATTCGGAGGTTTGATTGACGCCTGTTTCTCACTTGCAGCTTACGCAGCCGTTTGGGCTGATCAAAGGCACGAATATGCCAGTGGCGTAGCCGGGGGGGGGGGGGACAAGCGAGGATACGTGCCCGGGTTTAGAGGGCGATGTAATGGGAGAATGAGAGTAAAAAAAGAAGCACTTTTTAGAAAAACATGATGAATTGATGTTTGTCGTCAGGCATGAATATTTTCCACTTACAGAATCTGAACTGAATGTAGTTGTTTTTATTAACAAATTTATAGATCGTGATTTCTCCAGTCCATTTCGGCCGTTTTCTCTTTTTTTAAATTCTGTTCTGTATTCTGTAATGACTACATGTCACGGTGCATAAACAAACTTTACATTATAATTATAATTTTACTTATCCAACCTAATCAACCACATTGTTAATAGAATTGAAATAAATAATGGGATTGAAAAAATTAAATTTAACTTAAAGAGATGCCTTAAGCAAAAGTATATATGTTAAAGCACTTATTTAGTGGTTTCAAAAATAGTATTACTATCAAATAAATCTGTTTTTTTTTAAATGTGATGTAATAACATCAACGTTGTTCTTTTTTTGAAGTAGTTGATGACCTATCAAGAGAAGAAGTTATATTTGGCACAAATTAATCAAATTAGGAATTGGATAAAGCATGTCTTCATATATTTTGTTCATGAAAAAACACAATACTTTCTTCCCCCACATAAGGGTTTAAGTTTTTACATGCATTTAACAGCCAATGCGAAACCCGCAATGGTATAAACTTACTTATTTTATTGTTACTCCTTTCGTAACTACCGAGCTGCTTCCTGGTTTTACTTTCATAATTCAGAGCATACTCATTTTAAATATATTGAAAGTCTTTTTTTCTCATAACTGGCATTGGAAATGTTCACAATCTAAGTTGTGTTTATTACACAAGCAAATCGAAAGTCCATTAAACATGACACTATTTCTTGTGAACCTCTGTTACATCAGAGAGGTGTCTCCAATACACCCATAGTTCAATTAAATCAGTAAAACAAAATTTTGAAACTTCTTGACGCCTGTTTCTCACTTTCAGCTAACGCAGCTGTTTGGGTTAACCAAAGGTAATAACAATATCCAAACATACACGTACTATTTGATACCACTTTACTGATTATATAAGTATTAAGTATTATTATATGATTTTAAATCAGTTTGTGAACAATATTCGGAGGTTTGATTGACGCCTGTTTCTCACTTGCACTTTACGCAGCCGTTTGGGCTGATCAAAGGCACGACATACCAGTGGCGTAGCTGGGGGGGGGGACAAGCGAGGATACATGCCCGGGTTTAGAGGGCGATGTAATGGGAGAATGAGAGTAAAAAAAAGAAGCACTTTTGAGAAAAACATGATGAATTGATGTTAGTCGTCAGGCATGAATATTTTCCACTTACAGAATCTGAACTGAATGTAGTTGTTTTTATTAACAAATTTATAGATTGTGATTTCTCCAGTCCATTTCGACCGTTTTCTCTCTCTTTTTTTAATTCTGTTCTGTATTCTGTAATGACTACATGTCACTGTACATAAACAAACTTTAAATTTTTACTTATTATTTAACTTATCCAACCTAATCAACCACATTGTTAATAGAATTTAAATAAATAATGGGATTGAAAAAAAAATAACTTAAAAAGATGCTTTAAGCACAAGTATATATGTCACAGCACTTATTTAATGGTTTCAAAAATAGTATTACTATCAAATAAATCATTATTTTTTAAATGTGATGTAATAACAGCAGCGTTGTTCTTTTTTTTTTTTTGAAGTAGTTGATGATGACCTATCAAGAGAAGAAGTTATATTTGGCACAAATGAATCAAATTAGGAATTGGATAAAGCATGTCTTCATATATTTTGTTCATGAAAAAACACAATACTTTCTTCCCCCGCATAAGGGTTTAAGTTTTTAAATGCATTTAACAGCCACTGCGATACCCGCAATGGTATAAACATTCGCCTTCAGGTTGAAGGCGATTTTCGCCGTTTATCTAGGGCTGCCTTTTTTGGACGGTGGTGTGCTGGGGAAGGGTGTTTTGTTTCGCTGCGTGCTGGTCGTCCTTTTGTAGTTTTTTAATATTTCAGTGGGGGGTTGGGCGTTTTGTCTCTGCAGGTCGGTGAGCGTATGTACTTTTTTTGGCTCGCTTGACCTGAGGTTCGTTTGTAAGAATGGGATGGTTTGGTAGTGCCGTTTGGCCGTGACGTTTTGTATCCCGTATGACGGGTCACGTAAAAAGCACCCGCAGTGGTATAAACTTACTTATTTTATTGTTACTCCTTTCGTAACTACCGAGCTGTCTGGAATGTGTTGAAAAGAATCCCTACAAAGAAAAATCTCTGTTTATCCGAGACAATTGTTAATCACTAAACTTATAAATGAGAGTATCATAAAAATACAGTGTGCTTTGTTTCGTTATTAAACTTTGTTTGACAATGAAAGATTAAAAACAAATCAATTAAGGAAGTGATTTTTTCACGAATCAAAGCAACTATTCATATCGTTAGCCTGTATGTAGGAAAAACAGAAGAGAAAATACACTTCTATGTTTTACTATCACAATTGAAAGCATGGTAAGTTTAAAAAAGTGGCAGTTACATTTTCTCACGAATGACCTTTATAACCATTCTTTACAATAACCTTTTATAGTTTATATTAACTTTGAATTAAATTGTGTAGATTCTTTTCAAATGCTATAATAAATGAATACGTCTATCGATACACAACAATTTGAAGCTCTCTTTTGATTTTGTTTTACCTTAAAGGGTTCAGAATATAGGGTTAACAACATTAATGTGATGATTGTATTCATTGATCGTTATAGCATTAAACTTATATTCGTGACACAAAATACCAGTTATAATGTTAGTGTTAATATTACCCTAATGAATGTTACAGCAATACAATATGCAAATACTGAACTAGAAATTTTCATAAAGAATGTCGCTGTCTTTTTTTTTCTTTAAGATACATTTCACCGTTCAAATAACGTAATGACTTAAAGTAATGACTAACCTTGATCGGTTCTAGAGATGTAGAAAGGGACTCAAACTGTTCCTGGGTACAGATGCGTCCAATGGTTGAGTTCTGATCACAATAAGTAACGTAGACTAAAAGCTCTTTAGTCCGTTATTAATGTGTAATGTTCCCGATAATCACAGCCCTCGCATTAGATTACTTACAGATTTATCGGTGGAAACCCGTCTGTTATTGAACAAGATAGGGCGACGTGTTATAGGATGGAGATGAGGAGAGGCCTTGACAAATAAGAGGTGTAGAAGGCTGGTATAATGTAAAGAGTTGTTAGATGTGATGAGAGTAAAGTGTATACGCGAGTTATCATCAGTCTATGATATATGATAAGTAGAAACACATGAGAGCGTTTTACTGTACTTTAATAATTATCTTGTTAGGAATTCACTGTTTATGCGTACATGGATAGTAAACGTATTTGATACTTGAGTCTGTGAGGGATAAAAACACTGAAATACGAAAATGTTGTGAGGCAAGACAACCTTGACCTTAGAATACTTTTCATATATTTAATGAGACGGAATTGATCTTGTGCGTGATAGTAAGTTGTGGACTGCATGAAAAACGAACAACAACATTACAAGACACCCATGTCTCTTTTGTAAGCCGACGAGGAGTGTGCATAAGTTTAAAACTTTATGCGGTACTATTACCAGCCCTATCGACGAAAAAATTATTCCAACCAGGATGCCAAAAGTATCACTCTCCCACGAAATATAATTTAAAGAGTGCTAAGCAATTTATGACTGCAACCCAATTTACTGGGCCAATAATTTCGGGATTATCCCCAGCCCACTCCTGCCTGTTTATATATATATGTCTTTGGAACTTCCCAAGCACAACTATTAGCGTAACTGGTGATGGACATGAAGTCCAAGTGTCCCTGAGTAGCGACAAAGCCAACTGTTGAATTACCACTACACGAGGTAATATAAATTTTAAACACATTAAATGTTACCTTTAAGTGAATAATAGTGTTTCTCAAATTTCCCTCATTTCAATAACAAGCAACTGGATATATTTGTCTGGTCTGGAACATGTCAGTTCAAAGTCAAAGTTATTATTCTGAAGTAAAGTAAGAGTTTTCATGTCACAGAGGAGAGGTGAAGGAGGATGATAAATTGTAAACATACGGTAAGTATGCTGTAGGAGAGTAGCATGTATAATATTATGATCATAATCGACCAATGGCACTTGGTACGTTCCAGCATCTTCTGGTTGGAGGTTTAGAACTGTAAAACCAAAATCATAAAAATGCAATGAATAATTTTCAAGTGAGTAATTAAAACAAATATTGATTGACTATATGCTCACCATTTGACCATAACAGCTCAGTTTCAGCAAAAGTACGGGTAGATGTCACTCCGATGTGGGCCATCTCAGTGAAGTTCAACTGAAATCGAAGTATATATATATATATTATATATATATATAATTCATATTTATATGAAAAGGAAATATCTCAGAAGGCAAAGTCACATCCTACAACAGAATAAAAACCTGTCAATCTGATAGCTGGTCCATCTTGACAATTAAAATTACAATCGATACACTCAGACAATGACATTTACTGGGGACATTACGACGAATAAAATAAAAAATTGTAAAATCTCCATTTGTAAAGATATCTGATCTTTAACAATGATTATCCTGTACGTTACGAACACCGCTGTCTAAATCTGCAGTGTCGTCTTTAACAATGTTTACGCTGTGCTTTAAAGCGACCGCCGACTAACTTTGCAGTGAAGTCTTCTTTCGATAGAAACCAATAGTAGACAGTATTCTAGAAGAGGTTAAGGATTGTGCGCATGCACGGAAGTGTTAACACAGGAAAATAAAATACTTTGGTCACAGTATTCAGTGAAATAATATAAGTATTTCTCAATTCCTGTTAATCTGCCTTCGGAGTGTTGATTGTAGAAGGCAAAGAACCAATGTTTATTTTTCTCGCTTATCCTTTCAATGCTCAGCTTACCATTTGTTACTCTCAGAGAATGGATGATGATAACAAATGTACGAGTTATCTCTTTCATAGTTTCCATTTGCAAACCATATGACTATATGACAGTAATGTGTTTATATACAGGTAAAAATAAACTAAACGCTGGTTATGCGAAATAATCCTCTGACGCTGTACAAAGCTTTTGCGCCCGGTGCTTGGCTAAGTAACTTTTAAATGTTAAAGAATCGAAATCTCATTGATATTTCAATGAAATACTGCGTGAAATCTTAAAAAAATGAAACGAAAATCGCCTTCAACCTGAAAAGCGAATGTCACACTGACAAGGTTGTGCAGAGATGTCGGTGGTTTTCTTAAAAAACAAACGGATGTGAACTGAATATGACAGAATGTTTCACATAGTGAACGTAGGGCAAGCAATGTCGCTTATTCCACTATTTAAATCTACCATGAGCCCACACTACATCTTCACCCATTCGACATACACCAAAACGGTAACAACAGTCCACTTTTAATTACAAAAATATGCTGCCTCAACTAGGTCACCACGCAAAGGTTATAAGTATTTCCTAATATTTGTCCTAATATTTGTCCTAATACTTGTCATTTAGCCTTTGAAGAAGATCCTGCTAGAATCGAACGTCAGGCCAACTTACTTTTACACATTCTCCCACACAGACTCTCTAGTGGATAAGCAGTTTGCTAACAGTTTTATTTTATTCTAATATTTTCATCATACTATTTTAGGCTCTAAGGTCAAAATCTTATGTGAATCATGCAATTGTGCCGTCTTCCATGGTTATAACATGTTCTAATGTAGCTATATCCGCCACTGTGTGCAGGGTCTCCGTTTCTTAAAATTGAAGACTATTAAACAACATAACAAGGCTTCTTTGTATCACTGTACTTATCAATAAATATCACTTGAAGAAAGTTCACGTGTTTTTGTACGTTAGCGTTGAACGTTTACAAAAATGAACCTGGCAATGACAGGACAGGAATACCAGGAGGCGCCTGTAAAATGGAGCTTGGGATCAAAAACAAGAAGTCCCTTAACCATACCCACCAGCCCACCGACTTCGGAGCAACGTGTGCAAGGAAACACTGAGCTTAAAGTCATTTTGGATTAAAATTGGATACTTCAACATTAACGGGGAATAAGCAGTTAGAAAAGTAAAAGCTTCTGTTGGTGCGATTTAGTATTCAGAAATTGGTCTTGGATAGTTTGTTAAATTTGAACGATTCTTTTCTTCTTGGGGTGGGGGTATATGTTAAGCGATGGCTATACAAATAATGAATAGACACTTTTCTCTTTCATAGCATTTGCGTACACGGTTGATAATAAAAAATGACAAGAAACTCACCTGGATTACTTTTAGAGATGTTAAACTCACATCGGCCAGAATACTGCGGTGTAGAAAAGAACTCTAGCTGTTCCTGAGTAGCGATGAATCCAACGATTGAGTTCTGATCACAAGACATGACGTTAATAGAAAGCTCTTGAATACCGTTATCATCTGTGTAATGTTTCTGAAAATCACAGCCCTCGGGCTCAATCATTTCCAGATTTATCGGTGGAAACCCGTTTGTTATTGAACAAGATATAGTTACGTGGTAGGAGCCAGATGGGGATGAGGATGGGCCTTGACAAACAAGAGGTGTAGGAGGCTGATAGACTGTAAAGAGATGATAGGTATAATGAGAGAAAAGAGTATACGGGGAGTAAGAATCAGTCAATGACAGATGATAAGTACCAGCATCCTGTCGTTGAAGGTTTAAGATGGAGAAAGAAAAATCAACTTTAGTAACTTCAGGCCAGGAGTAAGACCGATCTTCCTCGATATAGTCTACTTTTACTTGAAATAAATATCGATTGACTGTCTGATTCTGTCTCAATTGTTTACCGTTGTAGGAGTAAATTGGTTTAGAGGGAACATCTCCATTAGTACGTCCGGTAAAGTTCATCGCTACTCGTAAACCATCTATATATATATATATGTTATCTATATATAATTCAATATGATCTTTGTTAACAGCAATATCCGGGAACGAGAAGTCACAGCCTAGCATAGCATAGCATTCCTTTGAATTTACTGTTTGTCCTTCTGTGCAGTGATAGTTACAACCAATTACGTTACAAGTATATAATACCAAGAAGATGGCAAGATGAAAGAACTTTGAAACAATGAAACCATCCATGTTTTAATAACTAACGACTTTTAAAGTTGTCCAACGTCGAAGACGTGCGTTTGTGACCACTTTTATTTGAAAACTATAATGAGAGATAGAAAGTGATCTTTGTTAAAATGCGCATGCGTTAATTTGCTTCCAACTGTGCATGACTGGAAATATATTTCCGACATGACAACATGCATGCACGAGTGTGTTTCGAATTTTAAACATCGCTTTGTTTTTTTCTTAACTTCAGCAGTTATATTAGCTAAGATGTAGGATAATGATTTTAATATAACATTGTTATTTAATGACCCAATATATTTTTTAAGGGTGTGTGTATGAATCGTTTGTTGTCCTTGTTTTCGTTCTTGCTATTTATTTAATGCTTAAACTCGGCTTTTAAAACTGTAGTACCCTCCAGTAACGTTAAATCAAGTTTTAGTACATAACGAATGTCATTACTATACTTTCATACTGAGTTAGACCGAGAAAACAGAGAATGAGAATGCAACGTGGGGCTTGAAATGAAACACTGACAGATATACATTATCTTCATCATTTTAAAATGATACATTCATCGAAAACGGATTGACTGTACCTGGAAGTGATGACGCTCTCACGTGAAACATCTGCCCTGGTGACCTGACGAGTGCATTCAAAATGTGATGCAACAGTGTGTTAACAAAAAATCCGGATTTACTATTCTTTTTCTTTTTTTGCTTTACATTTCACATCGAGGTGAATAAATATTTTCATTGTTCTCGATCATCCGCATCGACTTACTTTTAGTGTTACTTGATCACAGTTTAAACACAACAGGCTCTTGGACTCATATGGCAGGAAGATTATTAAAACGCACTTACAAATGGTGAGACCTTTATTTACCTTCCATTGCTTTTTATGGTAAAATCCTTCACCATTACATATAGAATAATTTATGGAATATAATTAATCGCATTGTTCATTGTGCCGTTATCATGTCATTTATATTAACTATGCACACCTCGTTTTCAAAGAATATGTAAAACTTTGTCAAAGAACTGAACAACAGTCTCAATTTCGATTGTCCTCTAACCCACCTTACCTAATAAATAACCATCCGTATATAATGGCAGTTCTATAATGTGGAAATATATTCAAATTCACTTCAGAAAACGAAAACGAAAAGACACCTGATATGATCCTTGTTAGCGAATAGTTAGAATCATTTCTTATTGAACACTATGTTTTTTTTCCCCAATAGCTAATAACTTGGATATTTCTGTCCCTTTTTTCAATCAAAGTAACTTCTTACATCAACGCATGTAAAGAAATTTAAAATTTACAGTAACGTAGTTTGAGATGTGTCAAAGAGTTTGGTTACTCTGAACATGTGTCTATAACACTCGACGGCTTTTAGTCATACATAACTGAGTATGAGTAGATAAATGTTAGGTAGAGCTTACCAAATAGACGGTATGTGTGTTGCAATACAGTCGGGCCGAAAGTCTTGTCGCTGTTTGTAGTCTGTATGTCAACTTGATAAGTTCCAGCATCGTCTAGTTGGATATTTAGGATTGAGAAATTAAAGTAATAAAAGCAATTCCCATGGCCACAATCAAGATATTCGGTTTGGAATAGATAACGATCATAAGTATGATCTTCATACTCCCAGAATATTCCAGAGAAAAGAAAGGGAGCTCGAAGAACATTACCATCGGTAGCCAGCTCGGTGAAGTTCAAATATAATTTAAATATATATAGATATATATATGTGTGTGAAAATGAAATATTTGGAAACGATAAGTCACAACCTTCAACCATATAACAGTCTGTTGAATTTACTGTAGGTCCATCTTGACAGTGATTATCACAATCAATATCTGCGGAATATGAAAAAGTGAACAGAAAAATGAAAAAACAATGTAAAACAGGTGCAAATCCCATATCGCGGTATTGTGACAATTATTCACAGTAAATTTGATGCATTTATTGCAATACTTCGCGCGTCTGTTTGTAAAGCGAGGAGCGCTGTTAATGAATCAAAACAAGGAGTCGTTCTTAAGGACACCCGTACATGCGCACATGTGTGTGTTTTCAAAATGAAAATGACCAGGCTGACAATGAATTTTTTTCTTTATGGCTACGTGACAATAACAAATAATTTACTTGTAGTTTCGAGAGAAGGAAGTCTGCTGATGTCTGTAGTGACATCATAACCTTTTAACTGGTAATTTTAATGGATACAAAGCACTTGTAATCGCTTGGATGATTTTATTTTATATATGCAAGTCAAACATGTATTGAATTCCCTCTGTCTGCTTTGCTTGTTTTGTAAGAAAGCATGCGTTAAGCTATTAAAGTATGCAATTGATTGTCGAGTCTCGTGAATTTTACATAATTACTATCTTACTTAACCAGATTCACCACTGAATTGTTATATGTATCTATTAAAGACAGAAAACATATCTTTAAGGCTTAAATGAGGAATCCTTTGACGCAAGTTTTTATATTTCAACAACTAGATAATTGTAAGTAATCAAGGTGAGACACCCTCATAGACTTTAGCTAAAAATGTCCTTTTTAAAAGTCGTACATAGTAGGTAACGCAGGTAATTGTAGCCATCTATTGTAATATTTTAGAGAGAATATTTCAAATGTTGTTTCTTCCTTTCCACAGTTTCCAAGATGGTTTAACAATATTAACATGGTTATATATGAAACTTAAAACCGACCATTTGGTTGCCTAGCTTTTCTTCTACAATTCAATGCTCCGGCCGAATGCTCCAACAACGATGTGGAGTGCATCCTGAGCAGAGAGAAGTGAAGTGCGGGCTACTCGTCCAGGGGGTAGGTTGTATGTCCCATGCAGCCCCTGCCACCCGTCCCGCCAACCCAGAAGACTTTTCAATGAATTTGATGACTATTAAAAATAATAGCCGTACAACCCTATGGATATCACGTGGTTTGAATTGGAGATTTCATTCATGACAATAGTCCATTATTAATTAATTACGATTTGTTACGTCATTTCAGATATTTACAATTTAAAACAGTAAGCTTCTATATTATTTCTTGATTTGTGTTAAATGCGTTTCATTTTGAAATCCTATAAAACGATTAATCCAGAGTGCTATTATCAATTGGTTTATATTCTATAAGGATTACATGTTCAGATCCTTTGACTTATTCAATTACCTTTCTTCATTCAGGTGTGTAACAGGGGACCTGTGTATTACTCATTGTATACAACGTCCCTGTCGATTCTCATGGCTTTACCATGTAAAACTGGTTAAGGTGGGTACCAAATAATCAGATAAAACTGATGTGTTATAAATTATGACCGGTTGCTACTGAGAAGGACACACAATCCTATGCATATGTGGATTGACTGGACTAACCACTCAGGTTTCAGTTTATACTGACTGCTGTCTCTTACTCAAAGTACAAACTGATATTTCGGGGGGGGGGGCGGAATAACCACTGTTGATATTTGCAATTCCTCGGGTTCGGACGGGCTTCCGAGGGAGTTCTACCGAACCTTTTGGGCTATAATTGGACCCGATATCAGAGCCGTCTTCGAAGACGCCTTCCAAAACGGACTGTTAAACCAGAGTCAACGTCTGGGTATGATTACTTTGCTTTCCAAGTCTGGGACCCCTTAGATCCTCGTAACAAGCGCCCGATTAACTTGTTAAATGTGGATTACAAGTAGCTGGATAAGGCTTTGTGCAACCGCCTTGCACTGGCTATGCCGCATCTTGTGGGTGATCTCCAGACTTGTGCAGTGAAGGGTCATTGCATCCAGCAGAACTTTTGGATGATGCGCGACTTTGTTATTGAGCGTGATCTGCCTTGTGCATTGGTCTCTCTTGACCAGCCGAAGGCCTTTGACATGGTGGGTCGCGGTTTTTTAATGAATGTATTGGAGACGTTTCAGTTGCACCCACATTTTTTTAAATGGATTTCTTTTTTTGTATCAGGAAAGTTTCAGTTCTTTGATCGTTCATGATCAATCTCCGAGTTATAATCTGGTGAAACGCTACACTCCAGCTAGGGCATTACGGTCCCAAAGTCATCTTTCTCTTGTTATTCCTCGAACTAACAAAGTCACATATCGAGATCGTTCTTTCAGTGCAGCAGGTCCTAAACTCTAGAATTCTCCTCCTCATCACTTGGAAAATGTCACATCTATTGACACTTTTAAAAAGCATTTAAAAACTTTTCTTTTTAGGCTTGAGTATGGGCATTAATCTTATTCGTTGTTTTATTCTCATTACTGTGCCCATTTTTATGTATATTTATCTTTTTATGTTCTTTATTGTGCTTTTTAACCCTGTCTTATATCATTTTCTTATTTTTACTGCTGTTGTTATTACTTTTAGGTTTTCTTAAGTTTGGTAATTTTATATTCCAAGCATTGGTTCTTTTGTACAGTGCTCTTGAGCATGTTTTATTTCATGATAACAGCACTTTAATATTTGGTATATATTATATTATATCGTAAATGGGTTTTTTTCAGAGGTTTTTAACTTCGAGAGGGTGCGACAGGGGTGCCCTCTGTCTCCATTATTTTATGTTTTGTTTAAAGAGTCCCTCTCCCGTCTCTTGGAAAGGGACTCTGGACTTGTTCCATTCGTTGTGCCAGGGGGTGCCAAAGTGAAATGCGTTCAATATGCAGATGACGTCACGTGTGTTGTTTCGAGTCTGGGCTCCTTTCGTGCCCTCTCGCAGGATTAATCTATCTTTGAGAGAGCTACCGGGGCGAAGTTGAATCCGAACAAGACAAAGGGCCTTCGCCTTGGTAGCTGGAGATACAGAGACTTACCATTCAGTGCATCGTGGTCGGATCAGAATATCACAATTATTATACATGGTTCGGCTACGATGCACCTTGTCATGTCACCTAGAACGAGAGGGCTGAGGTATTTGAGAGCAGGCTCAAAACCTTTGGCACCCGCTGGCTTTCGATCTTGGGGAAAGTCACCGTTATTAATCGTTTTGTTTCACCCATCTTGTGGTACCCGGGCGCGGTGTAGCCAATTCCACGTCGCGTCCTGGTGCGGTTGGAGAGAGCGATATTTTCATTCATTTGGTTGGGTGGTACAGAGCTTGTCAAAAGAATCTAATGTACCAAAAACTTGAGAAAGGGGAGGGGGTAAAAGTGGTTCATCTGGGAAGTAAATTGACTTTTTTTTGTTATTTAAGCAAATGTTTGTAGCGGGAACTGACCCAGGGTTGCCTTGTTTATATTTTGTTACGATTTGGGGGCGGGTTGCACTTGCGTCGATGGGTCCCGGCGCTGTTTAGCAACAGAGAACCACATAGTAGTACTCCGAGCAGAGTGGTGCGTGTCATTTGTTCCGCTTTTTATTAGTTACCTCTGTTGACCTGTCACGATCGGCCCTCGTTCACAGTTCCTTGCGGGAAAGTGCCTTGAATGCGTTATTTGTACAGGGACGTCATCCTTCCGAAGTATGGCGTTCAGTGCATTCAAGCCTAAATAGTTGCAGGCTCCGAGATCTAGCTTGGAGAATTGCACACGGTGCCATTGGTTACCAATCTGACCAATCTGAAAAGGTATCATTGGCTATTGGGTGATGGACTGTGCCCAACTACCGACTGTGACAGCTTTTGGCATTGTTCCTTTGTTTTTAGCTTGTGGGAGTGGTTTCAGACCTGGACCGACCGTGTAAAGAGAGACCGTTCATGGTCGGTAGGACAGGGCTTTGTTTTATATGGGGTAGATCCTCCAGTTTGTTCTGTTGCTGTGTTGCACCGTGTTGTTTGTGTCTGTGCTGTTTTGGAGGAAAATAAACTTATTTGGAGGAATAGATGCAATACAGTTTTAAGGGGAAAATTTGCCAGTAGGCAGGCAGTCCTGGAGGCGGTCAAGTGTGGCATTCGCCTTCAGATTGAAGGTAATTTTCGCATTTTTTGGACGCTGGTGTGCTGGGGAGGTGTGTTTTGTTTCGCTGCGTGCTGGTCGTCCTTTTGGGTTTTTTGTTTAAATGTCAGGGTGGGTGGTTGGTCTCTGCTGGTCGGTGGGCGTGTTTGCTTTTTTGGCTCGCTTTTTTATTTGTCAGAGAGGGCTGGTTGGATAGTGCCGTTTGGCCGTGACGTTTTTGTTCCCGCAGAGCGGGTCACGTGAAAAGCACAGAACAAGCTGGAAACAAAGGAACAATGCCAACAAAAACATGAGCAATACTCTCTAAGTTGTCACTGCCTCCAGGTTACGTGCAGCACAACAACTGATCACGTTGGTATTCTTCGTCAAAATGCCAATGCATAGAATAACTTTTCATCTAGGCAAACACATACTAATTTTTCGAGGTGTGTACAATTCGCCTGTCCCTTCAGAAACAACATATCTCCATTACTGAATATCTATTATCGTATCGTTATTTCATTGTATTGAGAGGAATATGGTTCGGTATCGATGAACGATCAATTTAACATTCGGTTTGTCGGCTTGTCGAGACCTGTTTCCTCGGGTCGTTGGTATTCTGGTTTGGGTGAATGAAGGACCTACGGACGGGCCGACCGTTTTTACTTTAGTAGATGTTTCGTGTTCAGTTCGGGTGTGTGTGTTTTTTATTTGAGGGAAAGGGTCCGTTCAGGTGGGTGGTATGTGTGTAATTGTTAATTGCTGATAGTTTAGTTAAAGTATGGGTAGGGTTTAGTGCATTTTAGGCCGTGACGTTCGTGGATCACGTTAACAGCACATTAAAGTTACCAACAACTATCGGTTCCAAACCACTAGGTGAACCATATTACGCTCGTTCATGAGGAATAAATTAATTACGTACATAATATAGTTTTCTATTATTTTCTAACTCTTCCTAATCTTTTCTTGTTCTGTTCCTCTTGTACTTTTTCTGGCTCTCTATAGCCTGGTTTGCATGGCTGTAGGTGATAGGTAGGGTGGACGGGGCGAGGTCATATTTGCATTCAAAGAATTGTTGTGTCTTCTTTCTCTTTTTTTTCAGTTATCTTCTTTGATTCTCCTCTCTTATATGCTCTCTCTGGACTTCTACTCAACATGTTTCCTTTAACTTTCTTAGCAGCCTTAGTCACCTCAATCAATTAGCATATTGTTTGATCTACCTTGCATAACTGTATTCATTGTCTTTATCTATTCGCCGTTCAATTGTTTTTACTCTTTTACCAACAATACTTTTCTATTCACTTTACGCAACTTAGAACCTTGGCGGTTGTGGGACAAGTGTATTCAGCCACCGTTCCAGACGATATGTCTGAGACCCGAAAAACACATTCCATACTTGTCTTACGTTTTCGGGAGATTATCCTAGCACCAAGATGTTACCATGCGATGGAAGCATTGCCAAAGACCTTATAGATTAAAAGTATTGCAAGTGCCCTCGATGTTTACATTGTGAACTTATTAAAATAAGGTATATGAAACTGAAATGTCTCCCTCACTAAATGACAAACTGGTCTTTGAGCTCCTACATTTGAAATGCTGCTTGTATTTTGTCATTACCATAACGTCATTTCGGCTATTCTTTCAAAGTTAATTAAAGATAGTCTTCACGTACCCAAAATAAAATTGAATAAAAATGAATAAAATTATATTTATTTAAATGAATAGATTATTACGTATATTGTTTTAATATGGTGTAAATGTGTGAGACAAAATACAGTTAGTAGAACCTTAGCCAACATTGCCAAGTGAATTATTTGTATTCATTTCCAATGAATGTAAGCGTCATTAGGCTTGGGAAAGAAGCGCGCCATTAATTTTGACTTCTGTGTAATTTTAATAGAGACATAGAAAATAGATAAAGATGATTAGGACGTAACGGAGACTCACGTTTGAAGAATATAATATCAGCGTAACTAGGGGATGGCCGTTTGGCCGGATGGGTTGGTGAGCCTGTTTGCGGACCGGCCTTTGTTTTAGAAAATTAGTTGATTGGAAAGTGTGTGTTAACGTGGGAATGTATGTCGTTGTGGCTGTGCGTGTCATGTAAAAAAAAAGAACATATAGTTCTCTAATTTGTATAACAACTGTTTCTCTTCATACAACCTCATATAGAAGTAGTGTCATTATATTTATTACCCTCTTTTACTCTAGTTCAATGGACGAAATAAATTGCGTAACATTGTGAAGAAACGTTCTTATTTTTTGCTTTTTACGAAAACTTTACCAAAATTGCTGTGTATTTCAGATCAATGAAATCATAAGTAACAAAAACAAGCAAAATGCTTGATATTTGTGTTTTAATCTGTCACGGTTTTGTAGTCTGACTTATTTCCAGAAGATCCTCTCACTGAATTTTGAAGTTTATCTTATCTGCCAACGACCGAAAGTTAACCTTCTTTAAAATAGATTCTTAATACCGTAGCTATACCAGGTGAAACTAAGCGTTTTGGTTAATAAAAAGTGAAATGCTACGATGGATACCAACTTTTTCGGAGTGATCTTAGATGTTCGAAATAAGTTCTATACGGCGGATATCAGATGACACTTGTACCTAGTGTGCTTTTTACGTGCTAAGAAAACGGACACGGACCAAAGGTCAGCAAAAACAATCCCAGTCTGCAAAACAACAACTGAAACCCATCAATCTCTCACTAACGCAGCGTTTAACGTGCCGCGAAAAGGACACGGACCCAAAGGCCAACAGAAGCAAAAGAAATAAAACACTACAAACCGGCCCCCAAAAGCCAACCCCAAACCACAAACAGTAACCTAGTAACCTGTTCACCTTACCAATGAGAAGATTTTCTTTATTATAAATTCAATAAAATGAGAAATGTTGAAGGTACCAGGGGTTAGTTCATGAGGGGTACGTGAAGTGCCACGAAGAGATAAGAATCTAGAGGCAACGGTGATACGGAGAGTACCAAATTGGAACCTCAATAAGTAACATGTGAGCACCAAACTGATATAGGAGGAATAGGTGTAATATAGTTTTTAGAGGAAAATTTACCAGTTGGCAGGCAGTCCGACATTCGCCTTCAGGTTGAAGGCGATAATCGACGTTTATCTGGGGCTGGGGAGGGGTGTTTCGATTCGCTTCGTGCTGGTCGTCCTTTTGTGGTCTTTTAAATGTTTGAAAGGGTGGTTGGGGTTTTTGTCTCTGCAGATCGGTGGGCGAATTTCCTTTTTTGCTCGCTTGACTCGTTTGTCAGAATGGGATGGTTGGGTAGTGCCGTTTGGCCGTGACGTTTTGGATCCCGCAGAGCGGGTCACGTAAAGAGCACCAAACTGATATAACATGAGTTCTACCGATGGTACAGTACTTTGGTCATGCTTTTGAAAGTTCCGGATAGTTGATCCTGTGCCAACCGCATACCGACCATTTGCAAAATACAAAATAAATAGTAGTCCGGGACTAGAAAATTAAGTAGTCCTTTACAAAATGCGGTACATCAATATTGGTGCAACTAATTTATTCACCATTATGAATACAATGCATATGAATTCACACATACCAAGCAATATATACAGACAGCTATGCGCTACATGAAATATGATTTTGAAACACAAACCAAAATGATACATACAAAACCTTTGAAAGCAATGACAAATTCAAAACCCAAATAAGTAATGATAATCGTAAAAAGCGCTATAACATAGTGAAGTTTACTTAGCAGCAATGCAAACCTATACAAAGTCCTCTAACACACGACATCACGTCATCCCAAACACCAATAGGAGGAGATCCAGAAACTGTAATGAAACACCTGCAATATATCCTGAATCAATCAAATTGAAGGAAAAAAACGAATTTATCAAAATCAGAAAGGACTCAAAAGGATATATACAGAACCGAGTAAAGAAGTAATGCCACATCTGAAATTGTAAACAATACTCATTCTGTCGTGCGGAAAGATCATTAATTTAAAAACTCTTTGAACTTAATGGCTAGCCCGACGATACCAAAAACGTCTCTTAAAGCAAAATATGATCAGAAATGATGATGATGGTTTCCTACAAATACTAAAAATGATATTTCCAGAACCATGGGAACATTTACAAGCCTTTAACTATGATATATTATATACACTTTTAATTGTCAATGTCAGTATTCTACTATATGGATGGGTTTTTTAAGGTATGTTATATATGAAATGCTATCATTTTCTCTTCTGTGATTATCTTGTAATGTGATACACTTAATTTGGAATGTTCTTTTCAATTCTTTTACATTTAACAATTTAATTATTTCTTTCTGTAGAGATATAGCTTATGATAGTTTACATTCGATTAAATAATTATAACCTCAAGTGGATATTCATTGTTTCTTATTGAAACATTGTTTAATCTTGTAGAATAAATAAATGTAGTGACTTCATTTTTTGATTGCAACAGTTTTGGGTAATTTAACTTGTTTTCGCAGGAAAGGTAATAAAGAGATATATTCTCCTTCCGGGTTTTACTTTCAGAATTCAGAGCACACTCATTTGAAATACATTGAAAGTATTTTTTTCTCAAGAATCGCTTTGGAAATATTCACAAGTTAACTTGTGTTTATTACAGGGTTAATGGATTAATGCTTTATTACAATTGCAATGATTACTCTGTAAACGAATATAAACATGAAAATAATGACAGTTGCGTATAAATAGAAACTTTGTTTAAATCAGCATATGAACTCTCATAAATAGGTGTTATCGATCAGCGAAGATGACACATAATTACATTAGGTGTCATTAATATTTTCACTTACCCAGGAAATAATATACTATTAACGTTAAAGCAGTTTTAACTTGACTAAAAGCTTTCATGGAGAACATAAGGTTGACGTTCATTAACATGCTTGTACCTGATGTCTTCATCAAGCATATGGAAAGTCCATTAAAAATAACACTATTGCTTGTGAACCTCTGTTACTTCACAGAGGTGTCTACAATACACACATAGTTCAATTAAACCAAAGCCAAATAACAGTAAAAATGATATTCTGAACCTTCATTAACGCCTGTTTCTCACTTTTAGCTAACGCGGCTGTTTGGGCTAACCAACGGTAATAACAAGATCCAAACATACACGTATCATTTGATACCACTTTACTGATTATATAAGTCAAGTATTATCATATGATTTTAAATAAGGATGTGAACACGTATTAATGGATACGTATATATTACCTTTAGTAATGTTTCATCTGGTATAATAGTCTACGGGGACATTAACTAAGGAAATGCTACAAGGCAAGACACGATTAACTTTATAACATTTTGCAATGTATGTTTTGAAAATCCTATTACCAACGTCCACAAGATGATAGTCACATCCACGCCCCTTATCTCATATACTTTGATTCTAGATAGGCGTATTGATGACAGTTCCATGTGTACTCAATATTATAATATTCACTTAAAATGATTGTTTATTAGTGGACCCCAATAGATCCCGCAACAACAAAGGAGTCTTTCCATTATAGAACTTTTCCTTAACTTCATAAAATCAACGATATATATATATATTTCAGTTCAACATATATCCAACTGTTTTTAAGCTGTGCGTTAACGTTCCCGCAGACATATTCTGCAATTTTTACAGTTAAGTGCTTCTGCAGATATGAAGGAAAAGCCCAAGTTTTATTACTCTGCTTGGTATCACGAACTATTGAATCCATGATTCATCAGTAAATTTTCGGGCAGATACGTCACCGATACGATACAATTCGGTATTGTTCAGCTCTAATCGAAGTACTGAATAATATTTGCATGACAGTGAAATCATATGGAAAGAGAAAGTCACATCATCCCACAACCCGAAAACAATCTTTTTATCTGATAGTTGCTTCATCTTGACAAGAAAAATCCATTCAGTGCCTTCGTGAAACGTTATCAGGAACATTTCGAAAAATAAACCAGGAAGACGGGAAGACTCCATATTGAATTATTCCAGTTTACAAATTTCTTGCAATGGCTTTATACGTTGTGCATTCACTACCGTTCCTTTCATATATTATAGTTTCCCATGGTACACAAAAGTACGGACATATATGTTTCGGTGTGACACACCTCGGTGACATTCCACTCATATGTAAGTATATCTATATGATATTTATATGAAGAAGAAATATTAGAGAAGGCAATGTCAAATCATAAAACTTCGAATAAGTTGATCCATCTTCACTATAAAAATAGCAATCAGTTCCTTTTGGAAAACTACGCTAGCAGGAACATTGCGAAGGATAATACAGAAAATGTAAAATCACTGCATTGCAAGATTTCGTCTCAATAAATATTCGACTGTCTTTAAGCTGTGCGTTAACGATATTGCCGCAAGCTCTTTTTACAATGGCCCGTTCCGTCAAAAGATTAGGATTGAACTACCTAACTTCATTTAATTATAATCTAAGTACTATATAATATTAATATAGAAAGCAAAACTCATCTCCTACAATCAACGAACAAACTGTTGAACTGATAGTTGGTCTTCCGTGACAAAAAAATATATAAAAATGTATCTTGGAAATGTCGTTAGCAGTAACAAAACGAAAAATAAACCAGAAAATGGAAAATCTGTTCATTATAAAATCTTAGTTTAATTAAGATTGAAAACAAATCATGAACTTACGATGCATAATCTCCATGTGAATGCTTCTTACGTGACCCGTCCTTTCGGATCAAAAACGTCACGGCCAAACGGCACTACCCAACCAGCCCATTTTTACAAACAAGACTCAAACTCCATGTGAGTATTGTACTTGGAATGCATAACCCTTGAATCTACGAATCACATCCCAAAACAGCTGATTGTACGCAATTTTACGGCCAGATTTGTCTACGGTGTGAGTTGTCGCCATGAATTTGAACACTTATCGAAGTACTATATATTTGTAAAGGCATCCAATAATACACATAAGTACGGACAGATATGACTAAATACTAGTTTATTAAATATACATTTTTGGAGAGCCAGTCTGACATCCTAAAGACAACAATGCTGATTTATAGTTAGGTTTCCGGCAACAAAGTCACAATCAGCATGCGGAACGTTTCTCTAGCAGGAGCATTACGAAGAGGAAGACAGGAAAGGTAAAATATCCATATTGAAAGATTTCATTGCAATGAATCATCAAATGTGTTCATGTTGTGTGTTAGTTTACAGAGAATTAATTCTGTTGTCGATTTTGCCACATTGCTTGATAACAAATTATGAACGTTCGACTCCGTGTGAATATCTACTTGGAATAAATAACGATTGAAGTTATCATCCAGATCGAAAGGAACATTTAATTGTACACAAAAGAACGAACAGATATGTAGCCGCTCTGTGATATCTCGGTGATGTTCAGCTCTAATCTAAGTACTATATAATATTTATATATAAAATATATAGAAAGACCAGGCCACACAATAGAAAGACAGGCGAATAACAATATATTGATCTCATAGTTGATCCATCTTGACATTAATAAAGAAAATCAATATTCTCGAGAAAAAAGTGCATTTTCCTTTTAAAATAGTTTAGAAGGTGTAGGTTTGAAAGAAACAAGAAAACATGATCATAATCACTGTGTGAGTATTCTTCCCTGAGCATATAATCTTTGAATCTTAGATACATCTCCGAGAAACAGCCGATTGTACGCAACACTACGATCAGATTTGTCTCCGGTGTAAGTCATCCCCATGAGTTTCATCACTATATCTAAGTACTATATTTATGAAAACGAAATATTTGTAAAGGGGAAGTGATATCTACAGCCAAACAACATATTATTGATTTTTAGTTGCGTTAATAACAGAGAATTAATTATGTTATCCCGTTTTCTAGTTGCAAGTTTAGGATTGAAAAACAAATCATGGAAGTAAGATAGATAATCTCCGCTTCAAGTCGCATCAAACATCATAACATTGTACTGGCAGCCCCAGATAAACTGCAAAATCACCTTCAACCTGATTATCCTCCGCATAAGGGTACTTTTTAAGAAAAAGTCGCCCAGGAAAGAAACTGGGCACGAAAACCAAACTACCAAACGACTGATACGCTCTCAACCCCAGTCCCCTCGTATCGGGACTGTGACTGTGTGATCATCGTCGGGTGTGCATCACCATTCCCCTCGAAAGGGAACCGAAACCAAACTACACATGATCTTGGCCAAAAGGCCGCATAAGGGTATAACTTTTCAAAAGCATTTGGCAGCCAGTGTGAAACTCACAATGTCATAAACTTTATGATAGACTGAAAATATATGCATTCACATGTTCGGAAAGATAATTCGTCAATCATAGCATAATCATGTAAATTATTCTGGATAATGAACGCCAAAGTACATAAAATAGTATTAATCATCTATTCATGTAAATTAGTGATACACATACACAAGGCATACTTTGAATGTACTTATATGTAATTACAATCATAGTTGAACTATTTTTTACTGTAGATGTATAGCGTTTAACTGTGCTTACCTGTAGACATATACGATGGCTATCAAAAAGACGACGAGTATTACGGCAATTACGATCATCACCAACGTCATTATTTTCTTCGTGTCTGCAGAAATGACAGTAAGATGCACAAATATATTAACATCAGCAACCAAACTACGTAAGTCGATTAACTTCACCGCACTTGGGTGCATGTTCTTGTGAGTTCAACATGACGTACTTTTGTTTATAACATATGTACTAACTTTGTAAAATGTTATACATTTGGAAATTTGGCTTAGATACAAGATTTCGTCGAATTGATTTTTTGCACCAATTAAAAATTACCCAAACGAGGTAGGTTTGCTCGCAGTGTGGAATGGAGGGCTATGTTTTTCGCGCCTGCCCCTCGTCGTATGTAGCAAAGGCGAAACGCGACGAGCAGCCGGCAATGGGATATGCTCTACTTCCAGTTACAAACGGTTTTAGACAGGGTAAACAGGTGGAGGTCCCGGTGCCCACTATGTATCCCTTGTTGATACTGATCCCTTAACGAACCCAGCAGATCACCCTACTGTCACTCGCTTCCCGTAACCTCTCCGACAGACGATTCCACCAGTCTGTCGAACAGTGACTCTGTCTCTTTGAAATCGTGTCCTGGTTTGATGAGGTCGGGAGCCCTCTCTAAAGAGGTCGACTTCATGTGATTCCGTTGAGGAATTATGTAACAGAACCCGCGTAAAATGGTTGGAGTCCATTTATTGTCAAATTTTTACTTCATTTGGTCTGGTAAAACAGAACTTTTTAAAGGGGTGGTTTTATATCAGACTTTCGTCACTGGGGATTCGGGTGTGGTATATTTGCCCAGCAAACAGCAAACTATCAACTAAGGCAACTGTTCGTAGCAGTAGAAAATGAAGGTTTGCCATATTCGTGTTTTTGCAGATTTTGGGGTGGCTTGCATGTGCGTCGTTGGGTTCCAAATATGTTACGGAACTCGGAACCACAACGTAGTACGCCATCTGATGTTATTGTTAGCATTATTGAAACATTGCGTTACCAATAGCCTTCTGTGGATTTGTCTCGGCCTTCTTATATTTAGAAGATCATATTAGAACAAGCTGTTTGACCGAGCTGTTCGCACAGAATCGTCATCCGACCGATGTATGGCGATCTGTACATTCTAGGTTACATAATACAAGGCTTTTTCGGACATTATTACTGGTGACCGATCATGGTCAGTAAGGCAGAGTTTTGTATTTTACTGGATTGATCAGTTGCTGATAGTTTAGTTACTGTGTGTAGGGTTTGGTGACGTTTTGGATTCCGCTTAGCGCATTACTTAAAAGCATCGGCAAACAACAAATCGATGAAAGCTACAACCGACGATGTCTGGTTAAAGAAAATAAAAGACATAAAAATGATTGCATTTTGAGAACCCCTTCAAAGAAAAATCTCTGTTTGTCCGATACAATTGTCAATCACTAAATTGATCATAAAAGGAAGATAAAAACATCGTGTTTTTGTTTCGTTGTTTAACATTGTTTGACCTTGTAGTAATAAGAAACAATCATTGAATGAAGTAATTTCCTCCTCGAATCAAAACAAACTATTCAACTTGTTTGCCTGTATGTAGGAAAAACAGAGATATTAGAAAAGAGAATTACACTTCTGGGTTTTACTTTCACAATGGAAAGCATAACAAGCTCCAAGACGTTGGAATTACATTTCTCACGAATGGCATTAATAAAGATTCTTTAAGAAAAGTAAAGTGGATTAACTTGTGTTTTAATGCTTTTAGAAGTTATGAAAATGAATCCTTTCTAATCGATACACTACACTTTTGAAAACTTTCTTTGGATTTTTGTTGAACCTTACTGTGTTCAATAAGAATATTAATGTGGTGATTGTAATTCATTGATCGATTAGCATTAAACTTACTTACAATTTTACTATTTGTAGGAAAACAGCTATAGCAATAATTTTACTTTATAGTTTTGTTACTATAATATGGTAAAAATTGCTTACTTACTTCAAACGAATGAAAAATCAGCATATAAAACGTCCGCATACCGTCCGAAATAAGTGTTTTAAATAGTACTCCCACTTTTTCAAACAACTTAAGTATTGTTTACACCAAATCACTTTTCCTGAATTTCCCTTCGATTGGAAAGGTAGCTTGTGTGAGCTAGATAAAGGTTTCATTTGATTCTCGTTTTAAGCGGAACTAAACTAATATAACTATATGAGGTTATTTCTGTTTGTAGAACATCAAAAATCATGGATCTCTCTGTCTAAATCACGTCAAAATAATATTAAACAAAATATGACTTGTTAGGATAAATAAAATTAAACCCTGTCTGTTCTTTTTCTGATGATCCTATGTTAGCTAGATTAACGAGATAGTAGACTAAAATTTTGATGATCTTCCATGCAAGATTAGAGCGTGTTGCATAGTTACATAATGATAAGGTCACATGAGATGTAGTTTCCCAATACTGCAATGCTAAAGAAATTACAAAACATAATATACAGCTTCCTTTAGTCAATGGTTGTGACAAAAGCACCAAACAGTTTAGTCTATGATGTTTCCATATTATTTGTTAACTATATTTTAATTATTTTGGGAGTAGTAGATCCCTTTAAAGCTGTGGTGAATCTTACTTGCATCTTCCCTCGTCCATCTCACAACAAACCCATGAGATCATTACGTATCCCCCCCTCTCAGGAACTGTTAGGTCACAACCACGTTTTTCATTTCACGTCATGAGAATTACCATCAAGCTTTAAGTATTCTAACAGTTTGTCAAGAGTATCTTCTATGCAGGCTCATATTTTAAATCCAACTATGAATCCTAGGATGCCGTCTTTCATTACAATTTTTGGGTACGCAATGACACCATACTGAAAAAAATAATTCTCCAGATTATGCAATTTGTAACATGGGAATACCAATAATTTGCTTCCCCTAAACGTTCACAGTATGTAATACCTATACGTTGTACGTGTTTCTGTAAGTGATGACTAACCTTGATCGGTTCTAGAGATGTTAAATTCACATCTGTCAGTATACTGTGATGTAGAAAGGGACTCCAACGGTTCCTGAGTAGCGATGCATCCAATGGTTGAGTTCTGATTACAAGAAGTAACGTACACTGAAAGCTCTTTAGTTCCGTTATTATCTGTGTAATACTTCTGATAATCACAGCCCTCGGGTTTGATTACTTCCAGATTTATCGGTGGATACCCGTCTGTTATTGAACAAGATAGGACGACGTGGTATGATGCAGGTGGAGATGAGGACGGGCCTTCACAAACAAGAGGTGTAGGAGGCTGGTAGACTGTAAAGAATTTATATATGTAATGAGTGTAAAGAGTATACGGGAGTTATATATTCAACATTAAGTTAGGAAATGTTCGCTGCAAAGTCAATAAATATTACTTATTTTACCTTTATTATACAAGAAAGGTCATGGCCACTTAAAGATTGCCGACACAAATGTGGTGCAAGAAGCAAAATATGGCAGTAATACGTTAAGTCATAATATTTAAGAGGTGCATTCGTGTAACGAAAACTGGCGACGCTCTCACATGCAATATCAGACTTAACGTAACTCCGTAAGCATTGTACCTTAATTAGCTATGAATAATTGACGAATGCTTCCACAATGTGACGTTACATATTGTAGACACCTACACCTCGTTAAATGCATGACTAAGTTAAATACACTTTCATCTTAAGCATTAAGCAAAAAGTATCTCGGAAGAACCTTTCGAACCCCTCCTATATACTCCATATAGAATGCCTGTTTAAATATGAAATCAATATCATATTTACCGAGTTTGTGAGATGCCACAGACTGATGTACAGACTGATAGTTACATCCAACCTCCTTGCTCATGTTAAGCTCACATGAGATGTAGTTCCCTAACACTGCATTGCTAGAGAAACTGTAAGATGTGCTGTAGTGATAGTGCTTGAGATGACAGTGCCATGGATTCAGTTGTAAGTTTTTTGGATTATCAACGTCCTACACAAACACTGACATTAAACAACACATAATATACAGCTTCCTTTAGTCAATAGTTGTGACAAAAGCACCAAACAGTTTAGTTTATGATGTTTCCATATTATTTGTTACCTATATTTTAATTATTTGGGAGTAGTAGATACCTTTAAAGCTGTGGTGAATCTTACTTGCAACTTCCCTCGTCCATCTCACCACAAACCAATGAGATCATTACGTCTTGCCCCCCCCCACCCCCTCTCCCTCAAAGGAACTGTTAGGTCAAAACCAAGTTTTTCAATTGACGTCACGAGAATTACCATCAAGCTTGAAGTATTCTAAAAGTTTGTCAAGAGTATCTTCTATACAGGCTCATATTTTAAATCCAGCTATGAGTCCCGGGATGCCGTCTTTCATTACAATTTTGAGGTACGCAATGACACCATACTGAAAAAATTTCTCTCCAATTTGTAACATGGGAATACCAACAATTTGCTTAGGTTTATTTCCCCTAAAATTTCACAGTATTTAATATCAACACGTTGTACGTGTTTCTGTACGTTTAGGTTAAACGATTGCAAATAATATGTACAACAAAGTAAGGTTGCATCTTGAATGAGTTTCAAAAATGTAGTGACCTAGGAACAGGACCTCTCCATCTCCCCACTATACCTAAGGTCAGAGAAACTGGAGTGATAAAAACACGCGTACAAATATGTATTAGAGCTTAATACTTTAGTATGTTTCATAAACTGTTGTTTTTATCGTTTTCTTTAGTATTTGGGAAGTGGGTTATGAAACTGTCTGCCAGCAGTGTTCTTACAAGCTTCATAATATACAAATATAATAGAGTAATGACTAACCTTGATCGGTTCTAGAGATGTTAAATTCACATCTGTCAGCGTACTGTGATGTAGAAAGGGACTCCATCGTTTCCTGGGTAGCGATGCATCCAATGGTTGAGTTCTGCTCACAAGAAGTAACGTACACTAAAAGCTCTTTAGTTCCGTTATTATCTGTGTAATATTTCTGATAATCACAGCCCTCAGGCTTGATTACTTCCAGATTTATCGGTGGATACCCGTCTGTTATTGAACAAGATAGGACGACATGGTATGATGCAGATGGAGATGAGGAGGGGCCTTCACAAACAAGAGGTGTAGGAGGCTGGTAAACTGTAAAGAGTATACGGGAGTTATCATTAGTCAATGGTATATGAAAAGTACAAAGATCTTCTCGCTGAAGGTTGAAGGTGAACTCAAGGACAGTACCACGAGTAATCCATTAAGTTAGGTAAATATGTATTGACTTTGCATCGAACATTCCCTATTTTACCTTTATCATACAAGAAAGATCATTGCCACTTAAAAATTAACGACACAAATGTGGGGCTAGAAACAAAATAGAGCGATATTACATTAAGTCATAATATTTAATTGTTGCATTCGTATAATAAAATACACGGACTAAATGTAAAGAAAACTGACGACGCTCTCACATGAAATATCAGACTTAACATCCGTGAGCATTGTACCATATTTACCTATGAATAATTGACGAATGCTTCCACAATGTGACGTTACATTGTAGACACATACACCTAGTTAAATGCATGACTAAGTTAAATACACTTTCATCTTAAGCATTAAGCAAAAAGTATTAATAATAATACTCCAGGAAGAACCGTTAAAACCACTCCAATATACTCTACATAGAATTCGGGTTTCTATATGAAATCAATATAATATTTATCGAGTTTATGAGATACCACAAAACGAAATTAGAAAACACTGATGCTATGTTAAATAATTTCGCACAGAATGAGAGCGTATTACTGTACTTGTATCTTGTATCTTGTTACGAGTGCTTTTTACGTGACCCGCCATGCGGGATATAAAACGTCACGGCCAAACGGCACTACCGAACCATCCCATTCTGAAAAACGAAACTCAGGTCAAGCGAGCCAATAAAACATACGCCCGCCGACCTGCAGAGACAAAACGCCCAACCCCCCCCCCCCCCCTCAAACATTCAAAAAAACACAAGGACGACCAGCACGGAGCGAAACGAAAAACCCCTCCCCAGCACACCACCGTCCAAAAAAGGCAGCCCCAGATAAACGGCGAAAATCACCTTCAATCTGAAGGCGAATGTCAGACTTCACCGCCTCCAGGACCGCCCGCCAAGTGGCAAATTTCCCCCTGAAAACCACATCACATCTATTCCGCCAAACATGTTTTTTCACAATAGAGCAAACAAAAATAATGCGATGCAAAACAGCAACCGAACAAACTGGAGGGTCTACCCCATATAAAATAAAGCCCTGCCCTACCGACCATGAACGGTCTCCCGTAACACGGTCGGTCCAGGTCTGGAACCACTCCCATAAGTTTACTACAAAGCAACAATGCCAAAAAACATGAGCGGTACTCTCTAAGCTGTCACAGCCGGTCCTTGGGCACAGTCCATCACCCAATCGCCAATGATATCTTTTTAGGTTGGTCACCAAGGCACCGTGTGCAATTCTCCATGCAAGATCACGGAGCCTGCAACCATTCAGCCTTGAATGCACCGAACGCCATACTTCGGCAGAATGACGTCCCTGGACAAAAATTGCATTCAAGGCCCTATCTCGCAACGAACTGTGAACGAGGGCCGGCTGTGACAGGTCAACAGGGGGCAACTCAATCAGAGCGGAGCAGATGACACGCACCACCCTGTTTGGAGTACTACTATGCGGTTCTCTGTTGCTAAACAGCGCCGGGACCCATCGACGCAGGTGCAAACCGCCCCAAAAACGTACAAAATATGAACAAGGCAACCCTGGGTCAGTTACCGCTACAAACAACTGCTTAAATAACAAAAAGGTCAATTTACTTCCCAGATGAACCACCCCTAACCCACCCTTCTCCAGTTTTTGGTACATTACCGCCCTTTTGACAAGCTCTGTACCACCCGACCAAATAAATGAAAATATCGCTCTCTCCAACCGCACCAGGACGCGATGCGGAATTGGATACACCGCGCCCGGGTACCACAAGATGGGCGAAACAAAACGATTAACTACGGTGACTTTCCCTAGGATCGAAAGCCAGCGGGTGCCAAAGGTTTCGAGCCTGCTCTCAAGCACCTCAGCCCTCTCGTTCCAGGTTACATCACAAGGTGCACCATAGCCGAACCATATACCATTAATTTTGATATTTTGATCCGACCACGATGCACCGAATGGTAAGTCTCTGTATCTCCAGCTACCAAGGCGAAGGCCCTTTGTCTTTTCCGGATTCAACTTCGCCCCGGTAGCTCTCTCAAAGATAGATAAATCCTGCGAGAGGGCACGAAAGGAGCCCAGACTCGAAATAACACACGTGACGTCATCTGCATATTGAACGCACTTCACTTTGGCACCTCCTGGCACAACGAATGGAACAAGTCTTGAGTCCCTTTCCAAAAGACGAGACAGGGACTCGCTAAACAAAACATAAAGTAATGGAGACAGAGGGCACCCCTGGCGCACCCCCCTCTCCACGTTAAAAACCTCCGAACAAAACCCATTTACGATAACAGAACTGAAACTGTCCTGATACAAAACAGAAATCCATTTACGAAAAACCGGGTGCAACTGAAACGTCTCCAATACATTCATTAAAAACCCCCGATCCACCATGTCAAAGGCCTTCTGCTGGTCCAGAGACACCAATGCACATGGCAGATCTCGTTCAATAACAAAGTCGGTCAAGTCGCGCATCAACCACAAGTTTTGCTGGATGCAATGACCCTTCACTGCACAAGTCTGGAGATCACCCACAAGATGCGGCATAGCCAGTGCAAGGCGGTTGCACAAAGCCTTAGCCAACAACTGTGGACTACAAGTTGCTGGCTAAGGCTTTGTGCAACCGCCTTGCACTGGCTATGCCGCATCTTGTGGGTGATCTCCAGACTTGTGCAGTGAAGGGTCATTGCATCCAGCAGAACTTGTGGTTGATGCGCGACTTGACCGACTTTGTTATTGAGCGTGATCTGCCATGTGCATTGGTGTCTCTGGACCAGCAGAAGGCCTTTGACATGGTGGATCGCGGTTTTTTAATGAACGTATTGGAGACGTTTCAGTTGCACCCAAATTTTCGTAAATGGATTTCTGTTTTGTATGAAGAAAGTTTCAGTTCTGTTATCGTAAATGGGTTTTGTTCGGAGGTTTTTAACGTAGAGAGGGGGGTGCGCCAGGGGTGCCCTCTGTCTCCATTACTGTATGTTTTGTTTAGCGAGTCCCTCTCTCGTCTTTTGGAAAGGGACTCCAGACTTGTTCCATTCGTTGTGCCAGGGGGTGCCAAAGTGAAATGCGCTCAATATGCAGATGACGTGACATGTGTTGTTTCGAGTCTGGGCTCCTTTCGCGCACTCTCGCAGGATTTATCTATTTTTGAGAGAGCTACCGGGGCGAAGTTGAATCCAGAAAAGACAAAGGGCCTTCGTCTTGGTAGCTGGAGATACAGAGACTTACCATTCGGTGCGTCGTGGTCGGATCACAATATCAAAATTAATGGTATATGGTTCGGCTACGATGCACCTGGTGATGTCACCTGGAGCGAGAGGGCTGAGGTATTTGAGAGCAGGCTCGAAACCTTTGGCACCCGCTGGCTTTCGATCCTAGGGAAAGTCACCGTAGTTAATCGTTTTGTTTCGCCCATCTTGTGGTACCCGGGCGCGGTGTATCCAATTCCGCGTCGCGTCCTGGTGCGGTTGGAGAGAGCGATATTTTCATTTATTTGGTCGGGTGGTACAGAGCTTGTCAAAAGGGCGGTAATGTACCAAAAACTGGAGAAGGGTGGGTTAGGGGTGGTTCATCTGGGAAGTAAGTTAACTTGCTTGTTATTTAAGCAGTTGTTTGTAGCGGTAACTGACCCAGGGTTGCCTTGTTCATATTTTGTACGTTTTTGGGGCGGTTTGCACCTGCGTCGATGGGTCCCGGCGCTGTTTAGCAACAGAGAACCGCATAGTAGTACTCCAAACAGGGCGGTGCGTGTCATTTGCTCCGCTCTGATTGAGTTGCCCCCTGTTGACCTGTCACAGCCGGCCCTCGTTCACAGTTCGTTGCGGGATAGGGCCTTGAATGCAATTTTTGTACAGGGACGTCATCCTGTCGAAGTATGGCGTTCGGTACATTCAAGGCTGAATGGTTGCAGGCTCCGTGACCTTGCATGGAGAATTGCACACGGTGCCTTGGTGACCAATCTGAAAAGGTATCACTGGCGATTGGGTGATGGACTGTGCCCGAGGACCGGCTGTGACAGCTTAGAGAGTACTGCCCATGTTTTTTGGCATTGCCCCTTTGTTTTGAACTTGTGGGAGTGGTTTCAGTCCTGGACCGACCGTTTAACGGGAGACCGTTCCTGGTCGGTAGGACAGGGTTTTGTTTTGTATGGATTAGATCCTCCAGTTTGTTCCGTTGCTGTGTTCCAGCGTATTATTTATGTTTGTTGTGTTGTAAAAAAACTTATTTGGAGGAATAGATGTGATGTTGTTTTTAGGGGGAAATTTGCCAGTTGGCAGGCAGTCCTGGAGGCGGTGAAGTCTGACATTCGCCTTCAGGTTGAAGGCGATTTTCGCCGTCTATCTAGGGCTGCCTTTTTTGGACGGTGGTGTGCTGGGGAAGGGTGTTTTGTTTCGCTGCGTGCTGGTCGTCCTTTTGTAGTTTTTTAATATTTCAGTGGGGGGTTGGGCGTTTTGTCTCTGCAGGTCGGTGAGCGTATGTACTTTTTTTGGCTCGCTTGACCTGAGGTTCGTTTGTAAGAATGGGATGGTTTGGTAGTGCCGTTTGGCCGTGACGTTTTGTATCCCGTATGACGGGTCACGTAAAAAGCACACTTGTAGTCTACATTTAACAAGGTGATTGGACGCTTGTTATGAGGGTCCAGGGGGTCCCCAGACTTGGGCAGCAAAGTAATCATGCCCAGACGTTGACTTTGGTTTAACAGTCCGTTTTGGAAGGCGTCCTCGAAGACGGCTCTGAGGTCGGGTCCTATTAATGCCCAGAAGGTTCGGTAGAACTCCCTCGGAAGCCCGTCCGAACCCGGGGACTTGCCATTCTTCATCTTCGAAAGCGCCTTCCAAAGCTCAACAGTGGTTATTCCGCCCCCCAAAATATCATTGACATCGTGGGGAACGGTTTTTGAGATTCCCCTCAATAAATCGGCCTGTGCCGACAAATCGACACTGCCACGCGTAAACAAACTCAAATAATAATCCTCGTATACGCGGACAATGCCGTGAGGGTCACTAACCACGGTCCCATCAGTAGCGCGCACAGATGGGACGCGTCTGTCACACGCCGATGAGCTTACGGACTGATGAAACCTCAGTGAAGGGCGTTCCTCGGCTTCCACCGCTCGACACGGGCCCTGACGCGGGCACCGTGGTACTTTTCGTCGAGATAGGACTGCAAAGCGATGACAGCCGAAGGGTCGCCAAACTTCATCTCCGCACACAGCTTCGAAAAATGTTCTCTTCGACGCCGTGCGCGGGTCACGCAATACTGAATTGCGAAGCGTTTGATGCGCAACTTGACATCATCCCACCATTGGGATGTAGAGGCAAAGGCCGGCTTCAATGTTTGCCATCCTTTGTACCTGGTCTCGAAACCTTGGCGGAACTCTGCCTCGCCAAGAATCCGACAGTTAAGCTTCCATAGGCCCCGCCCGATCGGGAAAAAGGAAGGCAAAACAAAACGTGCTACTACAGTGTCATGGTCAGAGAGCGGACAGCTGAGCGTCTCGCAACCCGAAAATTTAAAACTCACGGGCGCATACACTCGATCTATCCTGGAGGCATCTTCTCCGTTCGGCCTCACCCACGTATACGCCTTACTACACGGGTGCATATGCCTCCAGACATCGGCTAAAAGGTGTGCCGAAGTGAATCTGTCCAGCTCTGTGATCCCAGCGTCAGGACTAGCAGACACAGGAGCCCCGAGTCTGTCAAGACCCGAGTCTGGGACACAGTTAAAGTCTCCGACCATGACACATGGTGCACTACCAGGAACAAAGGAAGGTAGCGTGTTAAAAAATTCTCGTCTAGCAGAAGGCCGATTGGGAGCATACACATTGCAAAGGGAGATGTTACCCTGTGGATACTTGAATAGAATGCAAACCAATCGGCCCTCGTGATCCGTCTCCACCCTAGTGGCAAAACCCGCCTGACGAGGTGACAGAAGGATGACAGTGCCACAGGATGAAGACGAACCAAACGAAGCATGCAGCCCACCACCCCACTCATAAGCCCATAGAGGGACATCTTCTTCCAAAATATGTGTTTCTTGCAGGCAAACGCAGTCGACCTCCATTGAAATACAATATTGGAAAATGCGACTGCGCTTGCGATGATCCCTCATGCCATTGACGTTGAAAGTGGCAACTGAAAAAGTATGGGCCATGAGCGGGCAATGAGGCAAAACTACGCCGACGACGATTCAAGCGAGCTCTAGACGACATGTCGTCTGAGTCGTCGCTTGAGGCCAACCTTTTTAGAGAGGGTTCCCCCATCTCGTCGTACCAGCTCGTCCCGGTGGCACGTTTCGGCTCTACGATCACCGAGTCTCCGGAGTCGCTGTCAGACAGAGCCTCCGGAGACCCGATGACTACCGAGTCCCCGGAGTCGCCGTCGGACAGAGTCTCCGGATCTGGCGATACCGGCGGCGGACTGGGGACGGAACTGGGCGAGTTGATGGGGGAAGCTGGTGGAGACTTTCTCGGTGCGGGCACGGGGTTAGGGTCTGCAACTACGGGGGAGGGTGAACCAGGTGCGAAAGGTGAATCCTCACCCGGTTCCCCCTCCTTGCGTGGAGCTTCCTCCGAGGCAGTAGGTGCGTCAGAACTATGCGACTTTTCTTGACCCCTGCTCTTTGTCATAAATACATAAGAGGAGGGACAAGCGCGAAAAACATGTCCCTCCTTCCCACAGAGTGAGCACACAACTTCGCTTGGGCAAGCAGAGGCATCATGCCCAAGACGAAGGCAGCGCCCACACTTTTTGTTTGGGCAGCCCTTGGCTTCGTGCCCGGTCTCTCCACACCTGAAGCAGGTGCGTGGCTGACCGGGATAGCGCACGTGAGCTTTATGCCCTGCAATAAACAGGAAGGAGGGAATGTCCTGCTTTAGGTCGATCCGAACCTGTCGGTGCCCGTTCAAAACCCCAGGGGCCTGTGCGTAGGAGCACATTTTGGTAGCCTTGACAGCCCCAAACCGACCTAAAACAGTTGCGACAAGTTCCTGACGCACCTCTAGTCCTACGTGGATGACAGTTACCCATACGGAACGTTCGTATGGCGTAACTGTCAAACCATCGACATTACTCAGCAACGTGACACCCTTCTGCCGGGTCACGTCACTGGTAAACCGTAAGTCATACGTGTTACGACCCTGGAGAGCCTGCAAAGCGTCAACCTCTCCAGGAACCGCAACACCCTTACTCTTCAAAATACTGAACACTTTCACCGGTGGAACCGCTTGTTCACCGGTAAAAGTTAACTTAACAATACGGCTATCACGGCGCGACGCCATGATACCGCAAGGTGGCTAGGCCACGGAGGAGCAAGAAACGAACCAAAACAAAAGTAGTGACAGTAAAGTAAGAACAATATGTTGAAAGCAAAACAACGCCTATAGCACGCACGCACGTACTAATAGAAAATACCACTCCCTCCTGGCGGGAAGCACAGTACAGTACAGTGCAAAACAGTATAGGTTAATATAGTAGAGTGTAGTATATGGAGAGCGAGAGCAAAAAAACACGTCTGCACTCCACGAAAGCCAACTAGCCAATCTTGTTACGAGTTCACTGTTTATGCGTATACCGTATCTGGTACTTGAGTCAGTGTGGGAAAAAACATTGAAATACGGCATTGTTATAAGGCAAGACAAGATTGATATTAGAATACATTACAATGTACAGACTGATAGTTACATCCAACCTCCTTTCTGTACTTGTATTGTAGACATGCTCATTGATGGCTATCACCATCATTCGGTAAAGTATATTCAACATTGTTTTTTAATCAAAGCGGTTTATCATGATTATGATTTATATGATATTGTTCTCGAGGACCCGCGCGCCACTTTAAAGTAGCTCTGCCGTGTAGGACTTTGTCTTGTCGACAATTAATCATGTTAATTCAGTTTTAAACTAGTAACACTAATATCACTACCAAAAATGCATGAAAGTGTTACTCCAAGAAAGTGATACAATTATCATAATCACTTTTATTGGATCAAAGAGCGAATGTCATCGGGCCGTGATTATAATCGCAATGAAACTGGTATATTATATTCATATATATAATACGAGACGGAAGTGATCTTGAGCGTGATAGAAATGGCAAATCAGACTTTATTGTGAACTTAATGGACTGCTTTTCTGCAAGTTGTTGTTGTTTTCTTCTTCGTTTAAAGTGATAGCGTCTATCAAGACGACGAGGTTGTGTGCATGAATTTAAAACTTACCAGCCCTACCGATGGAGAAATTATTCAAAACATGATACCAAAGTTATCACTATCCTACAAAATATAATTTAAGTGATGGGTAATAAATGTATTTAATTTATTTGATTTTCTTAATGATAATTAAATATCATCTCACAAAGAAGATCTGCAGAATACAAAGCGTTTTTTGATTGTTACTGTATTCTTCAAGTCCGGTCGGTTACAACATTTAACTGGCTAATATTCCCGGTATTATGTAAATATGTTTATATATATACATATATAAAAATATATATATACATAAAAATATATATGTACGTATATACATATAAACATATATACATATATATATCTATATCTATATATCTATATCTATATATCTATATATCTATATATCTATATATCTATATCTATATCTATCTATATATATATAGATATATATATAGATATATATATATATAGATATATATATATATAGATATATATATAGATATATATATATATATATATATATATATATATAATAATTGGCAACCTTCCGTCTCGCGAGACGATGGAATAACTGCACTCTTGGTCAGACACTATTGAAGTTGCAGCGCTTAGAGTGGCTGAATAAGCCACAAAAGGAGGTTGAGTTATCAGGCAAGGTGATCCCTCTATGATGACGTCTTTTCCTCTTTTCCTCCCACTGCTCTCCCCTCTGTTCCTCTCTGTGCCTAACGGCAGTCCTGGCAGCTGCTCTCCACTTGCTTCTATCTGCGGCTAGTGCTTCCCAATTAGTTGGGTCAATGCATCCTGACTTCATATCCCGTGTGCAGGTGTCTTTGCAACGCAAAATGGGTCTTCCAGTGCGTCTGGAGCCAGTTGCAAGTGTACCATACAGGATGTCTTTGGGGATACGTCCGTCATCCATCCGCCTGACATGGCCAAGCCAGCGTAGGCGCCTTTGGCTGAGTTTTATGCAAGTTCCAGGACACTTGTTTTTGGGATGTGGTCTTGCCATTTAATGCCAAGAATTTTCCTGAGGCTGAGCAGGTGGAAAGTGTTGAGTCTGCATTCCTTATGCGAATAGAGCCGTCCATGCCTCGCTGCCATAGAGAAGAGTACTGAGCACACAGGCCTGATAGACTTGCATTTTAGTGTTGGTGGTCAGCATGCGGTTCTCCCAGACCCTCGCAGAGAGACGAGCCATGGCTGAGGCAGCTTTTCCGATCCTCCTGTTTAGCTCAGAGTCCAGTGAAAGGCTGTTTGAGATGGTGGAGCCCAAGTAGGTAAACTCGTCTACAACTTTGAGTGTTGAGTTGCCAAGTTTGATGACAGGGATATTGCTCACATTCTGTCCAAGCACCTCAGTCTTCTTTATGCTGATAGTCAGGCCAAATTCATCACAAGCATGTGCAAAGTAGTCCACCAGTCGTTGCAGAGCTGTTAATGCTGCATCATCGGCAAAAAGTATTTCTCTGATCAGAACCTTCCTCACTTTGGTTTTAGCACGGAGCCGGGCAAGGTTATACAAGCTGCCATCGCTTCTGGTGTGAAGAAAGATACCATCCACGGACTCTCTGAAGGCGTATGAAAGCAGCAAAGAGTAGAAGATGCCAAAAAGTGTTGGGGCACGCACGCATCCCTGCTTAACGCCACTCTTGATTGGGAAGGGTCTGACATTTGGCAATCATATTGGACAGTACCCTGCCTGTCCTCGTGGAAGGATATAATCAGCCGAAGGAGGCTGCAGGAGTTTGCCGGTAAGTTGACGAAAACACAGCTAACCGCCTCAAAGGCGTTCCGCTCCTTGATTTCCTGTCAGGGTTTACTCCCTTATGTGAATTGTCGAACAAGACTAGCGTCTCCCCGCAGTAGAGCTGATATTATTTCACCCATAATTGGGACCCTAAGCAGGTACTCATGCCCCGGGTCAGGGCACTTCTGAGAGCAATAGTGACAGACAGACAGACAGACAGACAGACAGACAGGTGCCGTGGTCTTTACGTTTAGTTCCCAGAAATTTTCTTTTCCTTTCCTAGATTTATCTGTCCAAGAATCGTTTTGGTCAATGGCAATAACACGCAAATTCTCAATTGAATGATTTAGAGATTGAAGTGATTTGCAACAGGTTGGTTGATCTTTTTTGTTTTGATCGCCGATCTATGTTGTGTCATTCTCATTCTAAGAGGTATTTTTTTTACTCTCCAACGTATTGTAAGTTACAAATATTGCAGTAGATGGGGTAAATGACATTTTTGGATAGGCAGTTAATTTTGTGCCGAATTTGGAACGTGCGTTTGGTTGCTCTGAAAGGCCCCAGTCGAATCGACAAGTAAGCACGTTTTGCAATTTTGTGTACAGGCCGATGATCCTGTAGTTTCTGTTTGCTTTCCCCTAATGGGGTGTCATCCCGAAAGGATGCCCGAACTAAAATATTCCGTAGGTTGCTGGGTCTTTTAAAAGCAATGACAGGTAGTTCTGATTTCACGCGTTCAGTGCCTTGAAGTAGGTGAAAATTCTTCTGAATGATATTAGCCAGTGGTGGGATGGTAACTGGTCAAATGTTGACGAACTATAGAGCATTGACGTCGACATATATATAATATAATATATATAGCTCATCCCGTAAGATGATAGAAGTCATGGGGAACTACCACGGTGGCCAAACGACATAGGCAAAATGTGCTAACCAAGATCAAAGACGTAAACAATACGTCACGAACAGTCAATAAAATATCTGAAAATGGGTGCACAACGGTACAGAGATTTGCGCAAGTTTCGTGTTCGTCTAACACTGGTAGCTCACTAATTGTCAGGGGGGTAACTGTCCATGGGGGAGTTGTCCGGTCAACATTCAAAGAGTGTGACGTCGTATAACCAGAAAACACTACCCACTTACTGAACAAGGATAGTGGGTATTAATTTGACTATCACACGTTGCTTTACAGAAATTGTACGTGGTTCGATTTAAAATGGTGAGTGCTGGGAGTTCATAATACTGATTAAAGTAAATACTACTAGATAACTTACTAACTGACAATGTTTCGCAGGTTCTCGTAAAAAATGGATGTGAACTGAAGATAGTAACCGCAGGGAAAAGAATTTCGCTCGTTCCATTATTCAAATATGCCATGAGCTCACCCTATATCTTCATAGATTCGGTACACACCAAAACCCACTGAAATAACAACAGTCCAATTTCCTTACAAGAACATGTTGGTTCTGCTCAGTCACTACACCATTCTTTAAAGACTATAGGTACTGCCCTCGTTTTATCAATACTTGCTAACTTTTCATTGGCTCTTATGTCAAAAGCCTATGTGAATCCTGCAATGGTGCCGTCTTCCATGTAATATACTAGCATGTGTTCTAATGTAGTTATACTAGCCACTACATGCAGTTCTCCGTTCCTTGAAATACATAAAAAGGCTGTTTATAAACACAGCAAGGCTTCACTGTATCACTGTACTAAAGTACTTGTGTGTATGTACGATAGCGTTGAAAGTTCACAAATATGAACAAGGCAAAGGCAGGTATGCCAGGAGGGGCCTGCATGATGGAGCTTGGGGTCAGGAAAAAGAAATCCCTCGACCATACCCACCAGCCCACTGACTTCGGAGCAATGAGTGAAAGGAAACACTTTGAAAGAGCTAAAACTCATATTGGATTAAAATTGTGTACTTTAACATTAGCAGGGAACTAGCAGTTAGAAAAGTACGTTGCTTGTTTTGGTGCGATTTAGTATTCGGAAATTGTTCTTAATCTGAAGCATTTTCTAAGGTGGTGGGGGTTTTTTTGGTATATGTTTGACGATGACTTTAAAAATAATGAATAGACAGCCGGATTTTTCTTTCAAAGCATTTGCGTACACGGTTAATAAAATAAATGACAAAAGACTCACCTGGATTACTTTTAGAGATATTAAATTCACATCTGTCCGAATACTGCGGTGTAGAAAGGGACGCCATCGTTTCCTGTACAGCGATGCATCCAACAGTTGAGTTCTGATCACAAGACGTAATGCCAACAGAAAGCTCTTGAATACCGTTTTCATCCGTGTAATGTTTCTGAAAATCACAACCTTCGGGCTCAAGCATTTCCAGATTTATCGGTGGAAACCCGTTTGTTATTGAACAGGATATAGTAACGTGGTAGGAGCCAAATGGGGATGAGGAGGGGCCTTGAGAAACAAGAGGTGTATGAGGATGGTGTACTGTAAAGAGATGATAGGTGTGATGAGAGTAAAGAGTAAACGGGGAGTCAGCACCAGTCAATGACAGATGATAAGTACCAGCATCCTCCGGTTGAAGGTTTAAGATGGAGAAAGAAAAATCAACCTTAGTAATCTGAGGCGAATAGTACAGATCTTCCTCGATATATTCTACTTTTACTTGAAATAAATATCGATTGACTGTCTGATTCTGTCTTATTTGTAAACCGTTGAAGGAGTAAATTGGTTTAGAGGGAACGTCTCCATTAGTACGTCCGGTAAAGTTCATCGCTACTCGTAAACCATAAATATCTATATATATGTTATTATTTATATATAATTCAATATGATCTTTGTTAACAGCAATATCCGGGAACGAGAAGTCACAGCCTAGCATAGCATAGCATTCCTTTGAATTTACTGTTCGTCGTTCGGTGCAGTGATAGTTACAACCGATTACGTTACATGCATATAATACCAGGAAGATGGCAAGATACAAGAACTTTGGAACAATGAAACCATCCATGTTTAAATAATTAACGACTTTTTAAGTTGTCCAACGTCGCAGACGTGCGTTTGTGCCTACATTTATTTTGAAAACTCTTATGAGAGATAGAAAGTGATCTTTGTTACAATGCGCATGCGTTAATTTGCTTTCAACTGAGCATGACTGGAAAATATATTTCCGACATGAAAACATGCATGCACGAGAGGTTTCGAATTTTGAACGTCGTTATGTTTTGTTTTTATTTGACCAATTATATAATCTAAGAAGTAGGCTAATGGTTTTTATATAACATTGTTATTTAATGACAAACATATTTGTTGAAGGGTGAGTGTGTGTGTGCATGAATCGTTTGTTGTCCTTTTGTGTTCTCGCTATTAATTGAATGCTTCTACGTGGCTTTTGAAACAGTACTTACAGTAACATCAAATCAAGTTTTAGTATGTAACCAATGTCATTAATATACTTCATACTGAGTTAGACCGAGAAAAACAGAGAATGAGAATGCAACGTGGAGCTTGAAATGAAGCACTGATAGCGCATAAGCATATATACATAATCTTCATCATTTTAAAGTGATACATTCATCATTAACGGAATGACTGTACCTGAAAGTGATGACGCTCTCACGTGAAAAATTTAACAAAACTGAATTCGTGAGCATTCTACTTTCATCTGCTCTGGTGACCTGACGAGTGAATTCAAAATTTGATGGCACAATGTAGATAAGAACTTATCACCAATTGAAGGCTAAAGTATCATCTTCCAAATGAGGTATAAACAAATAATCCGGAGTTACTATTCTGTTTTTTTGCTGGGGGCTTTATATTTCAAATCGAGGTGAATTATTACATTTATAGTTCTCGATCATCCTCATCAAATTATTTTTAGTGTTTCTTTATCACAGTTTAAATACAACAGGCTCGTGCACTCATATGGTAGGAAGATTAGTGAAAAGCATTTACAAATGGTGAAACCTTTATTACCCTACCATTCCTTTTTTTGGTAGAATCCTTAACCCTTACTTATTGAATAATTTATGGAATATAATTAACGGCATTTTTCATTGTGCAATTATCAGGTAATTTATATTAACTATGCACACCTCGATAACGTAAGTTCCAAGCCGACTTAGAACTTAATTCGTTTCCAAAGAATATGGCAAAACTTTGTCAGAGAACTGAACATCAGTCTCCATTTTGATGGTCCTCTAACCCGCCTTACCTAATAACCATCAGTTTATAATGGTAGTTTTATAATGTGGAAATATATTCAAATTCACTTCAGAAAACGAAAAGACACATGATGTCCTTGTTAAGAAATAGTTAAAGTGGTTTCCTTTGAAACTGTTTTTATTTTTCGCAATCATCTAATTATTTGGATATTTCTGTCCGTCTTTTTTTCTTCAATCAAAGTAACTTCTTACATCAATGCATGTAAGGAATTTTCAAATTTACAGTCACGCTTTGCCAGATGTTTCAATGATTATGATTACTCTGAACAGGGGCGTATCCAGGGGGGCGCAACAGGCGCGCCCCCCCCCCTATTGGCCGTCACCAAAAAACAAAAAAAAATGCAAAAAAAAAAATTGATGACGACCTTTATGTGAGATATCGGTGATCGCTCAACCCCCCCCCCCCCCTCCCGTATGCTTTATTTTTTGTTTGCCAAAAAAAAGGTTCTGGCGAAGTTCGGCGGCATAATAGTTTTAGAAACATAGATGGTAGTTGTGTTTGTATTATCACTATAAACACTAAGTGACATGCCAGCCATACTAAATTGTGCATTTTGTGTCCATATTTACTGGAAATGTTGCTTATTATTAAGGTCGAAAAATGGATCACATATGGCCATGGGCGGCGATCCTGGGGGGGGGGGGGGAAGGGGGATATATCCCCCCATGAAAATGGGTGGAGGGGATGTAATACACCATATCCTCCCCACCAAATGCCAGGGATAAGAATATTTTCATGCCTACATTTATGCATCATCGTTAATGTACGGCTCTTTTTTAGCTTCATTTCTCGCCTACCATAAACGCAGTGCGATCTTTTCAAATAAAGCGTCTTTATAAAGCAAGAATAGTTGACTGTAGGCTTCATTGGCCCTATAACAACAAAATGTATTATTGCGCCCACGGTAATAATATAGTACATATATGCACCCTCATAGTATTCATATAGGCCCTATAGTAGGCCTACACACGTACATGTTCCCTCGAACAGCTGAGAATCTCATGTTACCAGGGTAATGCTTAATACACGTTTCACCTGGATGCCCTAGCAATCGGTACCTAGGAATGTAACTGTGTAATTGTGTATTGCATGTGTATAGGCCTATAATAGCCTGCATGAGGCCATTTTCTTCATCGAATAATATAAAAGAGCTCTCGAAAATTCTAACGTTGCGCCTGAAACAAGATTGACAGGGGCAATTTTCCCAAAATAACACCCGAAATTAAAAAAAAAAAGTATTTTGGATCCTGATTATGAGATATTTTGGACATGACATCCCAATTTTAAAGTTGGGTATATGCCGCTTGGAAACCTCGGGAAGTGCCGTTTCCGGCAATCTAGAGGGTTTGTTAATCCCAAAATTTTCTTGTACGCTTCGCGCCAACCCATGGTGGCGCTACGCTTAGATAGTCAACAAGGTCATATCCCCCCCCCCCACTCGGAAGTACGGATCGCCGCCCATGCATATGGCACCATTTTGCAGTTCAGCCCTTCTTCGAAAGCAAAAATTGTCCACCCCTCCCCTTAGACCCATCCCCCAGGAGGCGATCATTCATGCCTGACGCCCCCCCTATTGGAAAATCCTGGATACGCCCCTGCTGAACATATGTCTCAAACACTCGTCGGCTTTTAGTCATATATAACTGGATATGAGTAGATTCATGTTAGGTAGAGCTTACTAAAAAGACGGTGCGTGTGTTGCAATACAGTCGGGCCGAAAGTCCAGTCGCTGTTTGTAGCCTTTATGTCAACTTGGAAAGTTCCAGCATCGTCTAGTTGGATATTTAGGATTGAGAAATTAAAAGTAAGAAAGCGATTCCCATGGTCATAATAAAGGTATTCAACTTGGAATATCTAACGATCATAGGTATGATCCTCATTCCACCGGAACATACCAGAGTAAAGAAAGGGAGTTTGAGGAACATCATCATCTGTAGCCATCTCGGTGAAGTTCAAATCTAATCTAAATATATATGTATATTTATATGAAAAGGAAATATTTGGAAACGATAAGTCCCAGCCTACTACCACATAACAGTTTGTTGAATTTACTGTAGGTCCATCTTGACAGTGATAATCACAATCAATATCTTGGGATAATGAAAAAGTGATCAGAAAAATGAGAAAACAATGTAAAACAGGTACAAATCCCATATCGCGGTATTTTGATAATTATTCACAGTAAATATGATGCATTTATTGCAACACTTCGCGCATCTCTCCGTAAAGCGAGGAGCGCTGTTTATGAATCAAAACAAGGAGTCGTTCTTAAGAACACCCGTACATGCGCACATGTGTGTGTTTTCATTTGAATAATATATGTGCTGATTCAAAATGAAAATTACTAGGCTGACAATTATTTTTTCCTTGATGGCTGCGTGACAATAAAAATTAATTTAACTTGTACTTTCGAGAGAAGGAAGTCGGCTGATGTCTGTAGTGTTTTCATAACCTATTAACTTGTAATCTTAATGGATTCCTCGCTCGGATGATTTTATTTTATACATGCAAGTCAAACATGTATTGAATTCCCTGTGTCTGCATTTTCTGTAAGAAATTATGATGCGTTAAGCGTTGAAAGTATGCAATTGATTGTCGAGTTTCGTGAATTTTACATAGGTACTATCTAACTTAACCAGATTTACCACTGAATGAGTTGTTATACGTATCTATTACAGACAGAAAACCTATCTTTGCGGCTAAAATGAGGAATCCTTTGACGCAAGTTTTTATATTTCAACAACTTTATATCGTACCGATTATTATACTCAAAATAAGATAATTGTAAGTAATCAAGGTGAGACAACCCTCTTTAGCAAACTTTGTACTTTTTTTACAGTCGTACATAGTAGGCAACGCAGGTAATTGTAGCCATTCATTGTAATATTTTAGAGAGAATATTTCAAATGTTGTTTCTTCCGTTCCATAGTTTCCAAGATTTTTTAACAATATTATCATGTATATCAGACTTCAAACAGACCATTTGGTTGCCTAGCTTTTCTACAATTCGAATGATCCAACAACGATGTGGAGTGCATAACGTTCGCGAGAGAAGTGAAGTGCGTGAAGCTACTCCTGCCCGTCCATTGGGGTAGGGGGGGTCTCTCAACCCCGCCAACCCAGAGCACCTTTCAACGAATTTGATGACTATTTAATAATAACAGCCTTACAACCCTACGAATATCACGTGGTTTGAAGTGGAAATTTCGTTCACTACAATGGTCCATTATTAATCAATTGCGATTTGTTACGTCATTTCACATGTTAAAAATTTAAAACAGTAAGCTTCTATATTATTTCTTGATTTGTGTTAAATGCGTTTCATTTGGTTAATATGCTATAAGGATTACGTGTTCAGATTTGACTTATTGAATTACCTTTCTTCATTCAGGTGTGTAACAGGGGACCTGTGCATGACTCATTGTATACAATGTCCCTGCCGTTTTCATGGCTTTATCATGTAACACTGGTAAAGGTGGGTACCCAATAATCAGTTCAAACTGATGTGTTATAATTTCTTAACATGTGTTACATTTATGACCAGTTGATAATGAGAAGGACTTACAAACAGAAAATACTAAACACACAATCCTATGCATATATAGATTGACTGGATTTACCACTCAGGTTTCGCCAATTATTTTGTCCATATTTCAAAGTGTGTTTCGGTGTTATAACACACTTCAGTTTATACTGACGGCTGTCTCTTGTTCAGAGTACAAACCGACGCGTATTCAGTCCGCCTTAACGCTCCGAGAGCAAATGTTTGTTTCTGTATATGGGTGTGACATAAAGTTACATGACTGTGCTACTGTCGTGTTAGGGGTCTTGGTCTTGATACGAAGAATGTAAAATATAACTACAACCAATGACAGACTTTTATTGTTATCAGATAGTGAGAACCACTTTACGTAATCATATCTGACATTTAAGGTAACAAATTCAACTTTTCAACTCGATTACTCTCATTCTCTTATGACAAGTGCCAAAAGCAACAACAATCCTTGTACATATGTTACTAAATAAGATTTGTATATTTCTTTATGCTCGTGGGTGTAGCTTGCAACGACTGACTCAACTAAGGCTAGTTTACACCACGTTATAATTTCAAAGACTAGCGTACAATATTTGTTAACCAGTGAGTAAAGAGGCTTGTCTACAAATGACGAAAATGTGCGTCTTTCTTGGCTAAATGCCTCCACGAATAGCTAACGTTTCAGCTCTCAAATGAAGGACTGTGTGCTTTTAACGTGACCCGCCCTGCGTGATCCAAAAGTTACGGCCAAACGGCACTACTCAACCATCCCATACTGACAAACAGAACTCAAGTCAAAAAAAGTAAATACGCCCACCGACCTGCAGAGACAAACCCCCAACGACCCACTCAAAAATTGGTGTAATTCAATTTTTCATAAATAGCAGTATCATTCTACCAAATCGTCTGACTGTTGCCATGGTCAATCGGGGGCGCTGTAACAAATCTCTGTTGAAGTTAAACACCTTCCCACTCTCGGCCTGTATTGGCATGGTGTATGCTATCGATCGTTGATGATCCAATATTAAACAAGGCGCTGCTGTCCCTAGCCTCTATGGGCTTATGAGTGGGGTGTTGCGCTACATGCCTGTTTGGTTCGTCTTCATCCTGTGGCACGGCCATCCTTCTGGCACCTTCTTCTGGCACCTTCAGGCGGGTGTGTCACTAGGGTGGAGAAGGACCATGAGGTTCGATTGGTTTGCATTCTTTTCAAGTATACACAGGGTAATATCTGCCTTTGTAATATGTATACTCCCAATCGGTCTTCTGCTAGACGAGATGTTTATCGACACAGTGCCTTCCTTTGTTCCTGGTAGTGCACCATATGCCATGGTCGGAGACTTTCAACTGTCCCAGACTCTGGTCTTGACAGACTCAGGGCTTCTGTGTCTGCTGGTCCTGATGCTGGGATTGCAAAACTCGACAGATTCCCCTCGGAAAAACTGTTAGCCGATGTTTGGAGGCATATGAGCGCCCGGAATACATTCCACGAAGTCATCATTGCATACCGTTATTACTCGTAGTATTCAACATATTAGATTTATGAGTAATATATTTTGTTAATTTATTGTTGACTCATAGCACTTTTTGGTCTCTTTTTTTTCAGGATTGTGTCGTATGCATTTTATTACTTCTGACCAAAGTCATACGTATAGAGTTAGTTAATTTAATATGTGAAAGCAAAAGGTAATATTTATTACATAATGATTTTTTTCCCTCTTTGAATAAAAAATAATAATAATAAAAATCCATCTTGAAATAGTTTAGTGGTGATATCTGAGGTGTGTTATCCAATACGTTCTGCAGGTTGTCCAAGTTTATAGAATCGATATGATCGAGGTATATGGAACAAAAGTTCGACCATGTTGGTTGCCTAGTGCTATTTTCTAACAATTCAATAACAGAGTGGAATGATCCAACAACTCCGTGCTGTGCTAAACAACGGGGCAAGAAACATACTCCTGCCCCTTCACAATCTCTCCCTCCCATTCACACACCCCCTCTCCAACATATTTGCCACTTTAAACGCCTGTTATGGCAATGTGATCCGAAAAAAATTCTGTATATATTTGAAATGGCCGAAGTCGAGGTTTCCTAAATGACTAATAGTTCATTACGAAGCAGTAATGAATTTAATACATGACTGTGACAGGACACCATGTGATGACTGCCAAAAAGCATCAAGAGAACGTCAAAGTTTACACCGTAATCCCATTAAATTGCAATAGCCGTCATTTATTCTTTGTAATTTATTTCTTCTTAATGAGAAACAACTCCGTACCGTTGTCAAAGTATGATATGTCAGATCGAACGAAGTTTGTTTATATATGCTAATCAATAAAATACAATTAATTAAAAATTAAAATAGTCTAGTAACCATGCTCATAAGCATTTATTTTCAGATGGCGCTGTACCACTATATAACAGAGAAAGTTATAGAATTCTAACTGCATATTTCTTTAGGTGATAAGAGTAGATAGAGTATGTGTTATTAAATGTTCTTGTTCCTTTCAAGTAGGAGATCGATTGTTATGAGCATATATTACAAAGGACAATATCTCGGGTGGAATGTCTTTATCTGTCTCTCTTATATACATCATCCAGCAATTGGTATTAGAATGAACTTGAACACCTGAACACCTTTCATTGACAGTTATCTGTCGCAATATCCTGTAATTGCAAATCAAATAATAATGAAAACCAATACTATAGTTACGGTGGTCCTGATGGAAAAGACGAGTTGCAGACTTACTGCGTTAGTATAACCCGACAACTAGTGAAAAAAAATATTTTGCGTGTTGTCCAGCCACGTGCAGCACAACAACTGATCACGTTGGGATTCTTCGTCAAAATGCTAATGCATAGAACCGTTTCTCGGCCTTTTGGCTAAGATCATGTGAAGTATCTTTTTCCTTCGAGGAGAATGGTGATACACACCCGACGATGATCACACAGTGACAATATCGATGCAAGGGGACTGGGGTTGAGAGCGGATCAGTCGTTCGGTAGTTTGGTTTTCGTGCCCAGGTTCTTTCCTGGGTGACTGTTCTTAAAAAGTAGGCATATAATAGCTTGTCAACTAGGCAAACATATAATACTTTGTCGAGGTGTGTACAAATCGCCTGTACCGAGAAGAATATGGTTCGGTATCGATGATTGTTTAATTCAACAACTCATTGTGCAAGATTGCTTGGTGGTGAATGAGATGGCGTAGCCTGCAGTAAAATAACAACCAGCTATAATCAGTTTGTCGGCTTGTCGAAACCTGTTTCCAAGGGCCGTTGTTATTCTGGTGTGGGGTAATAGAGGGCCTACGGACGGTCCGACCGTTTTTACCTTTGTAGATGATTCGTGTTCAGTTCGGTGAGTGTGTGCAAAGGGGGGTTCAGTTGGATATGTGTGGTAATTCTTTATTGCTGATGGTTTAGTTAAAGTACGGGTAGGGTTTGGTGTTGAAAGCATTTAAGCCGTGACGTTTTGAATTCCTCCGGTCGGATCACGGTAACAGCACAGTAAAGTTACGACCAATAACAATCGGTTCCGAACCACTGGGAGTACCATATTACGTAAATACCCCCTAAATGAGAATATCAGGATATATATATATACATATGTATATATACATATATATACATATGAGTTGAAATAATTCTGACAAGTCGGTCATGATGATTACATTTTGGATATCTTACGATGTTTCTAATATCTGAAAGCTATTAGTCTGGTCCCCTTATTATGTACATAAGATAGTATACTATAGTAGTTAATTTTTTTCTGGCTCGCTGTAGCGTGGTTTGCACTGCCGTGGGTGATATAGGTAGGGTGGACGGGCGAGGTCATTTTTGCATTCAAAGAATACTTTATTTCTTCTTCATTTTTTTATTCTCCTCTACATTTTTCCTTTAATCTTTCTCAGCAGCCCTAGTCACCTCAATCAATTACCATATAATTTGATGTACCCTGCATAATTTTATTAATTTATTTTTATCTATATTCATGTTCTCTCTTTTGAGTAAGCTTATGTCTTCGTTTTTATTGATTAAGTGATTGAAATTAAATTGAATTAGATTAAAAACTTGAATTGTACTGAGTTTTAACGGTCAATACCGCAGTACAAATTGACCAAAACTAGCGACTATCTTTTGTTTGTGTAACTGAAGTGATACCGGGTTGATTATCTGAATTAATCAGGTTGTTATTTTAAGTTACCGTCGATTCGTCTCATCCACTCCTTTCTACACAGTTCCGACGGTGGCAAGGGGAAGGTTAACGCTGCATATCCAATGCACTAATCCCCTAATGGTATTTCCATACTGTGTGTATGGAAATGACTTTCAGCAAACATGGATTACTTTAGTGAACAACCCCCAGCATCAAAAGGTTTAAGGAAATAATTGTTCTATTTAGGAGACATATGGGTTGAATTCAGTGTCGGGGGCTGCCATTTTGATGAGATATAGGAGAATAAGAGATGACAGTCATTACGGTTCATTCTTAGGGGCAAATATTCGCCGTCCAAATTTGTTTACTCTTTTTACCACCTTTACTTTTCTATTCATTTTACGCAACTAAGAACCTTGGCGGTTGAGGGACTAGTGTATTAATCCACCGCCCCAGACGGTATGTCTGAGACTCGAAAAATACATTCCATACTTGTCGTACGTTTTCGGGAGATTATCCCAGCACCAAGATGTTACCAGGCGATGGAAGCATTGCCAAAAAAATTTATATTCGATTCTTATAGATAAAAATCATTGCAAGGGCTCTAGCTTTTTTTATTGTAAACTTTTTTAAATAAGGTCTATGAAACTGAAATGTCGCCCTCACATTCAAGAGAAAGTTATCTCTTGTTTCTAAATGACAATCTGTCTTTGAGCTCCTAAATGTGAAATGATGCTTGTATTTTGACATTAAAGTAAGGTCCGTTGTGCTATTCTTACAAAGTTAATTAAAGATAGTTTTCACGTACCCAAAACAAGTACCTAATATTTGTGAACGATAAGTAACATGCTCTCCTTACCATTGGCCAATCTTATTATAATATGTGTATTTAAAGACATTGATTATACACGTTGTTGATTTCTATTAGTATTTTAACATGTCTTTTTAATACCTCACAGTTACTTATAGGAAGATGTAATGAACAAATTCGACGGCATGTTTCACAGTATCTTTTAAATATCTTTGAATAAAAGGATCTATATTATTTCTTGCTTCATCGAGTTAAACGACTTATTGTATGTTGTGTGAAAAATGGAATGTTACCCCCTCCTATATTTCCTACTTTAACCAACCTTCTATCTTCCATTTCGTTTAATTGATCGTTTTATACCATCTTAAAAGATATTAATAATGTTTTAACGTCGCTAACTTTAAGCAATATTGTTATTTTACAACAGTCACGTCTTCACAAATTCCTGCTTTTTTACAACGTTCTTATTTTCAAAGTTGGTCAGCCAGTTGAGTTGGTCCTCTCATGTATTATAATATCACTTTCTACCCCAACATAATCTCTCAAGAAAAGCTGCTGCCTCACAAAGATGGTTTCATTTCATGTTCCCGTGTGCCTCGTAAGCGATATCAAACTATTAATTGGGGCGAATCCATGTTTTTTTTTTAAAGGAAATGGATTGCCCTTCGGTCGATGCCTCCCATGTAGGCGGTGGGTATGTTGGCAGCATCCTTATGGAAAATTGTGCAATCTGAGGAATTTGTAAACTATAAATTAGGTTTAATATTAAGTCTAAGCGCAACTGTGCTACTTTTATATGTTGATGTTAGGTTAAAATGAGAGAACACTGAAAACTTAAATTGGTCCACCGACTAACATAACGTTAGTCCATCTGGTACCTCTACCGACTAACATAGCCTTAGTCAGTTGCTATACTGACTAATTTATTCCTTAGTCGGTTGGATTTCTTAGTCGGTCATCTTAGTCCGTCAGCTTAGTCGATCAACAATATCTTAGTCGGTAAATTTATATTAGTCAGTTACATTAGTTGGTGACATTAGTCGGTCTTTACCGACTAATTTATATGGGCCACCGACTAGTTTATAGCAGGTTTTACATTAGTAAGGATGGTGCCTCTCTCGACTAACCTTTCTTAGTCGGTATCGACTGACTAGTTGCACTGACTAGAATCACTGAAAGAATTAAACCCGACTAGTTTCACTGACTAGAATCACTGAAAGAAAAGAGAGCAGAAGAAACACAAATAATGTGTACCTTGGCAATATTTATTTCTGATAAAACTTCTGATGTCTACAAAAGCTGACTTTCGACAGATGAAGAAAAAATCACTGTAAACAAAAATCTGAAAATATCATTTTATTCCAACAAAGTTAAGACAAGTTAATGGATCAAACAGTGCTGCACAATAATGCAAAGTTGAATCTTGGGCAAGAGTTCCTCACGTCTTTCGTTTTAAAATGGTACCCCAAATCGACACCAGTTAAGTCTTCGCGAAAAAGAGTTTTCTCTTAACTAGAAATGGCTTCCCACTTGTCTTCAGAAAAATCTGCACCATTATTGACCTGTGAACAGAAAATATGATATACGTGTAAGCACAGATACAGATATAGCACATGATAACTCACATTATCATAAACATACATTTACATTAAAATGTTATAACATATTGGTAGGTATACATTTAAATCTAGGTCCCTCAAATTATAAGCCAGGAATAGCAGCTTTACCAAATAATTATTAGCTTTGCACAGCATAACACCAAGTTATTTTTCAAAGCTTAATAATCATGTTAATCATGTTAATAATGATCCCAAGAGACCGGGAGCCCAGAGGGTTTGGTTAGCTGGGAAGGTAACCAATTGCCTTGTACATCACAATGTTCACAGTGCATTCCTGTATATGAAACCAGACGACTGGCAAACCGGCTGTGGTGGGTGTGGCTGGGAGAGCAATTTTAAAGTCACCTGATAGCTAACCTAGATCAGCTTTCATGGTTACCACATCAAAGTAAGTACAATGTGTCAGGAATGGCCCCAAGAGCAACAAATAGCCATTGCCAGTAATTATTGGTGGTGGGGCACCCCTGCCAGTGATCAATAATTGACCCCTCACGGCTGACCCAGGTCAGCTCATGAGGTAACCACTTGAAACCTACTGGAAAATGTTGGTTAGGACTTCAGATACAAGGGATGGGCATTGCCAGTAACTTTTATTGGTGGGTACCCCTGCTAGTAGACCCCCAAAATGCCCATCCCCATTGACCTAGATGAGCTCATGATATAACCAGTTGAAAACTACTGGAAAATGATAGGTATCACTTCATATGTAAGGGATGGGCATTTCCAGTAATTTATATTGGTGGGGTACCCCTGCCAGTAGACCCCCAAAATTCCCATCCCCTCATTGACCTAGGTCAGCTCATGAGGTAACCAGTTGAAACCTACTGGAAAATGATAGGTATTACTTCAAATGTAAGTGATGGGCATTGCCAGTACAGGGTAATTTATATTGGTGGGGTACCCCTGTCAGTAGACCCCCAAAATGCCCATTCCCTCATTGACCTAGATGAGCTCATGAGATAAGCAGTTGAAAAATTACTGGAAAATGATAGGTATCACTTCATATGTAAGGGATGGGCATTTCCAGTAATTTATATTGGTGGGGTACCCCTGCCAGTAGACCCCTAAATGTCCATTCCCTCATTGACCTAGGCCAGCTCATGAGGTAACCAGTTGAAACCTACTGGAAAATGATAGGTATCACTTAATATGTATGGGATGGGCATTGCCAGTACAGGGTAATTTATATTGGTGGGGTACCCCTGCCAGTAGACCCCCAAAATGCCCATCCCCTCATTGACCCAGGTCAGCTCATGAGATAACCAGTTGAAACCTACTGGAAAATGATAGGTATCACTTAAATAACTGGCAATCATCCCTTGTATCTGAAGTCCTAACCAACATTTTGCAGTAGGTTTCGAGTGGTTACCTCATGAGCTGACCTAGGTCAGCCGTTAGGGGTCAATTATTGATCACTGGCAGGGGTACCCCACCACCAATAATTACTGGCGATGGCCATTTGTTGCTCTTGGGGCCATTCCTGACACATTGTACTTACTCTGATGTGGTTACCATGAAAGCTGATCTAGGTTAGCTATTAGGTGACTTTAAAATTGCTATTCCAGCCACACCCACCACAGCCGGTTTGCCAGTCGTCTGGTTTCATATACAGGAATGCATTGTGAACATTTGATGTACCAGGCAATTGGTTACCTTCCCAGCTAACCAAACCCTCTGGACTTCCGCTCTGCAGATCAGTAAAAATTTGACCAAACTTATGACGCTCGCACGTAAATGATATACCAGACTGTTTTTTTTTAAAACAGGTTATGAAGAGTATCTTTAATATCATTAAACAGTTGGGTACAATAGTTAAACTCACTCTTCCATCTTTTTTTCTCTATGGTACTTGTTCCTTTGCTTTTTGGACTATCGGATAAACTCTTTTGTTCTGCGAAGGGTACCAATATATCATCTTAAAACAAGTGTTTAAGCCATATATAACACAGTTCTCCTCTTCTGTTGTTGCCTCCACACTAGTGTCGTACTTCACATGAAACCTCACCCTTGACTTGGATATTTGGCTTTTCAATTCTTCCTGGAAAAAAGAAACAGCAAAGTATTCATCATTTGAAAAAAAAATTAAAGAAAGTTGTCACTACAAAGTTATGTGAGATTTGCTTCCACTATAGTCTCAAAAAACAATCCCAAAGTTTGAAGCAGACTGTATAAAGCTGAACATTTGAACCAGAGTGTCATCACCATTGCAACCAGAATCAAATGCCCAGAATACAGAGATAATAAAACATGGGCTAAATCTTTGTTTGTTTTATGATCTATAACAATATAAAATTTTAGAAACACAAATGCACTGAGCCAATTTATTTATAGGCTTAATCGTTTTTAGTTGTTATTTTGCTTGCTCACATAAGAAGCCTGTTTAGACCTAGGCTAGAGAAGAATCAGTACTTTGTTACACTAAGTTTGTCTTTCGGTCTTTTTGATTTAGTTTTACTAGTAGTACTGTAGTATATAATACCGGTGACTAGCCAACATGATTTGTTCAGCCTACTGTGACTGTAAGTTTGAAGGTCTAGCCTTGCTTATTCAATATCACATAGCCTACCGATTTAGATTCACATGGGAAATTACAGGAAATCTTTACCAAATGAGTGTAGACTTCAAATAAACTATTGAGACTTATAGTCCCAGCATTTGTTTGGGAATAAATTAGAAGATTATGTGCCACTGCTCAATCTTGGGTGATTTACGGTTGAAAGTTGCTAAGAGTGATCGTATGAAATTTATGCCAAGCCCAGCAAGCTGCCGTTGCCTCTCGGTTTCGAAAGTGAATTGAATCGAATTGGGTTAAAATACATTAGTCCGTCGACACCGACTAAGCTACGATTATGGCGTAAATCGGGTGTCCGTGTCGTTCTTAGTCCATGGGTTAAAATACCTTAGTCCATCGCCACCGACTAAGCTGCGATTATATTTTCCTTAGTCAGTGTAAAATGACTAAGAAGCAGTGATGAAACGAAGATTTTTGCTAGTCCGTGTGCATTGACTAACGTTACAAACTAATTTAACGTTAGTCCGTGGCAATATTGACTAGTTTACTTTTTCAGTGAAGTGGTGAACACTTATGAATCAGCTGCTGTGATAACAATATCCACTGAGATCGACATAGAACTTAAATTAGAGCAAGTCTTCTACAGTTCTTGACTCTTAAGTAAGCTCACCGATGTCATATTGCCGATCCCGAAGAAAGATGATGAATGCTTCAACGAGGAAAAAGAAAGAAAGAAAGAAATATAATTAATAGTTCGACAAGCAGTAACATGATTAAGGTTCTTCGAGATGAAACACAGTTAGATCGCTTATCAATCAGTACGAAGTGCTTGTTCATCTCACCCGTTACATATCTTTGAACACAAAATATGTGACACTGTAACACCAACATGAAAACATTTAAAGCCTGTTCAATACGCATTTATTGAGCATGCCTTGATTATGTTCATGAGGTGTTTGCGTGTGAGTTGCCCTCGCTCTCTACTTTGAATAAATGATATTTATTTAAATGATTACACTTTATATTATTACCTATATTGTTATAATATGGTGTAAATTTGTGATACAAAAGACAGTTCGTAGAACCTAAGCCAACCATTTCAAGTGAATTAGATCCGTGGGATGCTGAATGTATAAGCGTCATTAGGCTGGGAAATAGACAAACCACACATCGCAGAGACTCCTGTGTGATTTTAATAGAGACATACAAAATATTAAAGACCAGAAAAGTAAGATAAAGATGAGTAGGACGTAACGGAGACTCACGTTTGAAGCATTTAATATCAGCGTAGCCAGGGGATGGCGTTTGGGCCGGAGGAGTTGGTGAACCAGTAGGCGGATCGTATAGTGTGTGTCAACGTGGGGATGTATGTCGTCGTGGCTGTGCGTGTCATGTGGAAAAAGAGAACATAATATTATACATATTCTTCTGAATACACAAGTGTTGGTTGACTGTAGACTACCTAGATGTACACCCTCATATAGTATTACAGTCATTATATTTATTACTCTCTTTTTACTCTACTTCAATGGAAGAAAAGAAGTGCGTAGAATTGTGAAGAAACGTTCGTTCTTTTCTTTTCGCGATAAATTCACCAAAATTGCTGTGTATTTCAGTTCAATGAAATCATAAGTAACAAAACAAAAGCAAGTGGGATGCTTGATATTTGTGCTTTAATCTGTCACGGTTTTGTAGTCTGACTTTTTTCCTGAAGATCCTCTTACTAAGATTTGAAGTTTATCTTATCTGTCAACCACCGTAAGTTAACTTTTATTTAAAGTAGATTCTTAAAACCGTAGCTATTCCAGGTAAAACGAGGCGTTTTGGTTAGCACAGAGTGAAATGCTAGGGTGGATAAGTGCTTTACGGCGGATATCAGAGGACACTTACGGCGAGTAACCTGTACACCTTACCAATGAGAAGATTGTCTTTGTTATAACTTCAATAAAATGAGTGTTGAAGGTACCACGAGGTTACTTCATGAGAGGTCCGCGAAGTGCCCGATGAAATATGAACCTACAGTCAAGGGAATCGGTGATCATTACGGACAATTGATATAAGATGAGTTCTACCGCTGGTAGATGGGTCATGCTTTTGAAAGTTGATCCTGCTTTCTATAGCATATCTGTAAATAATGCGCCTACCGCATATTGATCATCTGTAAAATTAATTTAACTAATTTAAACACCATTATGAAACAATGCATATAGATTGACAAATACTAAGCAATCTATCCAGACCGCAATACGCTACATGAATTTGAATCACAAATACAAACGATACATCCAGAATCTTTGAAAACAATATGATAAAAGCAAAACCCAAATAACTAATTATGAACGCAAACAGCGCTAAAACATAAAATAATGAACTTTACTTGGTTACAGCGTAAACTAGTTCTCTAAAACACGACATCACATTGTCCCAAATATCACAAAATCAGAAAGCACTCAAAAGGATATGTACAGGACCGAGGGAAGAAGTAACGGCATGAATCGTGAAGAATACTCATTCTGTCCTACGGAATAATCAATAATTTGAAATCTCTTTGACCTTAATGGCTAGCCAGACGATACCAAGGAAAGTCTCTTAAAGCAAAATATGATCAGAAATGATGAAAAAAGAAAAACATTTCAACACCAAACGATTGTCTATATTGTCTAGCACAATTACTAAAAATGATATTTCCAGAACCACCGAGACGTTTACAAACCCTTAACTATAATATACATAACGTCGGAAAATACTTGTAATTGTCAAATGTCAATATTCTACCATAAGGATCGGTTTGTAAATGTATATTATATAATAAATGCTATTATTTTCTCTTCTCTGATTATCTTGTCATATGATACACTTAATTTTGAAATGGTGGTTGCCATTCGTTTTCATTTAACAATTTAGTATTTGTTCAGCATAGTTATAGTTTTGTCTTTTATATTCGATTCAATGATTAAAAAGTCAGGTGAATATTCATTGTTTCTTTTTCGAATATAGTTTGATCTTGTGTAGAATAAATTAAGGAAGTGATTTCATTTCTTGATCGAAACAGTTTTAGGTAACTTGTTTTCGTAGGAAAGGTAATATAGACACCTAATCTGCTTCCTGGTTTTACTTTCATAATTCAGAGCATACTCATTTTATATATATTGAATGTATTTTTCTTAACGAAGATGACGCATAATCACATTTGGTGTCATTAATACTTTCACTTACCCAGGAAATCATATACTAATAACTGTAAAGAAGTTTAATTTTACTTTCCCCTCCGTTAATAAATGATCAATATTTTCTTGTTTTTGTTAGAGTACATGACGCTGGCGTTCATTGACATGCTCTTACCTGATTTCTTTATCAAGCAAGTCGAAAGTCCATTAAACATGACATTATTTCTTGAGAACCTCTGTTACATCAGAGAGGTGTGCTTTTTACGTGACCCGCCATGCGGGATACAAAACGTCACGGCCAAACGGCACTACCGAACCATCCCATTCTGACAAACGAAACTAAGGTCTAGCGAGCCAAAAAAACATGCGCCCGCCGACCTGCAGAGACAAAACGCCCAACCCCCCCCCCCCCACTGAAACATTCAAAAACGTACAGAAGGACGACCCGCACGCAGCGAAACGAAAAACCCCTCCCCAGCACACCAGCGTCCAAAAAAGGCAGCCCCAGATAAACGGCGAAAATCGCCTTCAATCTGAAGGCGAATGTCGGACTTCACCGCCTCTAGGACTGCCTGCCAACTGGCAGAGAGGTGTCTACAATACACCCTTAGTTCAATTAAATCAGTAAAACAATATTTTGAAACTTCTTGACGCCTGTTTCTCACTTTCAGCTAACGCAGCTGTTTGGGCTAACCAAAGGTAATAACAAGATCCAAACATACACGTATTATTTGATACCACTTTACAGATTTTAAATCGGCATGTAAAGAATATTCGGTTTGATTGGTTAGATTGACGCCTGTTTCTCACTCTGAGCTTACGCAGCAGTTTGGGCTGATCAAAGACGCTACATACCTGTGGCGTAGCTAGGGGGAGGGGTCAATTGGACACTGAAATGGGAGAATGAGAGTAAAAAAAATAAGCACTTTTTAAAAAAACATGACGAAATTGATGTTTGTCGTCAGGCATGAATTTTCCAGTTATAAAATCTGAACTGTAAATGTAAATGTAAAGGTTTTTATTAGCAAATTTATAGATTGTGATTTCTTTTCAGTCCACTTCAACCGTTTTCTCTTCTTTTTAAAAAAAAAATTCTGTTCTGTATTCTGTAATGACTACATGTCACGGAAATTTCGGGTATTTCAGTATACAGTTCCAAGGCAGTAGATTTCGAAAGGTGGAAATATCATAGGCGTAGGAGCACAATTTTATTTGGGGGGGGGGGGGGGGCTGTAACGACTTGCTCGAAATAAATAACCAACATTGTTTTCGCGCGCTTTACGCGGATTTTATTTTTCTTTCAGTAGTGAAGGGGCACAATTTCTACTCTTGCACCCGGACGCCAAAACCTCTAGCTACGCCAATGCTATATACACGTTTCATTTTATACGGGTTCACTGTTGATACGTACAATCTACCTTGTAATGTTTCATCTGGTATAACAGTCTACGAGGACCTTAAATATGGAAATGCTGTAAGTCAAGATACGCTTAACTTTATAACACTTTACAATGTATTTTTTGAAAATCCTATTACCAACGTTCACAAGGTGATAGTCACATCCAAGCCCCTTATTTGAAATACTTTTATATTAGATTGGCGTATTGATGACAGTTCCATTTGTACTCAATATTATAATATTCAATTGATATGATTGTATATTGGTTGACCCCAATTAGATCACGATGTCAGAGTGGGCTGGTTTTGGATCCCACAGGTCACGTAAAAAGCACATTTAGTTTCCTCAGAGGTTACATCCGTTGAGCTCCGCGATGGCTACGAGAGATGTTTATCCGGTACGAAAACTAATTGCGTAATTTTCTTATTTCGCTGTATTCCTGTGCTAGGCTTAGGCAGTCAATGAGGTGGGTGTGTGTGAGCCGACTCCATTGGTCGCAGCGCACTGTTGCTCTGTACAGGTAATCTCTGATTGGTCGAAGCCATATTTTACAGTTTATTCAGGGACGTGTGTTTACGGGGATTTCTGGGGTAATTAAGGTTATTTCGTTTTCGGTCGGGTGCAAGACGATAAGCTTCGCCTTACTAGACCAATGTATATATTTAACGTATTCGATGTAGAATTAGAACGAGATGAGATATATTATACCTTTTTTTAATATTACAACTCTGGGGTCTGGTGTCTGCTTCCTGATTTAGAGTTAATCTGTACCCGTCCCCCATCTACCGCCCCTTCCCTACGGTTGGTTTCGAGACAGATTTCCATTGGTGGCAGCGGCGGGATTCTATTTCTGGTGATTCTGGTGATTTCTGGTTGATTCTTTGCAAGCTCTCGGTGGTCGTAATACGTACGATCTACGTTTTACCAGTGACGTGGCCCGTCAGAAGGGTGTCACGTTGCTGAGTAACGTCGAGGGGATGACAGTTACCCAGTTACTCCATTACGAGCGATCTGTGTAGGTAAATCTCATCCATGTAGGACTAGAGGTGCGGCAGGAACTTGTCTCAACTGTTTTAGGTCTGTTTGGGGCTGTCAAGGCTGCCAAAATGTGCTCCTATGCACAGGCCCCTGGGTATTGAACGGGCACCGACAGCTTAGGATCGACCTGAAACAGGACATTCCCTCCTTCCTAATTATTGCAGGGCATAAAGCACACGTGCGATATCCATGTCAGCCCCGTACCTGCTTCGGGTGTGAGGAGACCGGGCACGAAGCTAAGGGTTGGCCGAACAAGAAATGTGGGCGCTGTCTTCGTCTTGGGCATGATAGCACCGCATGCCAAAACGAGGTTGTGTGCTCAAACTGTGGGAAGGATGGACATGTCTTCGCGCTTGTCCCTCCTCTTATGTTTCTATGAGTAATAGTGGAATAAGTCTAAGGCGTCAAGTTCCGACGCACCTACTGCCTCGGATGGGAGCTTCACGAGAGGAGGGGGAATCTGATGGGGTTTTACCCTCCCCTGCACCTGGTTCCCTCTTACGTCGTTGCAGACCCCAACTCTGATCCCACACCACCTCCACCACACCGCGAAGCGGACACATGGTCTCTACCGGCTTCCCCCATCAACTCGTCCAGTTCCGTCCCCATTCCGGCGCCGGTGTCGCCAGATCCGGTAGCTCTGTCTGACGGCGACTCCGGAGGCTCGGTGGTCATCAAGTCTCTGGAGGCTCGGTGATCACCGAGCCGAAACGTGCCACTGGGAGGAGCTGGTACGACAAGATGGGGGGAACCCTCTATAAAAAGGTCGGCTTCAAGTGACGAATCGGACAATGATATGTCGTCTATGGCGCTTGAAGCTTACGGAATCGTCGTCGGCGTAGTTTTGCCTCATTGCACTCTCATGGCCCATACACTTTCAGTTGCCACTTTGAACGTGAATGGCATGAGGGATCATCGCAAGCGCAGTCGCATTTTCCAGTAATGTAAGTCAATGGAGGTCAACTGCGTTTGCCTGCAAGAAACACATTTGACACGCTGCCTTCCTTTTTTCCTTGTAGTGCATCATGTGTCATGGTCGGAGACTTTAACTGTGTCCCAGACTCGGGTCTTGACAGACTCGGGGCTTCTGTGTCTGCTGGTCCTGACGCTGGGATCACAGAACTGGACAGATTCACTTCGGCACACCCTTTAGCCGATGTATGAAGGCATATGCACCCGTGTAGTACAGTGTATACGTGGGTGAGGCCCAACAGAGAAGATGCCTCCAGGATAGATCGAGTGTATGCGCCCGTAAGTTGTAGATTTTCGGGTTGCGTGACACTGAGCTGTCCGCTCTCTGACCATTACACTGTTGTAGCACGTTTTGTTTTGCCTTCCATTTTTCTGATCGGGCGGGGCCTATGGAAGCTTAACGGTCAGATTATTGGCGAGGCAGAGTTCCGCCAAGGTTTCGAAACCAGGTACAAAGGATGGCAAAGATTGAAGCCGGCCTTTGCCTCTACATCCCAATGGTGGGATGGTTTCAAGTTGCGCATCAAACGCTACGCAATTCAGTATTGCGTGACCCGCGCACGGCGGCGGAGAGAAGTTCTTGAAGCTGTGCGCGGAGGTGAAGTTTGGCGACCCCTCTGCTGTCATCGCTTTGCAGACTTATCTCGATGAAAAGTACCACGGTGCCCGCGTCAGGGCCTGTGTCGAAGCGGTGGAGGCCGAGGAGCGCAATTCACTGAGGTTTTACCATTCCGTTAGCTCATCGGCGGGTGACAGATGTGTCCCATCAGTGCGCGCTACTAATGGGACCGTGGTTGGCGACCCTCACGGCATTGTCTGCGTGTACAAAGATTATTATTCGAGTCTGTTTGCGCGTGGCAATATCGACTTGTCGGCACAGGCCGAATTATTGAGGGGAATCTCAAAAACTGTTCCCCACGAAGTTAATGATATTTTGGGGCGGAATAACCACTGTTGAGCTTTGAGAGGCGCTTTCGAAGATGAAGAATGGCAAGTCCCCGGGCTCCGACGGGCTTCCGGGAAGGTTCTACCGAACCTTCTTGGCTATAATCGGACCCGACATCAGAGTCGTCTTCGAAGACGCCTTCCAAAACGAACTGTTAAAATAAAATCAACGTCTGGGCATGATTACTTTGCTGCCCAAGTATGGGGACCCCTTGGATCCTCATAACAAGCGCCAGATCACTTTGTTAAATGTGGACTACAAGTTGCTGGCTAAGGCTTTGTGCAACCGCCTTGCACTGGCTATGCCGCACCTTGTGGGTGATCTCCAGACGTGTGCAGTGAAGGGTCATTGCATCCAGCAGAACTTGGGGTTGATGCGCGACTTGACCGACTTTGTTATTGAGCGTGATCTGCCATGTGCATTGGTCTCTCTTGACCGGCAGAAGGCCTTTGACATGGTGGATCGCGGTTTTTTAATGAATGTATTAGAGATGTTTCAGTTGCACCCAAATTTTTGTAAATGGATTTCTGTTTTGTATCAGGAAAGTTTCAGTTCCGTGATCGTAAATGGGTTTTGTTCAGAGGTTTTTAACGTGAAGAGGGAGTGCGCAAGGGGTGCTATCTGTCTCCATTACTTTATTATTGGTATAGCGAGTCCCTCTCCCGTCTTTTGGAAAGGGACTCGAGCCTTGTTCGATTCGTTGTGCTAGGGGTGCCAAAGTGAAATGTGTTCAATATGGAGATTACGTCACGTGTGTTGTTTCGAGTCTGGGCTCCTTTCGTGCCCTCTCGTAGGATTTATCTATCTCTGAGAGAGCTACCGGGCGAAGTTGAATCCAGACAAGACAAAGGGTCTTCGCCTTGGTAGCTGGAGATACAGAGACTTACCATTCAGTGCATCGTGGTCGGATCAGAATATCAAAATTAATGGTATATGGTTCGGATACGATGCACCTTGTGATGTCACCTAGAACGAGAGGGCTGAGGTATTTGAGAGCAGGTTCGAAACCTTTGGCACCCGCTGGTTTTCGATCTTGGGGAAAGTCACCGTTATTAATTGTTTTGTTGTGCCCATCTTGTGGTACCCGGGCGCGGTGTACCCAATTTCGCGTCGCGTCTTGGTGCGGTTGGAGAGAGCGATATTTCCGTTCATTTGGTCGGGTGGTACAGAGCTTGTCAAGACTTGTTTGGAGGAATAGATGTGAGATGGTTTTTAGGTGTAAATTTGCCAGTTGGTAAGCAGTCCTGGAGGCGGTGAAGTGTGACATTCGCCTTCAGGTTGAAGACGATTTTCGCCGTTTATCTGGGGTTGCCTTTTTTGGACGCTGTTGTGCTGGGGAGTGGTGTTTCGTTTCGCTGCGTGCCTTTCGTCCTTTTGTGGTTTTTTGAGTGTTTGAGTTGGTGGTTGGGGGTTTGTCTCTGCAGGTCTGTAGGCTTATCTACTTTTTTGGCTCGCTTGACTTAAGTTTTGTTTTTCAGAATGGGATGGTTGGGTAGTGCCGTTTAGCCGTGGCGTTTTGGATCCCGCAGGGCGGGTCACGTAAAAAGCATTTTGCCCCAGTAGCTCTCTCAAAAATAGATAAATCCTCAGACTCGAAACCACACACGTGACCACATCTGCATATTGAACGCATTTCACTTTGGCCGCACATGGCACAACGAATGGAAAAATTCTCCAGTCCCTTTCTAAAAGCCTAGAGTGAGACTCGCTAAACAAAACATGATGGAGACAGGGGACACCCCTGGCGTAACCCTCTCTCTACGATATAAACTTCAGAATAAAATCCATTAATCATATGGAAAAACAAATACAATGAATAATCTCCGCCTGTGTACTCTTTTTGGAATAAATGATGCTAATATGAACGTTTCAAAGAATGAAATAAAACTTTCTGCTCAGTCAGACTGTTGCATTCTAAAAGCAACATCCATAGACGGACGATGGATAATGTAACTTCACAAAAAAAGGGGGACGTTTTGTCCTACATAAACAAACTTTAAATTATAATTTTACTTATCCAACCTAATCAACCACATTGTTAATAGAATTTAAATAAATAATGGCATTGAAAACAAATTAACTTAAAGAGATGCTTTAAGCACAAGTATAAATGTTATCGCACTTTCTTAATGGTTCAAAAATAGTAATACTATCAAATAAATAACTATTTGTTAAATGTGATGTAATAACAGCAACGTTGTTCTTATTTTGAAGTAGTTGATGACATATCAAGAGAAGTTATATTTGGCACAAATTAATCAAATTAGGAATTGGATGAAGCATGTCTTCATATATTTTGTTCATAGAAAAACACAATACTTTCTTCCTCCGCATAAGGGTTAAAGTTTTTAAATGCATTTAACAGCCACTGCAAAACTCGCAATGGCATGAACTTACTTATTTTATTGTTACTCATTTCGTAACTACCGAGCTGTCTGGAATATGTTGAAAAGAATCCCTACAAAGAAAAATCTCTGTTTATCCGAGACAGTCGTTAATCACTAAACTTATTAATGAGAGTATCATAAAAATACAGTGTGCTTTGTTTCGTTATTGAACATTGTTTGAAAACAGATTAGATTAAAAACAAATCAATTAAGGAAGTAATTTTTCACGAATCAAAGCAACTATTCAAATCGTTAGCCTGTATGTAGGAAAACAGAAGAGAAATTACACTTCTATGTTTTACTTTCACAATTGAAAGCATGGTAAGTTTAAAAAAAAGTGGCAATTACATTTTCTCACGAATGACCTTTATAACCATTCTTTGCAATAATCTTTTATAGTTTATATCAACTTTATTAACTTTGAATTCAAAGGTGTTTATTATGTGATGATTGTATTCATTGATCGTTATAACATTAAACTTATATTCGTGACACAAAATACCAGTTAAAATGTTAGTGTTAATATTACACTAATGAATGTTACAGCAATAAAATATGCAAATACTGAACTAGAAATTTTCATAAGGAATGTCGCTGTCTTGTTTTCTTCAAGATACATTTTCCCGTTCAAATAACGTAAAGACTTAAAGTAATGACTTACCTTGATCGGTTCTGGAGAATGTTAAATTCACATCTGTCAGCACACTGTGATGTAGAAAGGGACTTCAACTGTTCCTGGGTACAGATGCATCCAATGGTTGACTTCTGATCACAATAAGTAACGTAGATTAAAAGCTCTTTAGTCCGTTATTAGCTGTGTAATGTTTCCGATAATCACAGCCCTCGCATTGGATTACTTCCAGATTTATCGGTGGAAACCCGTCAGTTATTGAACAAGATAGGGCGACGTGTTATAGGATGGAGATGAGGAGAGGCCTTGCCATATAAGAGGTGTAGAAGGCTGGTATAATGTAAAGAGTTGTTAGATGTGATGATAGTAATGTGTATACGCGAGTTATCATCAGTCTATGATATATGATAAATAGAAACACCTGAGAGCGTTTTACTGTACTTTAATAATTATCTTGTTAGGAATTCACTGTTTATGCGTACATCGATAGTAAACGTATTTGATACTTGAGTCTGTAAGGGATAAAAAACACTGAAATACGAAAATGTTGTGAGGCAAGACAACCTTGAACTCAGAATACTTTTCATATATTTAATGAGACGGAATTGATCTTGTGCGTGATAGTAAGTTGTGGACTGCATGAAAAACGAACAACAACATTACAAGACACCCATGTCTCTTTTGTAAGCCGACGAGGAGTGTGCATAAGTTTAAAACTTAAAGTAGCCTTCAAGTTTATGCGGTACTATTACCAGCCCTATCGACGGAGAAATTATTCCAACCAGGATGCCAAAAGTATCACTCTCCCACGAAATATAATTTAAAGAGTGCTAAGCAATTTATGACTGCAACCCATTTTACTGGGCCAATAGTTTCGGTATTATCCCCAGCCCACTCCTGCTAGTTTATATAAAAGCACGTGTTTTGCCACTAAAAACATGAACGAGGTATGAATAATACATTTGAAAGCACCGGTGACCTAGAAACGCTTGAAGCAGATAACAGTTTGTCTTACCTGGATATGTCTTTGGAACTTCACAAGCACAACTATTAGAGCAACTAGTGTTGGACATGAAGTCCAAGTGTCCCCGAGTAGCAACAAAGTTGAATTACTACTACACGAAGTAATATAAATTTTAAACACATTAAATGTTACCATTAAGTGAATAATAGTGTTTCTCAAATTTCCCTCTTTTCAATAACAAGCAAGTCTACAACTGGATATATTTGTCTGGTCTTGAACATGTCAGTTCAAAGTAAAAATTATTATTCTGAAGTAAAGTAAGAGTTTTCATGTCACAAAGGGGAGGTGAAGGAGGATGATAAACTGTAAACAGACGGTAAGGATGCTGCAGGAGAGTATCATGTATAATATTATGATCATAATCGACCAATGGCACTTGGTAAGTTCCAGCATTTTCTGGTTGGAGGTTTAGAACTGTAAAACCAAAATCATAAAAATGCGATGAATAGTTTCAAGTGAGTAATTAAAATAAGTATTGATTTACTATATGCTCACCATTTGACCATAACAGATCAGTTTCAGCAAAAGTACGGGCAGATGTCACTCCGATGTGGGCCATCTCAGTGAAGTTCAACTGAAATCGAAGTATATATATATATAAATTCATATTAATATGAAAAGGAAATATCTCGGAAGGCAAAGTCACATCCTACAACAGAATAAAAACCTGTCAATCTGATAGCTGGTCCATCTTGACAATTAAAATTACAATCAATACACTCAGACAATGACATTTACTGGGACATTACGACGAATAAAATAAAAAATTGTAAAATCTCCATTTGTAAAGATATCTGATCTTTAACAATGATAATCCTGTACGTTACGAACACCGCTGTCTAACTCTGCAGTGTCGTCTTTAACAATGTTTACGCTGGGCTTTATAACGACCGCCGACTAACTTTGCAGTGAAGTCTTCTTTCGATAGAAACCAATAGTAGAC